>NC_092875.1:452227032-452539376 GCF_028372415.1 Notamacropus eugenii
AGGGCTTGCATTTATATAATAATAACTAACATTTATAGAACACTTCAAGGTTTGCAAAGAGATTTGCACTTACATTCTCATTCAATACTCACAAGAACTTTGGGAGGCAAGTATTGTTAGACCCATTTTACTACTGGGGAAACTGGGGCAAATAGAGATTATGTGATTTGCTCAGGGTCACACAATTAGTAGGGGCCTGAGGTAGTATTTGAATTAAGATCCGAATGGTGAAGGAACTAGAGATTGTGAATCTAGAGGGACATGATCACTCTCTTCAAGTATTTAAATGGCTCACCATAAGGAAGAAGGGTTAGATTTCTTCTGCTTGGCCCTGAGGTCAGAACAGGAAATAATGGGGGTGAGGGGGGTAGGGGAAGAAGTAAGATGGTAATTTTGGATTCCATACAAGGATTTATGGGTTTGCTCTCACTGGAGGTAACCAAGTAAAGGATGAATGATGACTAGTTAGGGATGTTGCAGATGGGATTCTCCTCCCAAGTCCACTGCACTCCCCCCAACCCAGCCCTTTTCAACTTCCTTTTGTGTACTGTCTTCCCGTATTAAAATGTAAGGTCCTAATCTGGCAAAAAGTGAACCTAACAAATGTTTAATTTCTTCAAAAAAAATGTAAGGAGGGGCAGGAAAAATCCTTTTTGTTTGTATTTGAATCTTCCATCTTTTCTCCCTCTCTCCACTTTTCTCCCCAACCCTTCTTTCCTCCTTCCCTTCCTCTCTTCCCTCCCTTCCCACCCTCAGATTTTATTAGTATATGAAATTCTTTTTCAAAAAGTTTCTCAATAGAACATCAAAGTGTATTGTTTTATTTTAAAAGGCAGGGTCATTTCCTGGCTAGCACTGGGGGAAAAATATTAAGTAGGTAAAATTTGCTTTTTATCTATACCTTTCTCTTTAACCTCCCCTCCATTTCAACCCCTTCTCTCCCTACATGTGACCTATCCTTAGATTCTGCCTACCCTTGCCCACTACCTAAACTTGCTCTCCAGAAAGGATATTTTTCAGTAACACACTCATTTGCCCAGGTATTTGCATGTAAACTTAGAGCTAAAAGTCCTAAACTGAAAACCTGAATTTGCATTTCGGAGTTTCAGAAATCTGTAAGAAGGTCGGAAAACTGACTGAGGCAAAAAAACAGTCTCTGTGCCCCTGAAACCATAACTAATCTAGGTACCTATGAGATCAGCTCTGGTAATTTCCAGTTGCCAGGGCCAACATGGGAACCATCCCCAAGAGAGATTGTAACTGTCCAAGTGGAACTACTCCAAGCATACAAGACTTTCAAAGTGACCTCTCAAACTCAAGTCTTTCCCCATTCCTATCCATCTGCCACTCAGCTGCTAAACTGTTTGCCCTAAAGTACAAGTATGACCTTGTCACCCTCCCTTTTGGTTCCCCCTCCATAAACTCCAGTATCTCCATATTACCTTCTGGATCATATATAAAATCATCTTTTTGAAATTTAAAATTCTTCACAAGCTGGCCCTGTCCTACCTTTCCAGTCATCACTCTACTACTGTTTAGCTCCACTGATCTTCTCACTGTTCCCACACAACACTCCATCTCTAACCTTTCACTTGTCATCTCTAGTCCTGGAAAGTCCCTCCTTATCTCTCATTCCTTGCTTTCTAGATCTCCTTCAAGACTTAGATCAAGTTCTACTTTTTTCAAGAAGCCTTCCTCCTCCCCTCAGCTAATGCCTTCCCCTGCATATCCATAGTTCTTTGTTTGCCAATTGTCTCTTCCATTAGAATGCAGCTCCTTAAAGGAAGGGATTATGTTTTTGCCCTTGTTGTAATCCCCAGAACTTAGCACAGTGCTTGGCACGTAGTATGTGCCTGATAAATGCTTGATGATTGACTAATGAATGACTAATGTGCAAGATCTCCCACAAGCCAGGCTTTCTCATCATAGGAGTTCTATCAGTGGACTCACTAGGACAGTATTCAATATCATCTCTCCACTTAAGAAGCTGAAGAGCTGCCCAATTGTAAGGTGTATTTATACTGAAATCTCAATAAAAATCACCTAAATAAAAGGAATTTTTTTCTCTATTAATATGAAGTGATGTGAGGGTTAAGGGATAGAGGCAAAGTGTTATGATGGAGAGAGTCCTGGACTAAGAAATGACCTGAGTCCAATTCCTATCTCAAATACTTAAATAGCTGTGTGACTAGAAAATCACATGGAACTTCTCAGTGACTGTTTTCTAATTTGTAAAATGAGGGACTTGGATTACATGGCTTCTGAGGTCTCTTCCAGGTCTAAATCTAGGATCCTATGATCTACGGATACATCCGTGATTTTATTAGCAGAGGAAACTCCTTCTACAGAGACAAGTTGGCACCTTCTCCAAAAAGTAGTCTTAGAGAGCTGCCTAGAGCAGTGAGAAATTAAGTGACTTGCCCAGGGTTACAGAGCCAGCATAAGTCAGAGGCAGGACTTGAACCCAGTCTTCCTGACTTTGAGGCCTACATTCTATCCACTACCTCCTCTATGTAACTGGACATTTTGCTACAAATTCCATTCTCTGAAGATAACTCCAGATACTCACTGAACCAATGGTTCCTATCTCTTTCAAAAGCAGATGGCCCTAGCTGTTTCCGCATGCATTTGAACCCTTGGCAATTTAAAACCATCTTTGGTCCCTTTCTTCCACGGGGTGTCTCAGGGCCACCTTTCTTCCCCCAATAAAAGCATTGCATTGCACACCTCAACAAAATTGTCTGTATATCCTTAATGTATCTTCAAGCCATTTTTCTGCAGTCAGCACCCTATACATTAGGGAAGGAATGGATGTGTGCTCTATGAGTTTCCTAGAATAGACATGAACCTTCATAATCAGACTCATTCCTTAATTTTGCTTACTTTTTTATGCAGCAGCATTCATACCACATCGCCAGACAAAGACAATGATGAACATGACCTGAGTAAAAAACAATGCAGTCATCCAAGTAACAAGTGCTGAGTTTGTGGAAAAAACAGCTCTCATTTTATTAAATAATATTGTTCATGCTGGTCTGTCTGAGGTACTCTGCCAGGCTAATTAGAACAGATCAATGTACACTTACCTCTGTAGAAGGCTGAAAGGTGTGTACTGACTGGATGTCATTAAAAATTTACTTGACCATGGGCATCAAATGTCCATGAGAGGATGACCCTGGTAAGCACTCAAGTTTCTATTTTGCACATGTCACAGTCAATGCATCAAAAATGCCATGTGCTCCATTACTATCACCCTAGCTTCCTAGCAGCTGATGTGCTATATATGTTGGAGAGGGTGGTATCAATTAACTATGTTATCTATAAAGCCATCCTTGCAATTACGACCACTTCACAATTTATCATTAACACATTTGACAGATTTTTTTCCAAAGTAACATTTATTTAAAGGTTAATCAAAATTCTTCGAAACGCATTTATTATAATGTGATTTTTGATAATTGGCTAAATCAGTGGCTCTTAAGGAAAACACCCTTGTATCAGTCCTATTGCATACACACCACGGTGCCAAAAAAGCAGCAGAGCAAAGGAAATACATATTATAAATGTTCATTTCAGAACTCGTTATGAAAGATCATATATTAATGCAATCAGGTGGTACGTTTACATGCTCATTAGTAATCCATCATTAGTCCAAACTATTAGGAAAAAAATGAACAACTAGTTATTCAGAATGCCCAGAATAGTATTTCAGATTTAAACACTCAGAAAAAGAGAATTGGATAAGTTCATAGCTTGTCTTTGGTCTTTTAAAGTCTATCAATAAATCATTAATTGGGCATATCAGAAACTATAGTCTTTTCTAACTATTGATTTCCCATGCCATTCTACCTACCCTAAGGGAAGGAAACCCCGTCTCCTAACTCTCCAAACACAGCACAAAAGACATTTCTAAAGAATTCCTGATGAAAAAAAAAAAAAGAATTCCTGATGAGCTGTGTGTTTAAAGTTCACGTTTTAATATACTACATGCTGCTTTAACTGAAATAGCCACTTTCTTATGTTTAATTGTAAGCTAAATCCTATCCTTGTATGCTGAGGTGGTTTGGCCATAATCTTATAAATCAAATAATTCTAAAAAGGATAAGTATCAAGTCACATCAATCTCTTAAATATAAGCCACTACACATACATGTACTTGAAAAATGCTTATTAACTAAGAGCACTAGAAAAAATATTGAAAAGGAAAGCTATGTGAGTGAATAACTGACTTTTAATACTCTGTTTTCTTGTTAACATCATGGATCTGTCCTTCAAAATGTATAACTTGGGAAACTGGAAATGCAACATTGTCTAGCTTACTGCCTCAAAGAATTCTCTAGATTCTTCATGGGCTTATGTAGTATACATTTTTATAATATGACAAAATCCATATAGGAAACAGCAGTACTTTTTCCACTAATTTAGTGGAAAATTCTTTTGCAGCAACAATTGGGGTGTCAGAAGTACTCTGCCAGGCTAATTAGAATAGGTCAATGTAGCCATAGGATAGGATCATAGAATGTAGAATGGAAAGAACCTGAAGGATCATTGTTTCAAAACCCAACATTTTACAGAAAAGGAAATCAAATCTAAGATATTAAGGAAGGATGTAGGTTGGCACACTGTCCAGAAACAAGAATGGCTGATAAATTTTTGATCTATTGTTTAGAATTTTGGAACAAAATTCAGGAGATAAAAGAGAAATCCTAGTTCTACTCAGCAAGAATTTACTTGTGTAATTCAATTAAAATATTACAAATATATATTTATTATTTTCATGTACAAAGTAAGATGCTAAGAGAATTATAAAAAAGAATAACACAAAGGGAATATTCCACAAAGGCCTAGATATCTCTATTGAATTATCAAAAATGTAAATTATATTGGGAGAGCCCTTAAACAGTTTGAGAAGGGTTAAGCACTTTGATCATTGGATGATACCAGATGATAGTAAACAGGAAATATATTGAGATTGATTGAAATTATTATGTATATCTCTAGGCATAAGATGTCAATCCAGAATCAAATATTCCATCAAAATGATTCCAGCAACAGGCCTGTCTAGTGGTGATCGAAGGAAATTCTCTAATGGGGGAAGTGTTAAATTCTCTCCCCTCCCAACCCCCAGCACCACTGGCCAGAGAATGACCTTGTGAAACTTGGAAAGTCAGAAATAGGGACTTCCCATTATCACTGCACGGCCCTGGAGCAGCAGTGGCTGACATTAGTGTCTGCATCAGAGGTTAAGAGACTCACCAAAGGCTGACTCTACAAGGGCACTAACCCTTGGAAAGTTACACTGAAAGGGAATTTCATGAGGAATCCACAAAGGACTTCTCAGCAAGTGAGATCTGTGAGTTTCCCCATTGGCCACAAGAGCTCTATAAATTAGAATCTACTTTTTCCAGGGACCATTATGTTTGAGAGGACTCTTGGCTTAGGGGTAGTAGGGAGAGATATCTATAATAACTGTCCTTACCAAATAAGATTAATAAATATCCTTTTACAAAAGCTAATAAAATTTAGATCACTAATGGTTAATAGGGTATACACCAAATGAAGGTATTAGGAACCAGAACCCTGGAGAGGAGGGCATAGTCAGCCACCCTCTGGGGCCGCACCCACCACTGGAAATAGGAATTGGGGAAGTAGTCCTGGAGTGGGTGCTACAATCTTTTTGTTTTAAGTCACTACCCTCAAAGCAGACTAAGGAACAAGATAGAATAGAAAACTGCAAAGACAATCCTACAAAAGATCCTAGGAGGGAGGAATTATTTCTGTCTGAAGGCAAAGAATCAGGGCTCTTTCTGGGCAAGTCACTTGACGTCTTTCTCATCGGGAAAATGAGGGATATGGACTTCATGACCATCAAGGTCTAAATCCATGAATCTTTGGGGAGTCATTAGAGCTGTGCCTTGGAGGATGAGCTGGGTAAATGATGTGGTTTTGAGAGAAGTGATGATATTATTAAAGCTATAAATGAATCAATGCATAAGCATTTATTAATCTCTCACTAGGTGTTAGCCTCTATGCTAAGCATGGAGAATACAAATATAAAAGACAGACAGTCTCTGTTCTCAAGGAGCTTACATTTTAATAAAGGGAGACAACACATATCAGGGAATAGGGACCATAAAGGGGGTTTTGATGTGGAAACCACAGGAGTGAATATCTAGAGCAATGGATTGACAAGGTTAGTATTGCTCTATTTCATGAGCAAGAGGCAGGGCGTACAAGATGGGGGGAAGTCTAACGAAGTGTTCTCAATGTCAATAACAATAGTGTAGCAGAAGGATGGTGCTGAAACATGATCAGGGAGCTGAGACCCGCTAGAGGTGACCAATTCTTTCCAATCAGAAGAGTATGGCACCAGGGAGGAAGCAGAGGTACTATTGGGAGGGTGGCACAGTGGCAGCCACTACAGCCATATAAATAATTGTTCATTAGCAAGTTTGCTCTGACATTAAGTATAAAGTATATTGGAATAGCGATAGACAGAGATAGGGATGACAAGGAAGGGTCTATAGGTCTATTTCCACTGGCAGTGGAAATGGGTGGACAAACATGAGAAAAAAATATTGCTAATAGAATGTAATATACATGTGACAATTACTGTCATTTACACTAGTCTGTAAAGATATCAGAGATTCCTACTCATCATTTTATTCAGAGCATGGTACACAACAGGTTATGTGTTCAATGTCAAATGCACCAAATAAAAATCATTTCAACATCATCCAAGTGAAAGATTGGATTCAGCATCTGCAACTTCCTTCATCAAAGGAATGAGGCAAGATTGAATTTGGTGAAGAATTTCACAATGTAGACAGCCAGTTCCAAATGTGCATCTGTTGACCAGGGTCAAGACCACAAATAGGATGTGGGAATGGGTGTCAAAACGTGGTGCCCACATATTTCATTCCCGTTTCAAGAAGATTCAAGTTAGGAAAAGTATTTCATAAAGGTTTCTATCCAGTGGCTTTTTTTAATAACTCATTCAGCCATCTAAGGTTCTCAGTCACTTGGGGAAAAGCTCCTGAACTGCTCAGACATGGAAAGAAAAGATGAGTCTCTATAGGAAGCAGGATATCTTAGTGCCACCCTACGTAGTACGTGTACAAGCATTCATGGATTCTTAGAAGAGAATACAAGATTGAAATAGACACTGGGAGCCAGATTACTACAATCTCTTGGAGAAATGGTTTCACAGTCAATAATATGACAAGGGAACAAATTCACACTGAGCAGCTTTTCTACTACTTTCTACTAAATACAAATAAAAACATGATATATAGATTTTCTCCAAACCATCAGAAATAATGAAATATTTTCTATTTAGTACTGAAGAAGAAAAATATCTGTATCACTTAAGAAAACTTAAAATATGTGTCAATCTGTCACTGAATTGAAATGAGCAGCAATGACAAGCGGCTGTTATAAAACCTACTCCTGCTGTGAATCCTCCACACACAAAGACTATTTCCAAACTGGTTACAGTAAAGTAGCCCCCCCCACCCCAGTTCTTTTTTATTTGTTCCAATGGCCAAAAACAGATCCAAAACAGATCATAGAAAGCATGCATTTATTAGATTCTGATTAATTCTTTCCTGCTTCCATGTCAAAGGGGTGATAACAGTCTTCATAAATCCCAAATAAGTGAAAAATGGACAACACATGCCAATGACCCAGGGAGAAATAAAGATTTGTCAACCTTTATTATGCTCCTTCCTTTCTTTATTCATACTCTGATTGAAGGGCCAGAGGGTGAAGTACTAAATTCCTCCCAAGATCTTTATCTGAGATCTGAACTTTCCAGGTAACTCTCTACTTTTCAGCAGCAGCTGAACTCCATGGAACATCATGCCCCCCATGCCTGGTACCCTTTGGTTCTTCCTCTCCACCTTTTCAGCTTCCTTTTGTGTGTTGCCTTCTCCCCTTAGACAGTGAACTCTGTGAGGTCAAGGATGAGCTTTCTTTTTCTTATTTGTATCCCAGCACTTAGCACAGTGCCTGGCTCATAGTAGGTACCTAATAAATATTATTTTATTATGTATTTGAATATAGGTGTGGCTACTATCCTCAAAATGCATTATATTTCAAACAAAATAATAAAGTCACATTATTAAGAGCCAAGTTATGACAAATCAGTATTTATTACATGTAGATAGGGAGTCTTTCATTCATTTATTAGCCATGTATTTATTAAACACTGTGTGCTTAGCAATCTACTCAAATATTTCAGTTTCATATTTGTGATCAATTCTTATATTAATCTAAGCACAAGTTCAATGCAAGCAGTAGTTTATCTCTATCCTTGCTTACTGTCTAACACATGCCTTCCCAAGTAGGGAGGAGTTACTTCAATGTTTCCATTTTTAAAGAAGGCAACCTCAAATGCCCTCTTCTAGCTTATCTGGCTTCAGGCTACAAATCAGAGTAAGGGGAAAAAAATAGATGGTAAAAATAAAGGTGTTACCCTAACAGAGGAGATGACAGTGTTACATGGACCGAAGACAAATCATCATATTGAAGTTTTGTCCATGGTACCACCATTCCTCCTGTCATTCAAGTTCAAAAGCACAGTCATCTTTGACTCTTCTCCCATATCCACTATACCGAGTCCCCACACCATGTGATTTCTTTTGGAAATTCCTGTCACATCAATCCCAGTCTTTCCAGGGTCCTGCCACACACTTAATTCTTATCAACTCATGCTTGAATTTCTGTGAAAAATGTCTAACTGGTTTCATCATTTCTAATCTCTTCCACCTCCATCCCTAACCTAACCCTTCATACTACAACAGGTGAATCTTCCTAAAATATTTAATTTAATTCTGGTTTAATTATGTTCATCTGTACTCAAGAATCTACATAGTTTTTCTTTTGCTCAAAAGGTAAATTCTAAATTCTTCAGCCTACCGTTTAAGGTAATCTGCTTCCAACCTACCTATCCTACTTAAGCTAATTCTAAATCTAGGGCAGTGACTGCCTAGACACATCTCAGCTGATGCCACAGGAGCTGGTGACTTGGACCAATCCCTGTCCATTATCTACTACCTTAGTTTGTCCTGCATTCAGTATTCTGAATTTGACTAACTTTTCCAAAGTTAACCAAGGTTCCCCAATCTTATCATTCATTGGCTCTTTGTCCCCCCCTCCCCACAACCTCACCTACTCTGGGGTAAGTTGTTACTTATAGGGTTGCTAATTGTAGACATAGTTATGGGCTCAAAGTAAGGATTTTTCCCAGCAAGAGGGTAGGAAAGGCATCCATTGTACAAACATGAAGAATGTACAAAACAGATAATTTAATTTCACATACACACAGAATGCTAAGCAATAAAGAATCATAGAATGATTTGAAAAGAATACAATAAAGTATCAGTATTAAGAAAATCAACTGGGAAGCTAATATTCAAATATAGGACATAAATAAAGGAGTTTTTGTTTGTTTTGGGTTTACATTGCTGGTTGCTGTTTTGTTTGTATTGTTTTGTTAAGGCTTCCTATTAACCATGATACATTTCATCTCTGGTGACCACCGTCTAATTAAACACTAAAAGTGGCTCCTCTCTTACTCAATTTCTTTTGGCACCTGTCTTTGCCTGCCACTGGTACTGGTTCTGCTGCAACTGCTCTTGTTTGTCCTTCGTTTTGAAGGATACCAATGACCTCACATGGTAATGTCTTGCCGTAAGCACAGATTGGACTTAAGTGAAGTGGGGTTCTACAAAGTCATCAGCCTCACTTTCTCTTCCAGAATCATCACCATCCAGTGGCAAGTCAGAACCATTGGAGATGGCCCAAGGAAGAGTGGACAACCTTGATGTCTTCTGTGTCTGATGAAGCTTTAGGCACTCCACGTCACCTGCTTCAGCCACTTTTCTGGCCATTGAAGCAAATTGTACTCAACTCCCCAATCTTCACATACTTGGAGTATACATTCCTCCTAACTCACGGATGGGCTTGAGACCCATTGAACCCTCTCAACCTGGTTTAGCCCTCCTAGTGAGATGGTTTTACCAGTGTATGGCTACAGCTTCTTAGAACCACAGGTGAGAGTTAAGTAACAGGTAGACACCAAAGGGGATAAGCAGCCCTGAAACGGGGTTTGCAAACCATCACACCAGAGGTGCTAGTTCTCCTTGAACACTCCCACCACTCAGGCAAACACAGTGCAGTCACTGCCTCACTAGCCTCCCTAGACCTCATGAATTTCTGAAGCTCACACAATCATCTGGACTTGTTCACCTCATAGTTGCTGTTCACTCATCTAGTCTGAGAAGGAGGCACAAGAAAAGAGATAGTTCCACCATAAGTACAGACTTACCTAAGTAGGACACATGTTTATGGCTGTATAAGGATAGGTCAGAGATAAGGCTTCCTCTGTTTTCCTCACTGAACTCTCCCAAAATGGTCCCCATGTGCTTGGAAGCTGGAAGGAAGAGGAGGGATGAGATTTGAGCTCCCCCTTTATTGTTTCCACAGAGTTCCAATTCATCAGTCAATTAAAAGATTTTTCATCATTATATTGTACAAATTTTTGAGTCATTATGACTGACAGAAGGAATCAGAGGAAATCAGTACATGTGAAAGAGGAGAAGTCTATGTACTTGACTGGAATGCTGGAAGGGACTATCACTAGTAGGTGCTACTTAAATGTAAACACTTTCCTTACTGTACCTATAGAATAGTACACTTCCCCATTAAAAAATGCTTTCCCCCTCTATTTCTCCTTCCCCCTCTCCTCTTCTTTTCACTCTTTTTCTTTCTACTTCCTCCTAAATCAGGTACATCAGGGGAATGATGTAGATATAGTTTATCTATATTTTAACAGGTTACTTGTTAAAGTATACAATAATAATTTTACAGAAAAGAAAGAGAGATGTGAGTTAGGCAATAGAACAAGTAAATGAATTTAGAATTAGTTGAATTACCAGACTCACAGAACAATCATCAGTGGGTTGATGTGAACTTGGTAGGACATTTCTAGTTGTGTCCCAAGGATCCATGGTTGGTCCTGCGCTATTTCACATTTTTAAAAGTCAATAAAGATCTAGAATATATGTTTTTTTCATATTTGCAAATAACACAAAACTATAAGAAATAGTTAACAAATTGGATGACAGACTCAGAATCTAAAAAGGTCTTGAGAGACTAGAGCATTTGGCTAAATCTAACAAGATGAAATCCAAAAGGAATAAATGTAAAGTCTTACATTTAGGTTCAAAAAATCAATTTCACGAGTACAAAATGAGAAGGAGTGTTTTAGCAGCAGGTATGGGTTGGACTAACTGGCCTCTGACAAATTTTACAACTGTAAAATACTATGACCCTGATTATAGGTGAAACGAAGAAACAAATGCTCTAATGGATTCATGAGAGTTGGCTGTGTTTGTTTTTATTAAGTGTCAGACAATATGCTATTGTATACATTTTTTATAAAATTTTTGAAGGCTAAGGTGAAATCTAAGAAATCCATATACACTAAATATGTGACTTGTCCAGAGCCACATAGCTGGTAAATGTCAGAAGTAGGATTTGAGGCCATGCTTTCATGATCCAAGGCCAGGTCTGTAACAACTATGCCATATAAAACCTGGATGGCAAAAACTTCAAAAATATATTCAAATTTGCAAAATAAAAGAGGACAGGTATCCATGTTGCAATTATTAATAAGCCAGTGCTTCATGAATACTTTTTTCAAGGAGTTTTAAAAGATGTTCAATATGGTCATAGTGATGATCAAAATCATAAAAAATAAAATTACTAATATCTAAAGAGGAAGGAAATGCTTATGAATGTATGTAGCAACCGTTTCAGAATGAGTCAATAAGATCAGATCACCTACTAATCAAGACAAAGGTCAAAATCAATACCAAAATATGAGAAAGAATAAAGATAGGATGAAATTACATGTGTTTCCAATCCATATTTTTAAACTCAATAGTGTCCCAGAGGTCCTACATAGCTGCAAATAATGGAAAGCCATGATCTCAGGAGAATCAAAATTGCAAGTTACCCAAAGATGACAAAAAGATGGCAAATGAGTATAAGACAGCAGCATTTATTACCAGTGATATTTTGCAGGTAATCATTAACATAAAATATACCAAATAGAACATGTATAACTGAAAAAAGTGGCAGCACAAGCATGCATTAAGAGAGAAGGATGACAAACAGCACCCAAATACTAAATAAAAAAAGAGGAAAGATTCTAGCTCATTGCCAGGATCTTTAATAGAGGATATGCTGAGAGACACAGATAAGTATCACAACAAATAAGAAAGCTTAGAAGAGTTGTGGTTGGAACTGGTGAAAGGAGCATTGACATCAATGAGACTGCGAAACTGCTCTGCATAGTTGTTTTAATATAACACTTTGCATTGGACAGTGCCGAATCAGAAATTTAATCTCTACTTAGGATGAACACAAGTGAATGGGAGTAACATTCGTGTTCTTTTGACTGCTTTAATTTGACTCACTTAATTCTAAACAAGTTCTTCCCATCTACCTGCCCTCCTGTTTGTTACATCTTTTCTCTCTAGAATCCATGTTTTTCCTGATTGTCATTCCAGTACATTTTTATGATTCATGACTGGATTATTAAAAATATATGCATTAAAAATAATGTTAAAGATGTGGAGGGGCGGAGTCAAGATGGGGAAGTAGAAGCAGAGATTTGCTAGAGCTCTCCCCCCAAGCCCAGTCAAATGCCTGTAAAAAGAAGGCTCTAAACAAATTCTGGAGCTGCAGAACCCACAGAATGATGAAGTGAAGCAAATCTCCAGCCCAAGACAACCTAGAAGGTTGATGGGGAAGCATTTATCTATCGTGCTGTTCTGGGAGTAGAGCACAGTACAAGTGAGGGCCATGGTCTGCACAGACAAGACCCAAACAGGCATAGAGGGAGAAGGAGGGTGGACCTGAATCTCTGACTCCTGTTGTGGTTTCTAGACTTCACAACCCCAAAACACCAAGGACAAATTGGAAGGTCAGAGGAAAAAACCTGTGTGACCTATGTGAAAGAGTAGAGTGGTATGGTCCCAGCCCCAGGGCAGCAAAGGGGAGGGTTTGAGGAGACTGCCACAGCCACAGCAGCTGCTGTCTCTAGAGTTTTAGGCCTACAGATTTTGGGGGAATGGAGCGGCTAACAGTACACCCTTTACCCTCACTGGAAGCAGAGAACCACCTTGACAAAGAACTCAAAAGTCAAGTAAATGACTGGGGAAATGAGTAAACACTGGAAAAGACTATAGATTCTTACTTTGGTGACAAGGAAGAGCAAAATATACAAACAGAAGACAGCAAAGTCAAAGCTCCTACATTCAAAGCCTCCAAGAAAAACATGAATTGGTCTCAGGCCATGGAAGAGCTCAAAAAGAATTATGAAAATCAAGTAAGAGAAGTACAGCAAAAATTGGGAAGAGAAATGAGAGGGATGCAAGAAAATCATGAAAAACAGGTCAACTGCTTGCTAAAGGGGACCCAAAAATGCTGAAGAAAATACACCTTGAAAAATAGACTAACCCAAATGGCAAAAGAGATCCAAAAAGTCAATCAGGAGATGAATGCCTTAAAAAGCAGAATTGATCAAATGGAAAAGGAGGTCCACAAGCTCACTGAAGAAAATAATTCCTTAAAGATTAGAATGGAGGAGATGGAAGCTAATGACTTTATGAAAAATCAGGAAATTATAAGACAAAAACAAAGGCATAAAAATAATAGCAGACAATGTGAAATATCTCATTGAAAAAACAATCAACCTGGAAAATAGATGGAGAGACAATTTTAAAATTATTGGACCACCTAAAAGCCATGATCAAAAAAAGAGCCTAGGCATCATCTTTTAAGAAATTGTCAAGGAAAACTGCCCTGATATTCTAGAACCAGAGGGTAAAATAGAAATGGAAAGAATCCACTGATTGCCTCCTGAAAGAGACCCCAAAAGGAAAACTCCTAGGAATATTGTAACCAAATTCCAGGGTTCCCAGGTTAAGGAGAAAATATTGTAAGCAGCCAGAAAGAAACAATTCAAGTATTGTGGAAACACAATTAGGATAACACAAGATCTAGAAGCTTCTATATTAAAGGATCAGAGGGCTTGGAATACGATATTCCAGAGGTGAAAGGAGTTAGAATTAAAGCCAAGAATCCCCTATCCAGCAAAACTGAATATGATATTTAAGGGGAAAGTGATCAATCAATGAAATAGAGGATTTTCAAGCATTCTTGATGAAAATCTCAGAGCTGAATAGAAAATCTGAATTTCAAACACAAGAATCAAGAGAAGCATGAAAAGGTAAACAGGAAAGAGAAGAGACTTACTAAAGTTGAACTGTTTACATCCCTACATGGAAAGACAACATTTGTAACTCTTGAGACTTTCTCATTATTAGGATAGATGGAGGAATTATATATATGTATATATATATAGACAGAGGGCACAGGTTGAGTTGAATATGAAGGGATGATATCTTAAAAAAACAAGATTAACAGCTGAGACAGGAATATATTGGGGAGGAGAAAGGCTGAAATAGAATGGAGCAAATTATTTCTCATATAAAAGAGGCAAGAAAAAGCTTTTTCAATGGAGGAGAAGGGGGGAGGTGAAAGGGAAAGAGTGAACTTTACTCTCAAGATCTGGCTTAAGGAGGAAATAATACGTAGTATGAAAATCAGTCTTACATTGTAGGAAAGTAGGGGGGAAGGGAATGAGAGGGTTGGGAGGAGGATGGAAGGGCAAATGGGAGGAAAGGGTAATTAGAAGTAAATACTTTTGAGGATGGACAAGATCAAAAGAGAAAACAGAATAAATGGGGAGCAGGATAGGATGGAGGGAAATACAGTTAGTATTTCATATCATGACTGCTATGGAAGTGTTTATCATGACTATACATGTATAACCTATATCAAATTGTGTGCCTTCTCAGTGGGGATGGGTGGAGAGGGAGGAATGGAAAGAAGTTGGAACTCAAAGTTTTAAAAAAGAATGTTAAAAAATGTTTTTACATGCATTTGAAAAATAATACATACAGGCAATGGGGTATAGAAATCTATCTTACTCTATAAGAAAATAGGGAAGGGGATGAGAAAGGGGAGAGGTGTGACAGAAGAGAGAGAAGGTTGGGGGAAAAGATAATCAGAATGCAAGATATCTTGGGGCAGGGGGAGGGAAGAGATGGGGAGAAAATTTGGAACTCAAAATCTTGTGGAAGTGAATGTTGAAAACTAAAAATAAATTAATTAACTGAAAAGTGAATTTTAAAATTGCCTTTATATGTAAATAAAATACTAACAATACTAATAAAATACCAAAAAAATTAAAAATAAATGCTTGATACTCATTGAACAAACACTGTAAATGAACGAATTAATGAACATTTTATTAAATGCCTACTATGTGAATGAATGAAGAAAAGGATTTATTAAGCACTTTCTATGTAACAAACACTGTGACAAGTGATAATAAAAGCAGGAAAAATGAAGACAGTCTCTCTCAAATTGGAAGAGACAACACAAAAAAGAATTTTCAGTCACATGTCAGATGGAAAGGACCAGAAGACTTATGGATGCAACAATAGGTCACATTGCAAGGTTCTTAGATAGCATTTGTTGTTTAGATGACCCTTCCAAGGGAATGCAAAGCATAGAGACAGAGCAGACAATAAGACCTAAAGAATCTATAGTGATAGTAGCAAGACAGATGCTAAGTCCTGGTGGTCCGACATTTTATCAGAAGGTATAGAATTACTCTTGTTCATTTGTTCAACTGTGTCCAGTTCTATGTAACCCCATGAACCATAGTAATCCAGGTCTTTTTATCCTTCACTATCTCCCAAAGTCTGTCCAAGCTCATATTCATTGGATCCATGACACCATCATCCATCTCATCCTCTGCTATCCTCTTCTCCTTTCAAACTTTCCCATCATTGGGGTATTTTCCTTTGGTTCCTAGCTTCTCATTATGTAGCCAAAGTATTTTAAGCTTCAACTTTATTATTTTTCCCTCCAATGAGTAGTCTGAACTAATTTCTTGAAGTATTGACTGGTATAATGTTCTTGCTGTCCAAGGGTCTCTCAAAAGTCTTCTCCAACACCACAAATTGAACATGTCTATTCTGCAGCACTCAGCTTTCCTTATAGCCCAATTCTCACAGTCTTAAATTGCTACTGGAAAAAACATAGCCTTAACTCTATGGACTTTTGTCTACAGGGCAATGTCTCTGCTTTTTAGTATGCTGTCTATATGTTTTTTTTTTCCTTCAAAGAAGCAAACATCCAATTCCATGTTTGCAGTCACCCTCTACAGTGATCTTGGAGCCCAAGAATATAAAATCTGACACTACTTCCATTTTTTCTCCCTCAATGATCCAGGACATGATGAGATGAGTTGCCTATCTTACTTTTTTTTTTTTTAATGTTAAGCTTCAAGCAAGCTTTTACACTCTCCTCTTTGACCTTCATCAAGAAGTTTCTTTAATTCCTCTTCACTTTCTGCCATCAAAATGGTATCACATGTTTACATATCTGAGATTCTTCATATTTCTCCCAGGAACCATAATTCCAATTTTTGATTCATCCATTCTAGCATTTCACATAATGTACTTCACATAAAAGTCAAATATATAAGGGAACAATATGCAGCCTTACCATACTCCTTTCCCAATCTTAAACCCTGATCCATAACTTTTGGATAAGGATTGGCTCTAAGTGCTGGGCTAGTCAGGCTTGGGTGCAAAGTGGGGCTGGGCACAGACCAGGGCTGGAGAAGGCTCTACTGCTCCCCTCTCGGCATCATGGTCGCAGGAACAATCAATCGTTCCATGCTCAGTAATGACTGTTGCTTCTTGGCATACATATAGGTTCTTCCAGAGACAAATAAGATGATCTGGTACTCCCATCTCTTTGAGAATTTGCTACATGTTGTTGTGATTCGCAAAGTTAAAGACTTTAGTGTAGTCATCAAAGAAGAAGTAGTTTTGCTTTTATTTCTGGAACTCCCTTGCTTTCTCCATAATTCAATGAATGTTAACAATTTGGTCTTTAGTTCATCTGCCTCTTCAAAAACCAACCTGCACTTGTGGTAGTTCTTGGTTCACATTTTGCTGAAGCCAACTTACAAAAATTTATGCATAGCATCGTTGGCATGTGAGATGAGTACAATTGTTCAATAATTTGAACTTTTCTTGGCATTGTCCTTTTTTAGGACTGGAACATAAAGTGATCTTTTCTAATCCAGTGGCTATGGTTGAACTTTCCAAATTAACTGGCATGTTGACTACAGCACTTTAACATCATCTTTTAGGATTTTAAATCGCTCAGCTGGAATTCCCTCACCTCCACTAGCCTTATTGTTAGCAATGCTTCCTAAGGCCCACTTGACTTCATTCTCTAGGATGTCTGGTTCTAGATCAGTGACCACACCATCATGGTTATTGGTGGTGTTAACATTTTTCTTGTGTAGTTCTTTGAATTCATGCCACTTGTTAATCTATTCTACTTTTGTTAAGGTCTTATTATGTTTGGCTTTTATCATACCCATTTTTGAATGAAACATTCCCTTGCTATCCCTCATTTTCTTGAAAAGAGCTTGTGTTTTTCCCATTCTGTTATTTTCCTCTATTTCTTTATATTTCTCATTTAAGAAAACTTTCTTATCTCTCCTAACTATTCTCTGAAATTCTGTATTCAATTGAATATATCTTTCCCTTTCTCCTTTACCTTTCATTTTCCTTCTTTCTTTAGCTATTTGTAAAAAGCTTCATCAGACAGCCATTTCACTTCCTTGTTCTTTCTTTTCTTTGCGATGTTTTTTGTTGCTGCCCCTTGTACAATATTGCTAACCTCTGTCCATAGTTCTTCAGGTGCTCTATCTACCAGATCTAATTCCTTAAGTCATCACTTCCATTTCATATTCATAAGGGATGTTATTTAGGTCATACCTATATAGTCTGATGGTTTTCCTTACTTCCTTCAATTTGTGAAAATTTTGAAATTAGAAGTTCATGATCTGAAATACAATCAGCTCCAGACCTTGTTCTAACTGATTGCATAGTCAGTTGACTGCAAAATATAAAATCAATCTGATTTCAGTATTGAACTTCTGGTGATATCCGTGTGCAGAATTGCCTTTTAGGTTGTTGAAAAAGAGTGTTTGCTGTGACCAGCAAGTTATTATCTTCAAAACTCTCTTTTAGTTTCTTTTTTGCCTAATTTTGTAGTCCAAGGACAAATGACTGTTATTTCAATAATCTTTTGATTTCTACCCATCCTATGATGAATGTGACATTCTTTTTAATGTTATTTATAGGAGATATAGAATTCATAGAACTAATCTACCCTGGCTTCTTCAGCACCAGTGGTTGGAACATAGTTGTATTACTGTGATGCTGGGTGGTTTGCCTTGGATTTGGATAGATATCATTTTGTCATTTTCGAGATTATATCCCAGCACTACTTTTCTCACTCTTTTATTGACTATGAGGGCTACTACATCTCTTCTAAGGAATTCTTGCCCTCAGTAGTAGTATATGTAATGATCTCCTGAATTAAATTCAACCATTCCTGTTCATTTAGATTGACTGACACCCAAGATGTTAATGTTTAATCTTTCCATCTTCTGTTTGACCACATGCAGCTTACCTTAGTTCACAGATCTTTTATTGCTATGCAATATTGATCTTTACAGTATCAGAGTTTCCTTTCATCACTGGATGCTTTCTTTCAGCTTTGGCCCAGCCACTTCATTCTTTCTGGAACTGCATGTAATTGTTCTCCACCCTTCTGGAGCATGTTAGATATGTTCCAACCTGAGGGACTCATCTTCTCGTGTCATATCTTTTTATCATTTTAATAATATCCCTGCAGTTTTTTTTAGTAAAAATACTGGAGTGGTTTACCATTCCCTTCTCCAGTGGATCACCTTTTGTCAGAGCTCTCCAGTATGACCTGTCTGTCTTGCAAGAATAACTCAGAATGGCATAGATCATAGTTTCATTGAGATACGCAAGCCCTTTCACCATGACTAAACAATGATTTAGGACTAGGGTACAGAATTATTGACTTCCAATTCATCCAAACTCTATGGCTGTCAAGCAGGCCTGGAGAGGAAGAATGCCCCTGGTGGTAGTGGGCCTTTAAACCTTCCAGTTGTTTTTGACAAGTTCTGCAGCTGGTCTATGAAAAATTACATTGTCAGTGCCTTCAAAGAGCTTACATGCCAATGGAGGAGTCAATGGATATAAGGGAGTGATGACAAAAAAAAAAAAAAAGATTTTTGATCTGCAAAGTCACAGGTATGGGGAGCTGAGCCACAGGTGAGTGAGTTGTTATATTCTTTTCAGTAGCAGAGACAATATTGATTTGATTACTGTTCATGGCATAGTGAATGGAAAGCTGGTCTCAAACTCAAAAGACCTAGGTTGAAATTTTATTTTTTCCATCACTTAAACTATCAGTATTCTAGACTGTAAATTGCAAAGAAGTCACCAACCTTCATTGGTTGAAGGAACTTCCAAATTGAGAAATTCCCAACACACATAAGGGAATGGTAAGCAAAAATTAGGGATTTTGATGGTGAGTTGAACCATGGAGATATGTCACACTCTTTGTGGGAGAAGCACAAAACTGAAATCCCAAGGCTAATCCCTTTTTCACTATTCTCAAAGGAAGAGGAAGATGTGCAAAGAGGGGGAAAGGTTGGTACATGACAGTAAGGCAAATACTAGATGCCAATACTGGATAGTTTCCAGTTTCCTGGTTTATAGATGAATGCAATGTGAAGTATGGTCTGGAACCAGCTAGATACAGTGGGTTGGTGATTTGTATTTTCTCACCTCACCAATAAGAGCAGCTCAGCCACAGGGAAAACACCAAAGCTTAACAAATTAATTTCCTCAGAGAGGAGAATGATTGCTATTCTAACTGATGATAAATGGGGCAAAAGTAAAACAGATGACTAGAAGCCCACACTCAGTAAATGGATTTTTCTGGAGAATGGAGTGTGTGTTGAACATTGTCAAAGAAATCAAATCAATCAGCAAATTTGACTGAGTACAGAGTATGAACAAAATACTTTACTAGATCCTTTACTAGATCCTTATTAAAGAGACAAAATTCATGGCCTTGATCTCCATGTAGGCCAGTTAATATTGTTATGTTCCACAAACATAACCTCACAAGCATCTTACAAATAGAAGTACATGACTCTAGTCATAAGGGAAATGAGAAAATGTGGGTTTGTTAGACAAATATACCTCCACTATTTAAAAAAGAGAAAATAATTTAACATATTGATGTTATATCTACTGATATCATCTCTGTGTCCAGAGGTCAGCATATAAGTATTCCTTGCTTTTGAAGAGTAGAAGAATGAGTTACCATAGCAGAATACCCTCTAACATTGTGATTGGAGGGAGTGTCTCCTTGTTTTGGAAAGGAATGAACTTTGAGCAGAATTTTGAAGATAGAAAGGTAGTTATATTATCTGGTGGAAAGTATTTGGAAGTGACATACAATAGCCAGCGGGCAATTACATGGCACAATAGATAGAGTGCTAAGCCTGGCCAGGAAGATGTGAGTTCAAATGTGGCCTCAGATACCAGCTGCGTGACTCTAGGAAAGTCACTTAACCTTGCTTGCTTCAGTTTCTTCATCTGTAAAATGACAAGGCAATGGCAAACCACTCCAATATCTTTGCCAAAAAAAGTCAAAATGGGGCCATAAAGAGCTGGTCACAACTGAAAAGAATGAACAGTCACAACATGCAGTAGCTTGTGGAGAAAGAAGGAATTATATTCATAAGTAAATATAAAGGAAAGGTTAATTCCTCTTCATTTCTATGGAAAGGTTGTTGGATTTGGAAATATTTTTCATTTGTACACAGGATGAATAAATCAATCAATCAGCAAGAATTTATTAAGTACCTACAATGTGCCAGGCACTGTGAATACAAAGACTAAGGTGAAGTAGTCCCTGCCTTCAAGGAACTTATATTCTAATAGGGAGGCAACATGTATATAAAAAAGAACATAAAAAATATGCAAAACAGACTCAGGGAAACCTTAGAGTAGCAACTCTAGCACCTAGGTGGACCTTGAAAAAGATGATATCTAAACTGAGTCTTGAGAGAAACCAAGGAGAGACTGAGGGATTGAGAACATTCTAGTTATGACCACCCAAGTGTGAATGGCCATCCAAGATGAGAGATGGAGTACTATGTGTGAGAAATAGTAAGGAGGATAGTTTAATCGGATTACAAACTAGAGAGTAGGAATGAGGCTGAAAAGAGAAGGTAAGGCCTTATATGCCAAGCAGAAGGGTTTATTTTTGATTCTAGAGAAAATAGGAAGCTGTTGAAGTTCACTGAATTGGGTTGGGGTTCATATGCTCAGCCCTGCACTTTAGAAAAGGTGTCTTTGTAAGATGTGGAAAATGGATGGGAATGGGAAGAGATTTCATTAAGTCAGGGAAAGTAATTAAGAGGCTACTGCAATCTTCTAAGTGAGAGGTGATGAGGGCCTGCACAAGGGTGACCATTGTGTCAGTAGGGAGGAGATATATAAGACAGATATTATGGTGATAGAAATGACAGGATCACCAACTGATTAGATATGTAGAGTGAGAGTGAGGAATCAAGTATGGCACCAACTTTATGACCCTGGATATCTAGAACAGTGGTGGTTTCCTTGACAAAAATAGAAAGGTCTAAAAGAGGGCTGGGTAAAGCAAAATATTTTTTTGTCATCATTTAAAATTGTCATTTTAGTTTGTCACCTATGCATGTCTAATCAAATACCTAGGATAAACATCTACTGTCACCTCTACCTTTAAGCTATAAGGCATCATTTCTCATTTTTTTCACTTTCAAAATATATTTCACATGGACCCTGATCACAACACCATTTTAATTGACAACTTCTCTAGGAAGTATCCTGTGTCAAAACCCTTTCCAATCCTACCAGTTGGTAATGACACCTCATAAAACCCTTTGTTTTCTCTCTATTCATATATGTTGTATTGGTTTTTATTACATTATAGTATAAAGTAAGAACTCATTGAAGTAAGACCTTTCTCCAACAGTTTAGATTGCAAGTCATCCACATCCTATGTGATTTTTGTACATGTCATCCCATAAATACATGAAACCTCTAAAGAGGATTTATGCGAGACTCTGGATATCTTTCTCTGGGTTCTTTCCCCTACAATACCAATATGCACCAATGGTACCAATATGGTACTCAGATTGTGTAGCTTTTATTTATTGCTACAGCTACATGACTGATGACCTTCATTTGTGATCACACTTTTTCCAGATAATATATTTTATACTACCTTTGACATTCAAACTTTGTGGGGAATGTGCTGCAGCCTTCCAGATCATTAAATTCCATTTCAATGAATAACATTAAATATTGCCTAGCTATTTTTTCATTATTAAAATGAATAACTGATTTTCTTGTGTCCTCAACTATTGAGGACACAAATGGTCTGCCTATGTCCATACCATCAGAAAGTTAATGCAGATTTGAAAAAAAAAAATGTGTTAAAGTGACTAAATGCAGGATAGAGTGAAATGGGGAGAGATTTGAGGTAGACAGATCAACCAACAGGTTATTACAGTAATCAAGACATGAGCCAATAAGGACACGTCCTAGAAGGGTGGCAGCATCAGAGGAAAGTAGAGAGCATCTTTGAGAGATATTGCAAAGGTGAAATTGTCACGTCTTAACAACAGCTCAGATATGGGGGTGGGAGAAGTGAGAGAGAGTGAGGAATCCAGGATGACTCCTAGTTTGTGAGCCTGAGAATCTGGGAGGATGATGTTGTCCTCTACAGTAATAGGAAAAGTAGGAAGCAAGGGAAAACATAATGAGTTCTGTTTTGAACATATTGAATTTAAGATGCCTACTGAATATCCAGTTCAAGATGTTTGAAAGGCAGTTGGAGATGTGAGTGAGATTGGAGATCAGCAGAGATGACGGGAAAGAAAAGGTAGATTTGAGAATCATCTGCATAGAGATGGTAAATAAATCCATGGGAGCTGGTGAAATCACTAAGTGAAGTAGTATAGAGGGAAAAGAGAAAATGGCCCAGGACAGAACCCTAATCTACAGTTAGAAGATATGATCTGGATGAGGATCCATCAAAACAGAATAAGGTGTAGTCTGATAGGTATGGGGGTGGGGGACAAAGAGAAAGCGGTATCCCAAAAACCTAGAGAGAAGGAAGTATGGAGAGAATGATCAATAATGTCAAAAGGTGCAGTGAGGTCAAAGAGAATGAGAATTGAGAAAAGATGATTGAATTTGGCAAATTAAAGACCATTAGTAACTCTGGAGAGAGAAATTTCAATGAAATTTTGAGGTTGGAAGCCAGATTATAAAGGGTTAAGAAGAGATGGAGAAGAAAGAAAGTGGAAGCACCTTTTGTAGAAGACCTTTTTGAGGAGTTTAGCAACAAAGGAAAGAAGAGATACAGCATGATAGCTTGATAACAAGGATGGAAAGATCAAGTGAGGGGTTTTTTTCAGAATAGAGAAGACATGGGCATGTTTGTAGACAGTAGGAAATGAGCCAATAGAGAGGACATGATTGAAAATAAATGAGAGTAAGGATAACAAAAGGAAACGCTCTGCTGGAGGAGATGAGATGACATGAGAGCAGTTGAACCAGAAAAGAGTTAGCCTAAGTAAGGAGTAAGGATACTTCTTCATGTAAAACAGGGCTGAACAAGGAAAAAGGGACAGAAGACACCTGAGTGATGGGAGATGAGGAAGAGAAAAGAAAAGTAAGGTCATGAAGAATAGCCTCCATTTTTTTCCTGTAAAATATGAGGCAAAGTTCTCAACTGTGATGTATGAAAAGGTTCAGAAAAGCTGCTGCAGAGAAATTGATAGTGAGTTGATAAGGGAGGTATAGTAGGATTAGTTACTAGCAGCGAGGGTCCACTTGAGATTTCATAGCATACATTTGTAGTGGACAGTCAGAAAAGTTTTGTGATTTTCTTCACTTTCATTCAGCAGTTTCTGTAGGTAGGAAGGTGACAAAGGGTGGGAGTGATCCCATGCTGAGGACTGGATGGGGAAACTGGTGATATGATGAGGGAGCTAAAGATTCAAGAAAGGAGGGCAGTGTAGAGTTGAATTGGTTCCCTAGGGAGTCAAGATGGAGAGAAGAGGCAAGAGTATTATTACAAAGGCAATGTTTTGTAAATTTGACCTTCTACTATATGCCTATCTCTAAACTTTCCTGTAGTATTCTCCTTACCTGGAACCCATTCCACTCTTTGCTCCTTTGCTCCTGACTTCCTCCCTGCGCCATTCTCCTTGTCTCAATCCTTCATATCCTTCTTGATCGGTCTCTCTCTTCCATGAAGCCTACCTAATTGCTTATCTCTCCTTTGAACTTACTTTTATTGTCACTCACTAATATTTAATCACCTTATATTACTTATATAAACTTTAACCCTTTAGTTATCTATATACACATAGTATTTATCTAACTAAATTGGAAATCCCTTGAGGACAGAAACTGTTGTGTCTTACACTTTGGTAGGTATTCTACTTTCTCTAGCACAGTGACTTGCAGAGAATGAGCTCTCCATATATATTTGCTGAATGATTGGTTTAAAAAATGAAGTTAATTTCAATATTCTTCCATATGATTCTGTGGGGGCTTGCATGGTCTCTGTAATTTTGCATTATTAATACATAATAGTATTATTATGCACCACCATGCAACCATTGAATGCACAATGAGGGATAAGAAGTCATGACTTTGCTTTGGAAGCAAAATCAGCTATGAGGTCTCACAGTGAAAGAAAAAAATGGGCTGGTAATTTTTTGAAATTATTTGCAAGCCTTTAGTGAAGAAAATATACATGAGCTGTTCAACATATTTATCTCCACAGATAGAAACTTCATTACAGTACCCCTTGACTTGACAGTCTTGTTTATAATGACCATTTTAAAAGTTGCAACTTAAGACTCATAAAGCAATGTTATCCCATAATGTCTTCCCATCAACAATATTAAAAGCATTCATCTCCTGGAAAATGTTATAAAGAAATTTCACTGTGGTGATAATTCAAGCATTAAAGTAAATGTAAACAACGATTCTGGACGAAAAACACACCCTATTGAGAATGCTTAGTAAAGGAAATTTTATTTTCTGAAAAAGTAAAATATTTCTTTTGAAATGTCTACTGAAGAAAAATTTGCCCTTTTTTTTAAAAAAAAATCTTCTATTAGGAAAGCTAAATGTATGTTAAGGCTAAGGTACATTTACTGTTTTGAATTAGTGGAAATGGTTTCTATTTATGTGATTCCCCCAAGATGATAGTGACTCCCCCCAGAAATCACCGTGTGTTTACTTTGCCTATACTTTGTGTATGTTTATATTTGTATGTGTTATTTTCCCCAATAGAATAAACCTCCTTCAGGGCATAGACTTTCATTTTTATGTTTCCGTAGCCTAGCTACGCAGTGCCTGCAACATAGTAGGTGCTTTATAAATGTTTGTTAATTGATTGAAATCAGAAAGGAATGATCTGTTCTGTGAATATCCTAGCTCTCCATAGAATGAAACAGCAGCACGCTGATGTGGGAGAATTTGCATGCGCACGTGTCCTATTCTATTTCTATGCATTTCTGCCATCCTATATCATCTAAAATTTAGCACATTTTGAATACCTTTTGTGGAGATTTATACTTCAATGTAAATAGGTCAAATTAGGCCACAGGCATTTCAATGTAGACTTCCTTTTCCTCTCAGCTACAAGCAGGATGTATTTCAAAGGATGTCTCCATTTCCTCAAGGCAGTGAATTCTAACATTAGAAAGCCTTTCCCTTCATCTGGTGTTTTCTTTCTTTTTTAAGATCTATATAACCCCACCCTGTTTCCCAGTTCCCTCAACAATAGCCCAGAATTCATTTTGAAGCACGGAATTCAGACTTAAGCCTAGGAGGCAGTGCTTGAAGGCTGGAACAAAGCTTCTTTCTTTAAAATCTGAGATAACGAGCTCTGTGAAGTTTTTAACTAATGTAAAGGATATAGTCTATAAAGCAATCTCCAAAACAGAGTGGAGCTCCAAAGCGAATTATTGGAGCCTCAGATTATTCTTATTCCTAATTAATATTTCTTAGTGTGATAGAAAACATCACCTCCTCACTTAGAGTTATGCTGTTTTGTAAATTGTAAAAACATATTTGTAATTTGTAAATTACAAATAAATATGTATGTTCATATATACATGTATATTCAGGGTATAAACAAATATAATTTTATATAGGTAAGAGATAAAACAAAATGTTATTGCAATTCGTGAGTTTTATTGCAGAGTTGCAAATGCCAATCTGACTGGCTTCAAGAAAATGAGAGTTAGAATGCTTTTACCATCAGCCACCCACAGAAACTATCCAGGTAAGGAAAGGTAGAAAATACAATAGTAACTAAAGCAAATGAAATCATCCATAGCCAATAACATCTCCACACCAGGAATTCAAACCAGGTGCATTTAAATAAAACCACTAGATACTTGGTGAAAACAACAAATACTCCTAATTCAGTTCTAATCATGTCTTTATATAGCAGAACATTTAATTTATGAGGCTGGTTTAGATAGATAAGAGAGATTTATACTTACATGATTAGGTCTATATTTAAAATTACTGCATGACAAAATATACACAATAGAAACAAATCACACCTGAGTAAAATTAAATTGTACTTAAACTGTTTTTGATCTTGAAAGAGAGAGAAGACATAAAAAATAATTGAAATCTTGTTAAGAAAAGACAGAAGTAAGATATTCAAAGTATTTTGAATGTGAGTTTTCTGCCGGAGATCTTGATAATTTTGTTAATTTCCAGCACACACTTTGCAAATAGTATAGATAGAAAGGTATGGTCCATTTTAAAATGATTTTTTGTTGATGCTCATGGTGCCCTGAAAAATCATTTAGAAGCTAGTCTGAGAAATGCATTGTAATTTGTACAAACATGCACACATATATAACGAAAGAAACATTTTCAAAATCGTGTCAAAAGAATCTCAAATTCTTACTCCAACTTCACTATTGAGTCTTGACGATCAGGTTTAATTTTCAATGTCCTTAGTAATTTTTAAACTTTAGTTATTTACTTATCTATTGGCTCACTTACATGGATACAACTCAAAGTCCAATAAGTAGCTACAAGTGTTTACCAATAAAAACAAAATATTCCAACTAGTGATTTTTCTACATTTTAGACAGCAAAACAATTTATTTTTACATTAATTAGAGCTTTGCTCCTAGAACAAGACCTTTGAGGCATTGTTTCTCAGACACTAATGGGCCTTGGAAAAGTTCAGAACTCCCATTCATTAGCACTTTGAGAAAGCTGTTTTGTACCTAAGAGAGAATTGATGGAGAGATTGGGACTGAACACATAATTTTATGAAATATGATGAAAACATAAGGGTTTTGTTATGACGCACGTAACAATCAGGAACCTGTTTCTTTTTAGCAAGCTCCTAAAAAGTACCTCCTGTATAATTATTAAATAAAAACACTCACTTATTCAGTACTCAGCTAGCTTTTAAACCCTGAATAAGAGAAGTACACAGTGAGAGAGGTACTTA
The DNA here is from genome assembly GCF_028372415.1 of Notamacropus eugenii. NCBI lineage: Eukaryota > Metazoa > Chordata > Mammalia > Diprotodontia > Macropodidae > Notamacropus > Notamacropus eugenii. The sequence goes on from NC_092875.1 coordinate 452,254,657, forward strand.
CATGGTTTCCTTGGATACTGGATGATGCCAATCAGGTCTATGTTTTTATCTGAAAGTGGTGCCCCTGCAGAGAAATAAGGCTTGGTGAGTGGCTGTTTATACATAGTAGGTAAATAGGAACTTTGTTTATTTTACAAAGCATTTTTTATTTTGACCCAGATTTTTTTCTTCCTCATCACACCCCACCCTTTTAAGCAGCAGCAGTGTGGTACAACAGGTACCCTGCCAACTCTCTTTCACATCAGTTGAGAACACACACTTAGTGACGCTGGAGCTCAGTAGGGATGCTTTTGCTAAGTCCCTTACCCCTTAATGTTGCTTTATATATCATGGACTACTCTATTTATGCCAGGCATATCAATGAAAAGTGCCTACCTCAACTTCATTCTTTGAAAGGAAAATTTTCCACACCATCAATAAAGGAATCAATCTGGAGAATCTACATAAGTGATACATATTCTTACCTTAATCCAATGGGATAAGAAACTTTAGTCAGCTTAGAAATATCAAGGGCTTCCACATACATTAGCTGCCATTTTTAATAGGGGTGGATCCTAGCTTCTCAGCAACATCAGTGCTATGAACATACAAATTTGACATCTAGTCTTTCAACACTATATGCATTCTAATTTTGGTAGCATGATTAATACCCCTATTTGAGACGTTTTAACCTTCTAATATTTCTCTGAATCAAAAGAACAAATGACTTAGAGCAAAGAAAAGCAACCAACTTTTAATACTTAACACAATTTAATAACCTGAAATGAAATAAGTGTGTGCTGTTTCCATTAAAAAAAGTTTCCAGTCACAATTAATAGAACAAAAAACTTGTCTTGTTCTGAGATTATTCTTGGAAATGTAATTTTAAAGTCTATGTGAAAGAAGGAAACTTTTTTGTCATATGAAAGTAATTTCTTTTTTTTTTTTAGTGATTTTTGGATAGGACTACCGATTTGATATTTTCCATTTGATCTTGCAACATAGTTTTGGGGGACAGTAATTCTGTGTTCTTTTGCCAGCACTGACAAAGGTCTAGTTGTCAGTGATACCATTTACAGCTAAATTTACTCCAGAGTGGCAATAACAGGTGCACTGAGTCCTGCCAGACACTTGTGCACAGGGATCACGCATCTTACGGCTCAACAACCAAAGGGGGAAAAGCCTCTGTCTTCATAGAAAAGGAGACTGGAGCAAACACAACCCAAACTGGGGGGTTTCTCTTCAAAGCCAGCTGGTCTGGCTTTATTCTGCAGGAATTTTTTTACCTGTCAGAGTTTCATCAACAAAACCCTCAGCAGGTGCTGAGGTACGACTTCCTGGAGAAGCATAAAGGCACTGGTGAGTTTTTATGAACAAAATTTATTTTTTAAGGTCTTTAAAAGTTGATTTTTATATCTAGAAAGAGCCGTTCCCTGGGTATCCATCTTTATGAAGGTGGTGAGACTACAGGAGATGAGTACTACTCCACTCCATACATCTACATCCTGTTTCAAGTAGAGCTATCATATAATTTTACTTATCTATAAACTTTTTTTAAAGTTTTATTTTGAAAAGCAAACAGTTAATTCTTGAATATGTAGTCTCTTGCCCTTTAATGTTTGAATTCTGGAGGGTCAACCAAGTACGTGCATTAAGTGATTTAAACAAATAAACAAATTTTAATTCCATTCTTTTGTCTAATTCCAAGCAATTTTTAATGGAAAATCAAGTTTCAATTAATGTGAACTTAAATATATATGCTTATTTCTTTCTTTCAAACTATTGCACTTTGATTGTATGTGTGTGTGATAAAAGCACTGAGAGTGGAAGTCTGTAACTTTTTAAAGCATTTTGAAAACACCTTACAAGAATATAAAATATTCAACAGCTAAAGGGAAAATATATCTTCACCAATTATTTGAAATGTCTCAATAGTTAGAAAAGCAAATCTATTTTCAGTCAAAGACATCACTAGAATATCTTTTCACATCATTGATTTTCAAAGTTAAGTTTATATACTTTGTGTTTTACTTTCTTGAATTCAAAAGTTTGGAAAAATATTTTCATTAGATTTTAATTAATAAAAAACAACATGGAACAGTAAACCATGTCATATTTTTTAAAAAGCAGCTCTTTATACAATACTATTTAAGAACTTGTTCTTTCAGATATGCTTCATAGCATTTCTTACAAAATGCTGTATTAAAGTAAAACAAAATCATGTATTTAAACAAGTAAATGAAAGACTTGAAGTAGAGATTTTACAGAGTAAACCTATGAAATCATTTCAATGATAAAATCTCGTTTACCAGCAAAATATCCCAATGAATGTAGAAGACTCAGAAGACTATATATTGATCAACTATGCTAAAAATTACTGTCCAAACAACCAATTCTTTGAGATGTGGGGACTGAGGTTAGTACCTAAAAATGGAGCTGTCCCTTATTGATATGTGATTCCTTCTGCTGAAGCTACTGTTTTAATTTGATATTACTACACATAATTTTTGGTCATTATAATTTATCTGAAAGGTATGAAGGACAAACTAATAGACTAAAACTTGCTTTTGGGCGGGGGCACAATAGGAAGAAAAAACCCATAATTAAAGAAACCAGCTATTTCTTGGCAAACTGTTTCCCAAAGTTCGTATTCTTTTAGTCTGGCTTAGTCATTATTTATAGTAACGTTGATAGCCTTGTATTTGGGGTTTTCTTTTAGCCATAACTTATTGAATAAACTTAGAAGACAATGCCTTATGCTCAATGAAAAACATTCTGACGTTTTCATGTATAAAATGGTATCTGCATTTATATACATTCTAGTAATGAATTATTGCATATTTAAATAACTCTAAACTTGAATATGGTATTTATTTGGAGAATAGTGTAAGTTACTTATGTATTTCAGACAATATCAACATATTTGTTCAAGAAAGAAATAAAATGTATCTAAGGATCATATGTGTGCTATTATCTCCAAAATTTTTAATTGTGTTCTTGCTTAGAGTCTGGGTGACAGCACTTAAAGGGGATGTCTTATATGAATTTGTTGTATTTTAAAAAGGTAAACTTGTGTTTCAATGCACTTGAAAATTATTTTAAAATTTATTTTAAAAATTATTCTACTAAATGATGGAGCCTTTCAGTTGTCAAGATGGTGATTAAATCATTTTTTTTAAAATGCAGATCAAATCCTTTTCAAATAGAAATCAACTTTACAATTGCCTCTTAATTTTGAGTATTATTATTCACTATGAATATCAATTTTCCCTATTGTCAATACTAAGGATAATAAATACTAAAATGTTACAGTACATATACTTTGCTGTCTAAAATATTTAAAGTGTTTAAACATTATAGATATCTTCCACCTTTTCATATGCTTTTTAAATGGCTGCTTCCCATATTTTTCTTTTAAATTTTGAGAAATCTCAACTTTTAATTCCATTCGCAGTAATGTTTTCCTTTTGCATCAGAAAAATTTCCAGACTCCCTATCACAAATACTTGTAAATGTCCTCAACTTCAATTTTGGCAGAAATAAAAATAAAAGTGACCAATGATAGCATGACAAATAATGCATAATTTTAAAGCCTAAGATTCTTAACACTGGAATTTATTTGCAATGGCCATTATTTTTTATAAAGACTATTTATACAAGGAAAAATTGAATATATTTATATGTTATCTTGAAATTCTGTGAGCCAAAAAGACTTTTGAATAACTTTTTCTCTCAATAATATAGTTTCTAAGCCCTCATCTCCATAAGGCAAAACCCCATGTCTACAAGGAACTGATCGGCAAATACACATATATGAACTGACTTCTTCATTGAAAAACTGTCCCAGAAAGTAATACAATAAAATGTACCACATAAAACTTCTTAGTTATACCAAGGTGAAGGTATCAGGAAAAATAATGCTAATTGGTATGTTTTAAGGAGAGCAAAATATCTTTGGACTTTTACATGTAATTTGCATGTACTTTAATGTATAAGTCCCATTGACAATGCATCTGATTGACAGTTATCAGCTGTCAGTGGACAATATTTAAATGAGTGCAGTTAAAAATTACATATTACTCAGCAGTACTGACCAAACCTCAATCCAGTAGGATTTTAAATAGATTATATATGGAAAGGGGTAGAGTTTCTACTTCCTACCTTTCCCATTCTCTCTCCTCCATTTTTTTTCCTAATCTAATTTCTTTTCCTCTAATTCACATAGTTAGCTGACATGCTAAATAATACTGTGTAATTTACGAGATATTTTACTCTCATTTTCTAATTATCTTTTCACAATGACCCTATGAGACAATATCATCATTCAATTTTCCACAGACTACTCCCACATTCCATAGATTTAGAGACTCAAAGGACCTTAGTGGTCATGAGGAGATCGAGGCTCAAATCCTTTAAATTATTTGACCACAGTCACATGACTGGTAATTGACAGACCTTGGATTGATTGCAAGTCCTTTAACTCTGAACTGAAAATACTTTCTCTTCTGTTGCAACCATTACTTACATAGAGCCTTTGACGATATTTTCCACCCATCATGTCAATCAATTCTCATCTTTAGTATGTCAAATATAGACATAAATAAAGCCCAAATTAAGGGAAGTCAAACTCAAAATTAATCAGACTTATTGATAAAGAATTTTAGCTATCCCACCATCATCCATTCTAAAGTTGGTCCAGTGCACAAGGTTTTGTTTTTTCCTCTTCTTTATTTAGTTTGTCTTATGTACCTTCATTTAAATGAAAAGCAATTGATTTTCATGGTAGCGCAGTTGGTTTTCCCATGCTTTTTGTAGCCTACAGAGGGAGATAAAGGGGAAATAGTATGCCACACTGGGCCACATCAATGTGTTCCTGTCAGTTTTGGTAAGCAACCTTCCCGCAGCTGTAAAGCCACTAACATTTAGATAATCCAAGTGACAGAATATTCCTCATATTTAATCAGTAATATCAGTGAATAACGCAAAATAACTTTCCATCCATTATTGACTCAATAGTCATGTTTTTCCAGCTTCTGGTAAAAAAGACAGAGTGCTAGCTTTGGAGTCAGAAAATAGGGTTCAAGTCCCAGTTGTGTACTTTATTAGCTATATGATTGTGCTAAATACCATCTCTCTGAATCTCAACCCTTTCATGTGTGAGATAAAGACTAAAACCTTCACTACATATCTTAACAGGATTGTTCCTGGGGAAGTGTAGAGTGCTTTATAAATTTGAGCCACTTTTCTATAATTCTGTAAACTGTCTGCAGAACATATTCACAAGTCTCCTTATATTTGATATGGGATACTCACTCTATTGGGAGATAAAGGGGTTGACCCTTACAGAAACAAAATCCAAACTCCAAAGCAAATACAAGGAGATACAGTAGAGAGAGGAAGAATTGGGAGGTAACAATAAATAAACAACATTTACCAAGGTACAGACATGGATAAAGTTACAGCTTAGGAGCATGAAGTAGCATGGCAAAGAATTTCACAATTCATAAAAATAGATTTTTAACTTTAGAACTAGCCATGGAGAGAGGGATAAGGGTTTAATGACTAGAGAGAGGGTCAGCCTTGGAGTCTAGAAGAATTGGATTCAAGCCCTGCTTCCGACCCAGACTAACAGTGTGACCATGTGCAAGTCAGTTAACCTCTCACTCCTCCATATCACTCCATAGGCTTAAAAGGCTAAGTTACAAATTTAAGAAAGGAAGTAGGATGATATACAGATTAGAATGCTAAACTTAGAGTTAGGAAGACCAGAATTCAAATCCAACTTGGACACTCTGTGTATGACAATGGGCAAGTTAGACCTCTAAGGTGATTTCTTCATCTGGAAAATGGTCCCACACTCCATTTTGGGCCATCTCCAGTTGTCTTGATCTATATCTGGTTATGGGATCCAGGTGGTGCTGGAGAAGAAAGTGAGGCTGGTGACTTTGCACAGTCCTCCCTCACTTAAATCCAATTCACTCGTACGTCACAGCCTCATGTGCCTGCTGTCATGGTCTTTGAGCTCTTAGAGCGCTGAGAACAAACAGCAACCCTTCCAGGTGGAAGTGTATGTTTATGTTAAGTATTAAACACACGAGGGATCAGCAGAGTTTAGCAGAGCACCTGGAGCACGGCAGGTGCTTAATAAATGTTTACTGATTGAATTTCAGCACGAGATTTCCATCATCCTCCATCGCTGCCGCCATCAATAGTTACGAGAACCCCAGAGTGAGAATGTAACGGTAAAAGTCATTTAAATCCTATCCTTAAGGAGAAAGGCTTACTTGTGTAAAATTTTTGAAGGAAACAGAATATATAGGCCTAACCTGACCCCAAAATGATACTATTGTAAATCACTTCAAATAATTCCAAGATAATCACAGAGGGGTGAGGAGATCTTGTGACCACCTAGTAATTTTAGCTTTACAAGTTTAGGGAGCAATCTTGGAATGTTTAAAAATATATATTTACCATTTCCCATGCCGTAAGCCAACTTGAAAATGTTTGCCCAGAGCACAAAATTGCCATTTTTTCAATAACAGCTAAAGTCGGAACCAGGCATACTTGAGAAAGTTTTTTTTCCTTCCCTAGTTCTTAGTTCTAACAAAATGTCTGGCATTACATAAAGGACTTCAAGCTCATCTTGGCTACTGGGTGCCAGCATGAGAGAAGCTGGATGGCATATTTATCCCCATGGTAGCTGTTATAATGAGATGGAGAGGCCAATTGTCCATTGACTGCCTTGAAGATGATGGTAATTATTGGAACCCTAAGCAGGATTGCTAATCAATGAAAGGCTTGTTACCACAGAAACCACAGTACTTTAGTGACTAACTATAGTAAAGAATAACTTCAGTGTTGAGATGTTCAAGGTTGAGGTAACTATTATTGTGTCCCAAGCTACTGGTAGTAGGGATCCATGGGAGTAAATAAAAGGTGATTGTAAACATATGTATCACTTTACTCATTTCTATTACCACAAATATTACTTGCTGTATTAGCAATGTTTTTCTCAGTATTATCATTTTTTCCAGACTGCAAAATCCCTGCATAGAATTTCCTTACATTCAAAAGTCAATGATTATATTTGATTCTAAGCATTATCTCCTAAATTCAGAGACTATAACCACCACAAGGCAGTAGGAAAAATTAATTTCTCCAGTCCTTGAAGCTGTCACAAATTCATAAAATGCATACCTTGTGGTCAGCATTCAAAATATGAAGCACCCAAACTTCAGTGAGAGTATAGAATTGAGTGGAGTTGGTGAAACTGGACTAATAAATGATCAATATGCATGCATTTACCATGCTCCTCTTACATATTAAATATCATTATAGAAACTGAAAAGAAAACAAGTAAAGGATAAGAAATGGCATCTGTGCATCCAAGGGAACTTCAAATGAGATTGAACTGGGAAGCCAAGCCAAGGAAGACAGTTTGGTGTAGTGAAATGAGCCCTAACTTGGAACTCAAAACACAGGAACTCCTGGGTCGGGCACTTAGACACTATTCAATGTTCAGTAAGCCATTTGACATCATCAAGACTTAAATTTCTTCCTCCATAGAGTGGAAGCAGTAATATATTCACTATTGCCTTCATAGGGTTGCAAAGATAGGATAAAATAATGTAAACCTATCGTAAGCTAGGTAGAGATGTAAGCTATCGTTAATTAAGATGCAATTAGGGTCTGATTTTATGATGTCTGCCTATAAAAGAATGAGAATATCTTTCCCAAGTATATCAGAAGTTATCTTTCAATCCAATAAGCGTTTATTAAGCAGTCATTATTTGCAAAGCATCATTCTAGATGAAGGAGATAACAAGATGAAAATCTGAATCATAAAAATGAGTGCTAACCTTCAAACCCTAGAAAATTATTATTCCTGTGATGTTATCTTTTTCTCAAAACATATTGGAAATCCTTCTTATAAGGATTATGTTTTCAAACTTTGTGAGAAAATGACTCATAATTTACATGCATGTCTCTTTTTAATATGTATTAAGTGTGTATTTATATATGTGTGTGTTTATTTATATGTATTTATGTGTGCTAAGCATTGGAGATGCAAAAAGAGGTAAAAGACAATCCTCTGTCTTCAAGGAGCTTACGGTCTGATGGGGAAACAACATGCAAGCAAATATATACAAACAAGCCACGTAGAGGATAAACTGGAAATACTTAGTAGAAAGAAAACACTAGAATTAAAAGTATTGGGAAAGTCTGGATTCGAAAATGGGATTTTAGCTGGCACTTAAAGGGAAGTCTAGTAAACAAGTAGGCAGAGTGGAAGAGGGAGAGCATTATAGTCATGGGGGACAGTTGGAGAAAATACCTAGAGTAGAGTGTCATGGAGTTATCTTACTGGTGGAATAGCCAGAAGGGCAGAGTTCCTGGATTAAAGAATATATGTCAGGGAGTAAAAAGAAAAGAAATAGAAGTTAGGAGGGGGCTGGGTTATAAAGGGCTTGGAATACTAAACAGAGCATTTTGTATTTCTTCCTGGAGGCAATAGAGACCTAGTGGAATTTATTGAGTTGGAGATGGTAGGTGACATGATCAGACCTGGGATTTAGGAAAATCGCTTTGGTGGCTGAATGGAAGACTAGTGGGGAGGGACTTGATGCAGGCAGACCTACCAATGGGCTATTCCAATAATCAGGTGTGAGGTAATGAGGGCCTGTAATAGAGTAAAATTGAGAGATTTTGAAAAGGTGAAATGGACAGGTCTTGGAAGTAGGTTGGATTTGGGGAGTAAAAGAAGAGTGAGGTATCACAGCTCAGTTTTGAGCCTGAGGAACTGGGAGGATGGTGCTGCCCTCTTCAGTAATAGGCAAGGTAAGATTGGGGTGGGGAGCAGTTAGGGGGAAAGATGATGAGCTCTGTTTCAATTCATTCTCAAATAAAGAAAGTTTGTCACCAGTGAGAATTTTTCAGAGCAATCTGTCCTAAAATTTGAAAGCAGTTCTAAAGAAGAGTTCCAGAACTGTTTGGGACAATACATAGCAGAATCATTAAACTCATTGAATCCTGTTCTATGTTGGAAGGCCAACAAGAATCTGAACCTCCTACTCAATGCTAGAAGTTCTTACAAATGTAAAGGAGACAAGTCATTTGAGCACAATATGATGTGCTAGACAGAGCCTTGATTTTAGAATAAGACAGTTCAAGTACTGTCTCTAATATTTACTAGACAGGTGACTCAGAACAAGTTATTTAATTTTTGTTTGTCTCTTCTCTCAAATTTATAAAATAGGGTTGTGTGTGTGTATATGTGTGTGTGTGCCAGAAAGCTACCCCAGGTTCAAATAAGTCTATATCCATTCAAAGCTATAGCTCACAAACCACCCTTGATATGTTTACTTTTATAAGACAGCAAGAAAACACAATTAATTCAAAACAAAAGCAATTCATAACAGAATAATAATAAAGATAACAACAGTATAATCTTCCCATATACCCCAGGCTTCTGGTGCTATGGAGTCGCTGCTGTCTTTTGTTGATGTCACTGAGTTACTTCCTGTTTCTCTCATCTGGTCATATCATTCCACTGGACTAGTATTTTCTGCTTGTCTTGCGGCTGCTGTGGCCCACATCATCTTTCTACTTGTGAGACCTACAACGAGTCAGTTAATCTCCCTGGTCCCATGTTTACTCATCTAGAATTAGATGGAACGGTCCCTTTCAGAATGAGATCTTTGAGTTTCTCATCCTAATATTTCTATTAGGTATCTTCATTATTCAATTCCAGACATCTCTACTGAGTATACAAGATGACTAAGCCTTTCTCTGTTACTAACTATTGGGTTTAATTTCTTTAGGACCAACTACTGACCATCTCAGCTACTAATTTCTAAGGTACAGTGACCAAAAAAAAGGATGATTCTCTAATCATATACAAAGACTTTGAGTCATTACACCAAGCTAAGCAAGGTGCCAGCAAAGTGCTCCTATGCTGAGATTATATCATTTTCTTTTAACTTCCTCTATCTGAAGACACTGAAATTAATGTCCTTTGTCCCTGACAAATACCTGACTTAGGTTTAAAAACTCCCAAGACTCTCTGGTTTGACATGTAAATGAATGTGAATCAGAAGAAAAGCTAAGTGAACTCATGAACTTCACCTACCTGGCCAGAACACCTGACATTATAACATTATGAGGGGGTAGGGGTGCACATGAGCTCACACATGATGGGCAAGAAGTCTCTCAAACTTGTCACCATAGACTAATATTTAATTATCTCATAATATTGTGAGAAAAATATTACAGTATGTAAAACTTTAAGCATTGTATAAATGGCTTGATATTATGAAGATTTATATGTTATTAATGTTTAAAAATCCATCACATTGCTTTATATTCATTCCTCATATAAAAAGGTGCCAAATTTTGTGGGCCAGAAGACATTGGAACAATTTGGAAGCAGTGATAGGGAAAATTAAATAGGGATCACACATCTGTAATATAGGAGCCATACCAATCTGTCTCATCTCAGTTTTGAGAAGCTTAAGGTTCTCATTCAGTTTTTCTCTGCTCTTAAAACAGTTCTCTCCTGCTCCACAGTAATAAGAAAACTGGAGACCATGATCAAGTTCTCCAGGACTAAATGGAGCAGTATAAGGACACCAACAGAGAACATTGCCCAGTTTTGCTCCCAGAAATGGTAAAAAAAAAGGTCTGCACTGGATAAGAGTTAGCCCTAGGGTTTTTGGTAAACTCTTTGTAATGTACAGGGACATTACATATCATCTGTTTTTAGATAGCATTGGCACAGCAGTCCTTGGGTAATGCTTATAGGTTAATTATTATTCATGTGGATTTTAAAATGATTAAGTACAAGGAGTTATCAATTTCTCCAGCTCGAAGATCAAATGAGTGTGAATGAATAAGACAATATTTAGAGCCCTACGTACATCTTCTATCTGATTATGGGATCATGAATCTAGAAAAGCACTGAAGAAGCCATCTCAACTAACTCTCTTATTTTACACAAGAAGTAGCAAAGGCTTAAAGGAGGTTTAAGTGACTTGTCCACATAGCAAAGAGTGAGGGGGCAGCAAGTTTACAGAGAGATGGTTTTGAAGTATATTGGCTCTATTACCCTGCACAAGCTTCTAAACTTCTCAGTGGCCCTCATTAATGCCCTTAGACAACCTTCTGCAAGCCGTTGCTAGTCTACCACAGTAGAGGGAGATTTCTCACCAGGAGTTCCCTTCAACAAATAAATCACAAATTCAAGCCAAAAGTACTGGGGGAAAGTCACCAAACAATGCCTGCTGAACTATGACTTTAAAAAAGTCATTAAAAATGACATGGATGGTATTTAAAATAAGAAAGAGTGAGACTCCCTCAGAGAAATCACCTTTTGTCTGGTAAACTACTTGTGATAGCTATTTCAGCTGATTAGAGGATGTTGACAATGTGGAAAAGGTTGGTTAAGATTAAACATCAGAGAGGGCCTCATCTTACAATTGAAGAAAGTGTGGATTAGTGAGAGGAAATGTCCAGTCACCAAATCAGTGACTAGAGGGGGACCTCCTGGAGGTCACATGAGATCAGTCTTCATGAAAAGAACTTAGTTATGAAGCATGGGAAGAAAATCGAAACCCATTACCATTATAGGTCAAACAATTCCAAGCATACTGCTGCACTGACGATGAATTAACTTTTGCCTGCTTCCAGATTTGTTTCATCTTTGTCTACAAATGGAAGAAATAGTATCAATAATTATAACTAGAAAGAAAAAGAAAATTTGAGTCATATATTTTGTAGGGTACAATCTACCCCTAGAAGTTCAGCACATTTGGAAGGAATATTAATTTTTTCAGGTAATTCAGAGACCATTTAGGGACCTGAAGTAACAATTTATTAGAAACATTCTGGTATCCTGAAATAAAAACGAATGATGGAGCAGAAGTTTATTCCTTTCCCTTCCAGCTACCCAAAATTGTAAAACATAAGTCAACAAGTCCATACACACAGCAGCCGCCAATGTGTGGTAAATGGCAATCGAGGAGGTTACAATCTACAGGCAACAAGACAGTTACAACTTAATGAGTCATCTTTTTCCCAAGTTCACTGAAAGTATTTTTTTTTAATTTATTGCATCCCACTATATCTTTGTAAAATTAAAGGGAGCCAGGGAGACTGGAACAGGAGAAGAGGGGAGTAGGTTTAATAATGAAAAATAAAGGGGTCAAAAGGAAAAATGAGATCGGATGTGTTTCTCTATAAGTTTTCTAAAAAGATAAAATTATTCATTTAGAATTACATTTATTTCTGATTCTATCTAAAGGGATACATTTATCACATAAAATAACCATATCTACATATTTATGATATATCATATTTGCTTGTCTCCTGAAACATATAATGGGCTCAATTCTTCCATTTATACAAGAAAAGAAAAGATATTAGGTCTGTCATAGAAATGATCCCACCTTCCATAATTTTTACCCACAATAGCCTGTGATAACACTTAATAATTGTTATTTTTCCCTCATCAGAACTTCCATGAACATAGTTGTTGGAAGTAAAGGCATGGTTTCTACTTGTGTCAAACTTTACTGGCATACTAACCAAGTATAACGCAATTCCATTTAATTCAACAAATATTTATCAAGATCCCCTATGTGTAAGGCACTGGGGAGGGGGAGGGGGGAAGGAAGAATGAAAAATGGTTAAGTCTCTGCCGTTAGAGTGATTCCATCTGACATATGACCCTGTGACTCAAATACAACCAGGGAAAGGAATAAACTTCTACTCCATCAATAGAGGTTTTTGGAGAAAAGAAAAAAGATTGCCATTGATCATTTTCTTTACTATCTTTAACCCCCTGAAGTCTGCCTTCTGTCTTCATGACCACTCTATTGAAATTGGTTTCATGAAAGTACGGAATAATCCCCAACAAATCTAGAATTCTTTTCTCAGTCTTCAACCAATTTTCTTCTTTTGTCAGTATCTAATTTCCTTGAAATTGTCCTTCCGTGGATTCCATGAGAGTATATTCTCTTGGTTTTGTCATCTTCCATGCTGACCACTCCTTTATCCTCCCTCCGCTTTTTCCTTTTTCCTGCTTCTTAAGATTAGACAATCGTAAAAACTCTATCTTTTCCTCTCTGGATAAAGCTATTTAGTCTGGTGACCACAATTCTCACCTATCATGAAGTTGACTCTCAAATCTACAACTCTAGTCTCAGCCTCTTTGCTGATTCCTACCTGCTAGAAATCTCTTCCTAGATGAACTAGGTACCGTTCAAATTCAAAATGTCCAAACTTTTCTCCCCAAGTCACTTCTTCCTCCCAATTTCCTTGTTTCTGTAAACAGCACCATCATTTCCCCAATAACCCAAGCAAGAAACTGCAATCACATTGATATATACTTCTCCCTTGTTTCCATGCTCAACTAATCATATTCTACCACTTCTAGTTCCATAATCCTCAATTGTCCAATCATATCCCATCGCCACTACTATAGATCTGATACTTATTGCCTCTCACTTATATTCATTCAATAGCCTCCTAATTTAAATCCCTGCCTCTTATCTTTCACTTTACATACATCCTGTACATTCCCTCCAGAATAAATTTCCTGAAACAAATTCATCACACACACACACACCCCTCAAAAGCCCATAATGACTGCCTCCTTATTGCCTACAAAAAAAGTATAAATTTCTTAGTGACAGTCACAGTCTACCTTCAACCTGACTTCGTATCTTCATTTCTTCCAGTCATGCACCCTATGCTCCAGTCAAACTATACTACTTGCCATTCCCTGAACATCCCTTATATTTTCCTAACTCTATGTCTTTGAAAATACTTTTCCTGCTACTAGAAATGACTTTCTTCTATTTTCAGTCCATCCTTCCAGGCTGTTTCTCCATTTCCTATACCAAATCCTACCTTCATCCCTTCAGTCAGAAGTAATCTCTCCCATCTTTATTTTCCCATTGCCCTTTGCATGACCTCTTTTGCAGCGTTCCTATAGCAAATTTTGGCTTTTATTATGGCAATTTGTGGACTTGTGATAGTTCCCCTCCTACACCGTAAGCTTCATGAGGAAGGTCATTGTGTCTTATCCTTCTCTATTTCTCCTGTAGAACATAGCATGGAATCTTGTACATAGCAGATACCTTTAAAAAATCTTTTAAATTGAATTAGATAATCAGAAGGCATTCTTATACTGTTTGAGTTCTTGGAGATGCTCTTTTGGGTTAGTATATCACCTCCAGTAAGTCCCCTTAAAAAGATTTTTTAGGGCATAATTAAGCCTCAATATAGCTGCGGGTTATCTTCCTTGCCACATTATCACTTACACACATAATTAATTTATAGAAAATTCAAAATTTCAAAATAATGCCAAGTAGATACTGGAAAGAGAATACAAGGAAACTTCATATATTTTGTCTCAGGAAAATACATTTATACAGTTTTGTAAATTCATAAAATTCCTTATAAATATAAGGCAGTAAGTGTTGTTTATCAGATTAGTTAGCTGCTATCTAAGAAAGTAGAATTTTAAAGAATAAAGATTAAGAAGATTCTAAAGAATAAATGATATTTCAAAAATGGAATCTAGAAAAATATGGAGCATAGGGTAGTGGTTAGGAGGGGCAGAATCTTATAGGGTATCATATTATAGGGTCATGGGGCATTTTATATACAGTATCTCATTTGATCTTCACAACAACCCTATGAGTAGTTGCTATTATTATATTAAAGATGAAAAAAATGAAACTCACAAAGGGAAAGTAACACAGCTAATAAGTACCTGAAGTGGGGTAGGAACACAGTTCCAGTCATAGAGCCACCATAACACACTAATTTTATTCTATCAGAAACAAAAGTGATGTGACAAACCAGGGATAAAAAAGTGGGAATCACCAAAAATCACCAAAAATATCAGTTTGGGAGGAGTCAGTTGATATTTCTCAACAAAAATATTGAAATAATTATATTTTTTCCCAACATGACTACCCAAGAAAAGGACATCCCTTGGATGTGTATGTTCTAGCATTGTTGTTAAACAAATACAGACATACTCCCATTTGTTTCTGAGGAAATAGGACTTCAGGTAAAATTGTGTTTCATGGACAGGTCAGTTCCACAGTGAAAATGTTAAAAACAGAAAGTGTATTCCTGAGCAACCAAAATTGGTACTATAAAAGCTTAAAAATCAGTCTTTACAGGAATTGGAGAATATAATAGGACTAGGATGGATGGAACTAAGATAATAATAGAACTCAGTTAGATTGGTAAGATCAGCTTTATGGACAGATGCCTGTAAATCACAACGTTTATACCTCTTGTAGCCTTCTTTGGCTTTCCTGAGAGACTACTTCAGTATGCCTTCCAGTGACAGTAGTGTTTGCAAGAATATTTCAAAACTAACCAGTCAAGTCAATAAGTTAAGTAAACATTTATTAGTCCCTACTGTGTTCCAGTCATTTTGCCTAAGTACTGAAGACACAAAGAAAAGCAAAAAATAATCCTTGCTGTCAGTCAAATGGGGGAGACAACAACATGCAAACTGTATCAAAACATGCTACATATAGGATCAATTGGAGATAATAGAATCTAACATGAAGAGAGTTTTAGGAAAAGCTTCTTGTAGAAGGTGGGATTTTAGCTGAGACTTGAAGGACAGTGAAGAGACTATGAGAAAGACACACGCACAAAGAGTTAGGGAAGAGCATGGGATCATACATTGAGAGCTAGAAGAGCTTTATTTCAATGAATGAAAAAAATCAATAGAAAATCAAGTTTGGGTAATCAATTCTAAGAACTACAAAACACCCTAAATGCACATAAATCAGTCGTACGTGAATAAAATAAATTAGCTGCATGTGAATAAAAACATATCTAATTTAATTAGTTCTACATAAAGTTCCAAAATATCTTAGAAAGGTTTCCCCCAAAGAGTGGAATTTGTCTTTTCCCCACTCTAGTGAATTAGGATGTGGAATAAGTATTTAGTTTTCTTACAAGTAATCATGTCCACAGAAAAGTATCAAACATTTCTACATGGTATTTTCCTTTAAAAAGTAATCTTATGTCATTCTGTTTAACTCATAATATGATTAGAAGTTCTGAATAAAATAGTTATGAAATCTTGAGAAATTTTGATAATTGCTCCATCACCTACTTATATATAGATGAAACACCTTATGAAAACTACCTATAGATGGGGAGGAGGAGCCCTTTGTCCTAAATTATTCAGAGATTTAGGGTAAATACCATATGTAAATTATGTTACTATACTCTCTGAGTCAATGTGTTTCCCATGATACTTATTCATAACAACCATGAAATCAATGGGAATTGTCCCCAAAGAGGCTTTATTAAAATCAATAACATAAAATGGCCACAGCTACCATTTATTTATTTATTGAGAGGTGGTGAATATACTGGCCCTCACAGCTGTGGATGTGGTTGATCATGAGCCCAACAGGGAACTACTCCTGGGCTGCTGCAGTCACAGAATGCCACATTAGGCATTCCACAGGCACTGGCTTCCCAGCATGCTTCTGCTCAGCCCAGTTGCCATAGATGGCCATCAGGCATTTGAAATGACATCAGGAGACACTCTGAGCAGGTTCTGCCCTTAAAGAATTTAAGCTGGCAGGGGGCTGAAGATATCAGCGTCTTCCTGGCTGACGGCAGCATTCCAAAGGTCAGCCAGGGAGAAGAGGGGTGAGGCTTCGGGTTTCCTGTGTCTCTTCAAAAACAAAATAACTTTCAAGTGAAAAGAGGCATGCCTAGAAAATGACAATGACGACAGGGAATATCCTACAGGCAGTGTGTGTGTGTGTGTGTGTGTGTGCGTGTGTGTGTGTGTATGCCTGTGTGAAAGGGACAATGTAATCCCTTCAAAAGCAAACCTTCATTCACACCTTCTTATACCCCTAGCTCTTCCTTGTTGTGGTGAACCCAGTTCATGATATTCATAATATAGATACACAATTAAGACGATGGATTAAGTGATTATGATTAAATGACTAAAAAGAAATTAAAAACTCAAGAGTACATTTGCAGGAGGATAATTCACATTTGGTCCCATGGGCTGTTGTGAAATAAACCCATTTGTCCCAATATTGTCCATGAAAGAGTGTGGACTTTCAGAATGTCTTTGCCCAACAAATGTGTGTGTCTATATGTATATGCACATAGATCTGTGCTTATACACACATATACATACATAGACACCACAACAAACACTGTAAGGTTTTAGAAGGGAAGAAAACAACTCTTCCTCAAGCCTACCTTTATCTCCACATACACAAAATTATTATATTATAAACAATTCATAGTTTTGGAAGATAGTAAAGATACTTGTGAAAAATGCTGATTAGTTATATACCATCTCCCTACCCCATCATAGACACAGGTAAGTGAAAAGCATTTCCTATTTATTAGGACTTAGAGTCTTTCTTTTCTCACAAACTATGGCTTGATTTTACTGTAAAGTTCATCTTATCAAAAAAATATAGACTTGAAAATTTTCATAAAACAAGAATAATGATGCAGTGAGAAATTATACAATTTTTACCTAAACATTAGAGGGGTTTAAGGATAATTAGGATGGATTATCAGTTTGCATGAATAAGTTTAGAAAAGAGACAAAACCCAATTCTCACGTTTTACAAAATGATGAGGGTGAGGAATTCAAACAATAAACACTAAACAAAGCAAAGGAATATAGTGCCTGGTTTTAAATCAACTGATCAATAAGCATTTATTAAGCACCTACTATATGCCAGGCCAGACACCATACTAGATGCTGAGGATACAAATATAAAATAATAAAAACAATCTCTACTCTCAAGGAACTTACATTCTATTAAGGACAATATATCCATAGGTGTGTCTATAGAACACTTTCAAAATAGTTATATACAAAGTAGTTTGGC
The DNA here is from genome assembly GCF_028372415.1 of Notamacropus eugenii. NCBI lineage: Eukaryota > Metazoa > Chordata > Mammalia > Diprotodontia > Macropodidae > Notamacropus > Notamacropus eugenii. Next base: position 452,272,551 of record NC_092875.1, read on the forward strand.
CAGGAGGTCACTAACATTTGGGGATATCAGAGGAGACCACACAGAAGATGGTGCTTGAACTCTGTGTTGAAGGAAGAGAGAGATTATATGTGATCAAGATTAGGAGGGAGTTGATTCCAGGCATGAAGAATACCAGCACAAGGCAAGAGACTGGAGAGGGAAGTCAGTTTGGTTGGATTGAATGATTAAAGGAAAAGGAATGAGAAGCAAATGAGATAATATATGGAGAGATAGATATAGTGCTTTTCCAACCTTAAAGTCTGGTGTGGGGGGTATGTATATATATTATATATATATATATATTCATATATATGTATATATTCATATATATGTATATATATTCGTATATATAATATATGTGTAATATATTATATATATGTATATATGTAATATATATGTATATATGTAATAATATATATGTATAATATAATATATATTCATATATATTAATGTGTTCATATTAGTGTTTTTATATTATACCTGAAGTCTTTTCTAAATATTTATTTACAAATGTTTGAGTTGAAATTACATGCTGCATGTACACTATTGCAATTTTCTTTCCAAATTTCACTCTAATAAAGATGAAACACAAAGGTGTCCAAGTAACATGTCATATATATGATATAGACATAAATATTATATTACTTCCCCAAGAAACACAGCCTAAATATATACAGCACCCTTTTGCCCCCAACAGTTAGTTGAGTGTTTTAGGTCCTTATCCTAAAAGGAAAATCTCATTTCAGAAGAATTGTCTGAGGACTCTAAAGTAAAGAAATAATGAAGATATGTTGTATGATTAATTCCTTGTAGGAAGGTTAGTATAAAAAAGTTGTTCTACGGTCAAACATAATTTGCTAATTTGACTGAGTGTCTGTGCAACTTACTCTTTTTTTTTATTCCATTTGACTGAATCTAATTCTATTCTGTAGTAGCACTTTAAAATAAACAATTTAATTTTTTAAGCTTGAAGGAAAAAAATGTACTCCTTTTCTGAGAATATAAATCATGACAAATTTCTGTAAAGTGAATTCATCTCATCCAGATATAGACTATCAAGACTAGTGGTTTATAGTGGAAATGTTAAGAAACTCTAAAATAAAGTTTTGGAATTACAAATTGCAAAGCATTTTACTCCTCTTCTGTTGCCTCCAGAGGACAGTTTAAAAAGCACATATATACTGTATCCAAAAATATTTAATGTGGTTTTTTTTAAAAAGACTCCATTGATGAATTTTCAGTTTTACCACAGCCAGAAAACTTTGTAAATCACTTTGAGTGCAAAGTAGGCTTTTTAACCTGTGAAGAGGTTTTTAGAGGAACTCGTGATGATTCTCGGGGCAGACCAAACAACCAGCTCTCTTGCTCTCACCAGCAAGAATATTTTTGTTTCAGTGATGACATTTGTGCAATAACTAAGATACCACGCTAGTCCTGCATGTTAGGGAAAAGGAGGCGGGAGTGTGCATGACTGGGGGCCAGGGGTGGAGGTGCGGGGGAGGGACAGACTACTCATTCTAGCCCACCAACAGTAGCTTTCTGCTCTCCTACTCTGGGAATCTTTCTCATTGGCGCATCACTAGCAACCGCTGCTGAAGCTGCTGTTGCTGCTGCCGCCGCTGCCACAACCGCCAGCTGTTTGCTGCTAGTCGTCCCAGAGGTGGACGACCTGAAACACTGAATCTATGCCTTGAGATGACAACAGAGTCAAGGTCTCAGGGACCCTCAGTTCATCTCTCTATCCTCCTCTTCCAGACACACACTCTAGAGACGTGCGTGGGAGAGGGGTCGGGAGAAAGGAAATATGGCGGGGGTGGGACTAGGGAGGGGACTGGACTCTGCCCTGGCGGCTCCCACACTCCTGAGGTTCCTGCCCAGTCCTGAGATGACTTCCGATAGGCACGGCATCCAGACCAGACCGCCTACAGCGGCGGAGCGAAGCTCGCTTCTGTCAGTGTGGTCTTGGGTCGCCCCTGTCGCTTCCTCCGCTCTCTGCCCCTGCTGGGTTGGAGAGCGCGCAAGCAAGCGAGCACTCTGGAGAAGTTATTCTGATTGAAAGGACGCAAGCTAGCCCTGCAATTCCCTTCCAACCCTTCCCCCACGCACACCTAGGGTTTCTCACTCCCTGCATCCCCATTTGCCCAGAGCACACGCTCCTCAAGATTGCAACGCGGCATCTTCTCAGCTCTCGCCTTCACCAAACGTGACACTTTCTACCTCCCCCTGCCCCAATACACACACGCGCACAGACACACACACACACACACACATACACACACAGACACATACGCACACACATACATACGCACATACACACACACACGCACGCACACACCTTGACATTCACTCTGTCCCTGGCCTAACTGAACCCATCCACTACGCCCCTCCTGACTGGCCCCCAGCACTCCCAGACACTAAGCCCTCCTTCACGCCGAGGTCCCACGTGGCACTCACCCCCCATTAGTTTCTGCCTCACAGCTTTAGAACTGACACGACTGTGCGACCGCTCACCAGAGCTTTCACCCTTAGCCCTGGCGGCATTAAAGAATTGGGGCCGAGGCGGGGTGTGGGGGGTGGAGGCGGGCAGAGGGAGGAGTATGTTGTTGGTGAGAGTTAAAGAGGGGAAGGGGAGGGAGAAAAATTGGATGTCTCGCCGTCAGAGAGCTTCCGTTGAACACAGAGTCAGCACGGGTGAAGTGGTCACACGAATTATTGTGGTGGGACTGGAGCTGCCTGTAATCAATAACTCAATGGAGAAAAGAGTGCTACAGTCAAAGGCGGCCCTCGTATTTAGCTCTTTAAGAGTGGAAAACATCTGAGCTAAATGTGTGTCCCATCCCTTCCACATAGGATCCACGTTCCTAATTCTCTCTGGCCCTTCCTTTATTAACTCCCAAAAGGGAGAGGATGTTTAACAAGTTAAGGAAGACACATATACTCCTTACACACGGACAACTTGATACAACTTGTAGGGGGAAAGAAAATATCTGACAGAACTCTCTAGGGGAAGTGTGAAAATTCATTCCTGGAACTGGGTGTCTGTGACATCTCAAGAGATGAAATAAAATCGGTTTTCTTGTGAACAATTAAAAGTCTTCTAAGGAATGAAATTAAATGAATACCTTCCCTGATTCTGCTAGGTCTTCTTTAATTACCTCCTATGCAATTGTCTCAATGAATGCTTTATTCCTCTGCCACTGGAAGAAGGTAAACTCTTCGTGGACAGGAACTCCTTGTATCTCCAATACCTTGTGCAATATAAGTACCCAGTTAATAAATGTCTGTTGAAGGGAATTGTTGCTGGATTAAATCTTAGTTAAATTCACCAATATACATCCTTTATATGTATACTTTAATATGTGTACTTTAATATAAAATATATGTATACTTAATATAAAATATAATATCCAATATGCATAAAAGCAAATTATTGGTCAGGTTACATCAGGGCATGATGTCATTGGATTCTTATTGCCAAAGGTATTTTAAAATGACATAATAACATTCTTTATTGACTTTCTTTCATAAAATCCATATTTCTCTGAGATAAATGTTTACTTAACTCTCATTCTCATTTTCGGTGCTACCAAATTTACCTGAATGGTGATGTTATCTTGGACAGGTCCGCTGATATGACACATGATTCTGTTACTTACTATAGGACTCATAACAAAGTATGTATACTTTAAACTAATTTATGTTGGTTCTACTGTGAATTCCTGTTGCCCATACCTCCTCTCTAAAAAGAGCAGGCCAAATTAATTCATCTGTTGTAACAGAAAGAATAATGACTGATCCCTGGAAATTTAACCCTCTAAAATCCTTCAAAATATGAAGGAAACTTTACCATAAAAAAGCGTTCATATTTGTACAATGGAAAAGTTTATCTAGATGGAGCTATTGTTTGACAGAGCCCAGGATAGTTGTTTCTGTCCAAAAATAATCCATTTTTGAAGTGAAGGAAGACTGAGAGAGGTAAAGTCACTTGTCCAAGACCATGGAATCAGGATTAAAGTAGTGATTTCTGGCTCCCATTCCTGTCCAGACCTATAAAACAATTCCTGTGATTCATTGTGGAAAGTAGAAGTCTGAGACTGTGTTCTATTGAACCTAGATCTATTCCAAGGTATTTAACAGATTATGAAATTACCTTCAGCAATTGCTAACGTGTGCAAATACTCCCTAACCTCATGTACTAAATTTTGTTAGCCTTCATTAAGATCAACCTAATTTCTCCCCTTTAATCAACACGGTCATCTCAAGCACAAAAGCCAAGGTAAACATGTATGCTTTAGAAATATGTCAAAATGATATTCTTACAGATGAAATGTATTGTAATTTTACATTACAGACCTTGCTTGATAACGGATTTTACATTCACAAACGTTTCTTACGGAGCAGATTTACTGTTTGTCTTTTAAGACACTGTCTAGTGTATTATAAAATGCAAATTCTTGGCTATATTTCTGCTCTGGAAATTGCACTTAGGAGAATCTTTAATAATAATTGTGCATTTTCCCATAACTGTTGGCTAACTGATGGAAATTAAAGTATAAATTATGTATATATATATATATATATATATATATATATATATATATATATATATATATATATATATAAACAGCAGGTCAAATTATCCATTTAAAAATAAGTTGATTCAAGTAAACTTTATCATTAATGAAGAACTATGTTTTAACAGAATATCCTTCATATATGTTCATTTTTAAGGTGCCTAAGAAGAGTTGAAAACTGTGAAGTAACTTCCATGTAAGAAATTAAGAAAAGAATTGAAGGCCGATGGTTTTGACAATAAAGACGTGGATGTGGTAAGTGCCTGCTATTTACTGTATTAACTGTAATGTAGAGTTATTTGTTCAAAGTTGATCTGATAAACTACTGCGTTATATTCTTATAGGTACTGCAGTGACCAAGGTTTTAGATCATCATTACTTTCTCCACATTATACCATTTTCATAATGGCATGCCATTTTATTTAAAGTTCATATGTTAGCTTTCAGTGCCTACCTTTGCTAGTATCTTTTACAATTAATTTATTTCACTGAAAGTTATATGCATCCTTTTGCCTTCAAGAATCAGAGATTATAAAATATATTTAAATTAATGCTTTTGGAATCTATATCTTGTTATTTTTAAACATTCTGAACTTTTATGTTCAATTATAAAGTATATGTATTAAAAAAAGTATTGTAACTGAAGAGCAAATACTGTACCGTTGAATAATCTTGAGGGGTAGATTAATCTATAGCCTTTCTTCATCTCAGGGTGGGTTGCTGTGGCAACCACCCCAGCTCACTTTAAAATAATTTTTTAAAGCTCACTTCAAGAGCTACACCCAGCGTGGGCCAGGCTTAAAAGCAGACAGGCAGTGTACTGCTGTTTTAATATAGAGAGGTAGGAGGAGGAGAGAGAAGGGTGGAGTAAGATAGGCCAGACCTCTAACCAGAAAATGAAAATTAACCTGCCATAGTGTGAAAATCTAGAAAATCATTTCCCCAGGCACTTCTGTGGCTCTTCTATTTAAATACTGCATTGATAACTGGGGAGAGGAGGCAGGGGCATAGAGAAGGTATAGACAAGATGCTGAACCTATGTGAATCAGAAAGAATTATGAAGAATACTAAAATCATGAATCAATAAATATTTATTGACCTTGCATAAAATCATATTTTCATGGAAAGTCACCACAATGTTGGCCTTGAAGCAACTTTTTCTCACTGGAAATATCATAATGCATTTAAATAGAGAGCCACTAGAGATCACTTGGGTTAAACGGAATATCAGAACTTTCAGTTTTCATAAAATCATAACACTGAAGTACAACTAGTCCAATTTTTACATATTATGCAGTTAAGGGTCAAGTAAAATTATGGCAGTTAGCAGCATAGCTGACTGAGACTAGAACCCAGATTACCTTGCTCCTAGTCCAATGTTCATACCTCAGCTCTAAGTGCTACAACAAGCAGTGTTAGTTCTCAGTAAATTGTAGGGATGAGATTGATTTAGGGTAAAAAAAATGTTAGAGGTACTGACAGAAGAAACATACATTCAATTTTTGGTTGTATTTTGTGGATACATTGTGTTATCCATGAACAATTTAAACTCTCAAACTAGATTCCCCTTCATGTACTTCTGTCACACCCCTCCCCAGTTACTCTCATTAGACTCATCATACTCAAAAAAAAAAGGGGGGGGGGAAATTATTTTCACTTTGCCTTAAGGCAAACATATTTAAGAAGAAAAATCTTTGGGGAGAAGAATAATGTAAGCCAGTGGTGTCAAACTCAAAAAAGAAAGCAATACCTGAAGGGTCTGTTGACTTAGAAAACTACAAATTAACATTATGTTTTATTGTATTTCTATTTGTTAAGTATTTCCCAATTACCACATAGAGCTGCCAATCGCGAGTATGACACCTCTGATTCCATTCCAAAGTCAAAGTTGATACACTTTGAATCCAGTATTTAAACTATTTATTATCTACTGCTTTGGGTTATCAGCTGAGCAGGGCATCTTCATGATCATACAGAATTGAATGCTAATTGTTAGATATGTCTAAAATGTATTCAGGATAGAATTGTGCATAAAGAAAAAATAGTTTCTTTTTTGAACAAAAACAAATTCATATTTGAAATCAACTACAACAAACAGAATACCATGAATGAGGTATCAAAAGTAATGTCCTTTTATCCACTGATATAATTCATTAGGTGATTGTTTGGAAGGTTAGTTTTCTTTGACATGGGCTGCAACTATACTGTGTAGTAAGATCAAATGTAAGACTAGGGGAAACTTGTCCATTCATCTTATTGCCAATGAGGTTTTATATATATATATATATATGAATTGGCACATAGTTGATTTAGCTCTGGTAATCAGTACTGCATCTACAATGTCATCTACAATGACCAAAATTAATGGTTGGTTTCAATGCATCTACTAAATATTGACCAGGCCTTAGTGTTTAAAATGCCTACACCTCTTAAAATTCCTTTAAGTAACTGTCCTCAATGAAAACCTGCCAAGTCTTAATACTTCCCTTGTTAGTGAAGATAATTAATTTCAGTTATAGACTCTTCCTTAAAAAGGGGGAGGAGGAGACATAAGAAAGAAGGAAAAAGAAATAAAAAGAATTATAGATGTTAATCTGCGAAGGAAAATCGGCGGGCAACGGCAGTGTTAAATTACTGGGACAGTTTGTGTTGCTGTCTTGTAATAAAAATAAGTAAGCTATCTTGACTATACTAAGAGAAATATGAAAGCTGCAAAGAAGCTAATTGGATTATATCTATAGAAGCCACCTTCTCCTTCCATCTAAAGTCCTGGAGACAGTTCCGGTATTTAGTGCCCAGCTTGAACTAAAAACTGGCTCTTTAAATCAAGATGGCCATTACATACTGAAATTACTGAAACCTGGGGGTCTTTCTGTGTCCTGATGACTTCAAGTATAAGAAGGGGGCTGAAAGTTACATTAGAGAACTTAATGGATGATGTTAATTATTAAGTAGATAATGATAAAAAAAGTTTGGAAAACTTGTCAAAACATGTGTGCACCCATTGTCCACTTTTGTCCTTAAACATTGTTCTTTTCATGAAGTCTGATCTTGTTTGTACAATATTAGAGGCTGACTATTTTATAGACCTTAAGCAAATGTTGCCCATGATATTGTAAATAATTTATATTTCTACTGGCACTGAATATCCTCTTTTCATTCTGGTTTTAGCTAGTGAATGAATGAATAAAAATTTTTATCTTTTTTACCTGACATTGAAAAACAGAGTATTTGAGACCTCATCAATTTAAACAATAAATACCATTCATTTTAAAATGCTGTATATGTTACATCCTTAAAAAAAAAAAAGTAATGCAGCTTGGGACGTCTTAAACTTTGCTTCTGTCCTTATTTCTGAATCCAGTAGAACTGAAACAGTCCTGGAAAACTGAAGCCATCAGCAACTGGATAGGGGAAGCTTAATGATTTGGGGAAGTTGTTTTAGTTTACAGGCTTGAAAAATGACCGATAAAGGAGAAAGACTAATAAAGGTGTGAGAGAGTTAGAAAAAGATTTTTTTTTTTTAAGCACTGAGGAAACTGCTGGGTATTGTGATTGTTTTCCCCAATTGATTAGAAAGTTTATGCCCCCAAGCTGATTCGGTGCTTACAGGTTTAGGTTATCGTAATTATTCATATTTTGCACATCATTTGCACCCTGTGACACATTTCAGCACCCCTTTTAAGTCATGCAATGCTCCAAATGCTGGAAATCTGCAAGCCTCCGTGCAGAACTGCTTTCTGGAATCCAGTTCCACAGGGATGCTGAACCGTTGCTTTTAAAAGATAAAATATTACAGTACTGTACACGGAGACGCATGGATTGTAGAGGAAATGAAGTGGTTAAGCGTCACAATCACGAACAAGACACTTGAGTAACTATTTGTATTCCGATAATGTTGGTCAATGACAATGATTATGACTTTCGGGGGACTTTAGCGGTCGTTTCCTAGTCGTTTTCCTGGCGTGCGTGAAGGGACCCCAATTCTTTATCTTCGAGTTTCTGCAGTGATCTGGGCGTCCTCCTGCTACTGTACTTGAGAAGAAATATGGAGTTGCTCGCCGTGTTGTCTTAATTTCGCGTAAAAAAGAATTGTCATTAGGTTTGCGTATGGCATGTGCCATCACCCCACCGTAAAACTAAAATTAGCAAAATGTCAGGAATGGAAAGATTGATTCACCAAGATGCAATTATCATTTAAAAGTGCTTGATTGAGGTGCTGATGTTCCGTGATTTATTCTGCATACCATATACATAATTAAAGTAGTGTAGTGGAGTAATTTATCAATCTAAGTTGAGACTGGATGGGGGTAAGGAAGGAGCTGCTGTATGTTTGTTTTATTAAAATGTTTCGGGATGTAGTCCCGCCCCCTTTTGCAAGAGTGAAACTGATTATTTCTCTAGCTCTGGAGGAGTGGAAAGAGACAGTGAGTGCTTCGTTTGGGATTGTGGGAAAAGGGAGAGAGAGAAGGGCAGAGAGAAGAGAGAGAGAGAGGAGGAGGAGGAGGAGGAGGAGGAGGAGGAGGAGGAGGAGGAACAGAGAGGGGGAGAGAAAAAGAGAAGAGTGCAGAGGAGAGAGAGAGAGAGAGAGAGAGAGAGAGAGAGAGAGAGAGAGAGAGAGAGAGAGAGAGAGAGAGAATCAGACGTGTGCAGTTTTGAATCTCAGCCTTGCTCGAGCTCTTTTTTTTCGTGTCTTTCCCTCCCTCTTTTTCTTTCTCACTTTCCTTCTCCCTCCCTCCCTTTCTCTCTCTTTTTTTTACGCGATGTTTCAAAGGCTGTGAGTTGCTCTCCTATTCTCATTCGTCTTCTTTCACTTCCTTCCTGGACGCTGTTTTCTGGACGAGTCCGGTTACTTTTAATCTGGCCAGCGGCAGAGAGCTACTTTCTCCTCCTCCACGCTGCACACACGCGCGCGGACGCGCGCGTGCCCGTGCGCGTGCCCACCCAGACAGACACACACAGGCACAGACACACACGCACACACACATACAGACACACACTCCTCTCTCTCTCTCTCTCTCTCTCTCTCTCTCTCTCTCTCTCTCTCTCTCTCTCTCTCTCTCTCTCTCCTCCCTTCCCTCCCTCCCTCCCTCCTTCAGTCACTCACAGACACTCGAACACACGCACACGCACACGCATACACCCAGACATCTTCTGGCTGCTATTGGATTGACTTTGAAGGTTGTGTGTGGTTCGCCGAGGCTGCACGTTGAATCAGGTGGAGAAAAATTTTAAAGGCTGGACGAAGCAAAAAGATCATTATTCTTACTACTTTTTTCTTCAAGAAAGGAAAATATTCCAAGGACTAGTCTGATCGTGTCTTCCTTCATGTAAGTACCCTCTTGACATTTCTAGAGGAAATATAAGTAGCTTGGTTATTGTCTCTGAGCTCCGCATCAATGTATCCGATTGTAACATATCAGTATCCAATTGCATTTCTTGAAGGCTGAAGTTGGGGTAGGTGATGCACTTTTCTCTTTCAATTACACGATTTTTCTGTCATTTGCTAAAAGTAACTTTTCAGACAGTCTGAATATAACTGGTTATATCACCGGTTATTCAAATCACTACTTTTTCCTGTTCTCACCAGTGTGTTTAAAGTTTCATGAAGTTAGTTCACGTCATTAGCATGGTTGAAATGGAGTTTGTGAAGCTTACTGGATTTTAATAAATGAGAAAAGGATATGTGACCTTGCAGTGCATGCTTCCAGCTTTATCACATAGTTCAGTGAAGAAAGATGCTACCATTTTGCAGCTAAACACTTTGAGGATAGATGTATACTTAGGTTCTTTTTAATTCTTAGGATTATTCTGAGATAAAGCAAGTCTGTCTATTAGGGCACATATCCGTGTGCATCTCATTTACTCACTGAAGTGTTAGATTGAGAGCAGGCTTCTTAATTGGCAGTGGGATAAGAAGTCACTCACTGTTAACTGCAGACTACATGTTTTAAACCCCAAGTTCTAGTTATGATACTAGCATGCACATTGTGGTTTATGTCAAGTCAAATGTATAGCTATATAGAATGGGGAAATCACTCCATTTACTCTTTGCACTTTGGGTGAAAGTTACCAAAAGTTGCCTTTGAAATATGATACTAAAAGAATCACATATAGATATTGGCATATTATTTACCCTTGGGGGGGGGAATCTTCTTCAGTAGGACAAGAATTTAAATTTTGTCTAACAGGATTTTCTGCCACTGAAATGGTGGCAGCTGAGATGGTGCTAAATGAAACTTTATATCTGAATCATTTTTGACAGCTCTGGAGCCAGTAATTATTTTCCTTTTATCCTCATCCTTTTGGGACAATATTATTAAATGCACTCCTTTTGTGCAAAATACCTTTATATGTAAACGCCTGCAGTATAATTAAAGAAAATCAATCTCTCTACCAGCACTTTACTGGTCTTGAGTGGAGGATTGCTTTGACACAATGAGCGTTTTGCTATCATGAATTTGATACTAATTCCAGGAGTTACTGTTTAAAAAAAATGAATAGTAATGAATAGTTTTTGGTTGTTTTTTTTTTTTTTTTAAGGTGTGAAAAAGGAAACTCCAACAGTTCTATTATACTAGTCAGAAAAGTGGCCAGCCTTCTTTTCAGTGGCACCTTGCATGGAATTGTGCTTGCAGAGTAAAGATGTTTATGTGGAGTAGAATAGCTATAATCCCTAGAGACTTGGCAGGACATGGAAATATGACCACCTGTGAATCCATTTTAACCTCTGTATTGCATACTAATTTTAGTTTTAAATTCAAAGGCAAATGACAACTATGGAAAGTATAGCATTTAATTTATACATTTTTAGTAATGATACTCTTGGTTATTCTTTGAAGAGGCTAAGTACAGAGTATCAAGTCGTAAAGTGTCTACTTCTTTGTCATTTTTTGATTTGGAGCATGGAATTAGAGTATCATATCATTGTCTGCCTATATCGACACATTTAGATAAGTACACATGAAATTCTTTATTAAGTATAAAAGGTAATTCCAAAACACTTTAGTTTGGAAACCTGACAGGTAATTTATACTGTTCCTGAATAATACACTATCTCAAAAATAAAACCTGTTAAATATCCTATCCAATAAATAGGAAGCATGTTTCTCTTAGTGAATTAATATTGACTAATTCTAATATTGTTTATAGAGAAAAGTTTAAAACAAAATGTTGCTTAAAATGTGTTAGCTAGACAAGTGATGCATGAAATAGTTATGTATATGTATTGTTTGACCAAACTTTAATATATCCATTTTAATGTTTATTATTTAAATTAATATAGTATTGCTATAACTAATACATGTTTATGTCTTTTGGGGGTGGGATATTGTATAGAATCAGTTATTTAAGACACTAGTTATGAGTATGTATTATTAAATTACATATATCTTTAATTTCTGTGTATTAGAAAAAATAGAAAATTTAACAGTCTGTTCTTAAGTTTCAATATTAAATTTTTAGCTTATGAGAAAAAAGCAGCTTTTTTATATCCTTTGTGACCTGCTCTTCATTAAAAAGTGTAAAATGAAAAAAATTAATTTTTGATTTGGAAAACATTGATAGTAAATGTAGATTAGTAGTAATTAGTAGGAGTTGAAAATTGCCTTATCAATCCCCCTTCCTTTCTTCTCTTTGTAATAGGTATTTCCCAGATGTTTTGATAAGCAAATACATATTTAAAAATAATTCATTCTAATATTGAAAAATCAGTCCACCATACCTATTATCATAGTAGCTCAAAATCTCACACTGAATCCCCCTTTATTTGGGTGGATGGAGAGTTACCTATTTCACAGTCTTCGCCTTCTGTATTTTTTAATTTGGCCTTCATCAAGTTACAACTTACATAATACCATAACTTTGCCTTTCCAGAAATGAATTTACCTTATTTCTGAATATCTTAGAAGAAAAAAAACCCTGAAATATAAGGGTTCCACAAATTTACAAATTACAGATAAACTTAAAGGGTATTTCAAAGAACTTTTTTTGTTTATTTTACTATATTGTTTTAAAATCTGCCAAACTGAATCTGTTAAATTTCAATGTGTGACAAAATCGGGAAGCATTTCTGCAGTAATATTTAGTCTGCACCACAACTTAAATATGCCTATTTAAATGAGAGTTCTAGGTGTATAATTCACAGGAACATGAGTTCAGCCCATAACATAAGGGCCACAGAAATAGACTTTAAAGAGGATGGAATAAGTTTTGTACTTTGTTTTAATGACACTCACTTGTAATATAAGTGAAAAACAAAACAATACAGGAATTTATTTGTAATAAAAGTGCAATAATTGCTTAGATTTTCAGTAAAGACTTTAACTAATCTTCTGAGAATTGCTCATTAATATGAACATGTGAACAGGTGATTAAAATCTCCCACCTTCCATACTGTACTTTAATCTTACAGTCTCACTGACTGTACTACAGTCAGTAAAACTTGGGTGTTCACTGAGATCTGTCATTTTTAGGGAACCAGACCAGCTTAAAGAAATGATTTATAAAACAAGAATGACGAGGAAGTTTTATGTCCCTTACAAAAGAAGGGATTAGTCAGTTCACATGTTATTTGATAGGTCATAGATTACAGCTGATTGCTGTAAAATGGCTCGGCACATTCGAATTCCAATTGATTATTAGATAAGGGCTCCTTTTGCTTCATCACTTTTGAAAACAATTCAAATAGTAGAAAATTCAGTCTTCAAATAATTGCCTTTCATTAGTAAAGTAACAGAAAATCGTTTTTTACATATGACATTGTTATTTAAGAATTATACATTCTACTATTATTTTACTAATGACACTAAAGTTGCTGTTGTTATGTGATACCTTATAAGGCCTTAATAGATTAGACATTTTCAAAAATGCTATAGACAGTTCTGCATTTGTACTTCGGTAGAAACATGAAATAAGTGTAACACATACATTCATAGTATTAAGTGCCTCCACTCTCTAATTGAACAGAAAATCCATAACGGTGAATATCCATTATGCTATCTTGTTACCAAACATTATTCATACACACAAAAATATACAATTATTTAGTTGAATGAATGTCCAGACACCGTAAAGTGTACCCTGATGGCTCCTTGGCAAATTCATGTACTTTTGACACGTGATTGAAGATAATCACATTTTACTATAGATCATGAAGTTCTAACAGTTGATTCGGTGAATAAAATTATGGTTTATATAATAACATTTAGAAATACCCAACTTCTTAGACATCCAGTTCCACAATAATTTCTTACTTCTTCTAAAATTGAACTCCTTTTTTACCCAACTGATGCCTCCTAGTGTTTCACACAATAAAACACTAATGAGTCACCCATAAATGTAAACATTGCATTTTCATTGCCTACATCTTGTATGATACATAAAATTAATATTTATGTGTTTAATTTTGTGTGCATTGTTATAATCAGATAGGAAATTTCAGTGAATGAAGTGTTTCATCTTAGTGAATACTGTGCACACATTTACAAGTTTTCTTTGACCATAACCATATCCTACTGAGTTTTTTAGTAAGTTTATTACCTTCATGTTCCAATTTACATTTTAGCTTTAAAAATTTTTTTCTCTTTTATTTCAAGTGAAAAACATGGGCGGTAAAGCTCAACTTCCATTTTGTAGGCCTGGAAATGAAAAAGCAGAGGGTTCAAAAGAATTCAGGAAAATCTCATAGATAAATTTCGAAGGGATAGTTTGTAAGGATGATGAAAACCATATAATTTTTAAAACTAATCTCATGAGACAACAGTCTTCTTGTTTTTCATTTTAAGTTATTAGGTTCCTATCTATATGCGGAATATAGAATATGAGAAGACAGAAGAAAGATAGAAATACAAGAGTTCCACAAATTTAGCCTATCTCTCATCATTAGTGAAGGGTAAAAAGGTTATTGTGACAATGTGTTATTTTGTTAGAGGAAGAAGAGATTTGTTTTACATATATATTAAGAAATAGGGTACATTTTCTTATTTCCTCAGTCAGTTGTTATAATAAATTGTAATCTATTGGACTCTAGTTTTTCTGAGTATTTTCAGGCTTAATGCTGAGGAATTATGATAAAATAACATAGGATTCTTAGTATTTTCTGAATAGTTTGCCAGCGAAGACAAAATCATTGCTTTCTGAGGGTTTTTTGGCAAAATTTTTCAAATCTAAGAATTATTCCATTTTCATGGGTCTTACAGATCTAGTAAAGACCCTATGGTATTCTTATAATATTGGAACATGTATGTTAATAAGTATTCTTCCTGATAAGGTTTTTGGGAGTCAATGCAGTCTATCTATTTGTCTATATAGATATAGATATATATGTATATATCTATACACCTAGCCACGTGTAGTCATGTTTTCCTGTTTTCAAATGAATATAGCTTTCTAATGTAGACTGTCATTTAAGGCACTCTAAACTGGTCAATACAGTACTTTTAAAACTGTGTGCATGTTGGATACATTTCAAAGAATGTAAGGGGGTGGGCTCCTTTCTTCCAAGGAAACAAACATGTAGAAAGGGGTGGGCCTTTCCCACAAGAGCCACATTTCTTTCTTTGGAGATATAAAGCAAATTTTTAGTATTTATGTGAATAGCAGAAGCCAAGAAGAAGAAAACTCTGTAGAGAAATTTGATGTAGTCTGTAAACAGAAAAAAATACAAAGGAAAATGAAAGCTTAATTTTTAAAGAAGACTGCACCTATGAAAGTTCCATTGTTTTGTTGTGAAAAACTAATGAGTGAAAAACTAATATATGTATCATAATCAGTTTGTATTCCTCTGCATAGATCAATATAAGAATATTATACTCCCATTTTACAGATAATAAAACCAAGGCATATTGTTAAAAAAAAAAAAAAGGAAACCTAGGAGCACCACTTCCCCACTCCCCCTTGTTCACACTAATAAATAATGTTACCACTTTAGTTTTCTTGTTTTACTCTATATTGGATACAGTATTCAGTACTGCTTGTTGAATGAATGAATCGACAGATAAATGAATGAATGAATGAATGAATCTATAGTGAAAAGCACAAGGATTGTGATCTAGTAGATCTCTTCAAGCTCTCATTTCATTATAAATATACCTGTGGTGTTTCCTCAAAATTTATATTGGGCATGGAATTTATGAAATGATTTTTTCTAACAGGCACATAATTCAATCATTGTGACTATATTGGCCGCTGTTTGTCTTTATCATTAAGATATCTGTAATATAAAATACATCAACCTTCCACTAAGAGTGGCCTCTATATTTACTTTTAAGTAAAATCAATGGGTATACTATTCAAACACATTAAAAAAAAGGATATCTGGGGGAATCATAAAGGAAGGTGATAATGTTGTAAGCAACAATATAAATTAAACCTATTACAGGCAGATTTCTTTAGGAATCATTACTTTTTAATAATGCAGAAAGGCAATCATGATAGAGGTTTTATTAATTCTTAATATCATAAACTTAGAATGAAAACAATGTTTTTCATGCAATAATATGTTAAGGTTTTTGAAAATGGTAGTACATACCTTTCAACAATGATTTAAATAAAATGACTTCAACTTATTATTACAGACATGAGAAATTAATCTTTGGAGTGGTCCCTGCTAAGATCCAGCTTTGCTCAAACAGTATCCTAAAAGTGGTCTGCTTATCTTCTGCTTTCTTGTACTTATGTACAAAATGCAGATGAAGAGTTCATATAAATTATGTTCAGGGATTATGGGCTTCTGGGAAACTGGCTTTAAAAGTAGGTAGGTGTTGTCCATTGACAATAAATTAAATCAATATTTTAGTGAAGAGAGAGGGCAGAAACTCATTTTTAACACATATTTGTGATTATGTCACAAAGTCAGAATAAATGGTAGGGAATACATCTTTCCAATAAAACAGAAGATAAGCAACCTAATCTAAAACTATATTCTCTCTCTCTTCTCTCTCTCTCTCTCTCTCTCTCTCTCTCTCTCTCTCTCTCTCTCTCTCTCTCTCTCTCTCTGTCTCCCTCTCTCTCTCTCTCTCTGTCTCCCTCTCTCTCTCTCTCTCTGTCTCTCTCTGTGTGTGTGTGTGTGTGTCTCCATAGATGTGTGTATACATTATATATTAGAAAACATAGCCATAAGCATAAAATTTTAAAAAACATAAGTAACTAAAGGGCAGAAGATTCACTGAAATCAGAAGAAAAATAAATAAATTGTGTTCATTTCCTTAATAGCAAATCTTTGTATGAGGTCTAAAACCTACACTTTATGTGGAGGGTGGCAATTATTGCTTAAAGTAGCAAATTGATATTTCTTTAATTTTAAAGATAGTGATTATTTAGCAGAAATATTCACTGGAGCATTTTATTTTTAGAAATTGTGGTCAAACAAGGAATCCTTTATATGACTGACTACCTAATTGTCATCAAAGATCCCTTTAATGAATATACAGATACATTTTGAGAATGTAATGGTTTTATATTTTAAAACTTTTTTTGCTACTTTCTTTAAGTCTCTACAGAAGTTATATGGTTTAGCAGATGTTTTAAGTTATATCCTTCATGTAGGTGAGTCTGTAAATGAACCTTTTAACTTAAGTGGCTTTGTGGGAAGGTAGATTTTGGTGTATTTTTTAAAATATATAACTGCAGTTACTTTAGTTTCAGCTCTTTCATTTTAAAAACAGTAATTATACCCAGTATAAAGAAAGAAAAATAAACTCATTCAATTCTTTGTAACATTCAGGGTTTCTGAGGTAGAGTTCTGGCTATATTTTTCTTTCTCCATATGAAGGGTAGGCACTAGCAGCATGGCTACAAAGAAGAAACTTCCTGGCTACAGACCAGATACAGTGCATGGTGCCACATCATAAAATTGTCTTTTTATGTCTCGAAGTGATTTCATTCCTAAGCAATGCCCCTTTTTTGTGCTATGCTAAGTGGACAGCCTGATTCTTTTGCTTATGGCACTTTCTAGAAATACAGTTCATGAGTTTTAATAAAGAAAATCATATTAGTTATTTTCTTTGTGCATGGTCCCCAAGAGTTAAAATTTCAGTCCTTTAGGTCTCTAAGTCACTAACTGAGATAAGAACTGAGTAGTCCCTCTTCATTCCTATATGTATTGCTAACACGTTAGTTACGGGATATCCATCTCCCCTCCCCCACTGACCATCCTTTGGCCCTTATCTTCTACCTCTCTTTTCCTTCCCTGCCCTCCTCCCCCCCAGTCTATCATGTTATCTTCTGCGTTTTCTTCCCACTACAGTGTCATCTTTGTAATGAAAATAAATGTTAAAGTATTGTTGTATTTACCTTTGAGGAAAAAAAACCACCATTCTATTAGTGCATCTCACTTTGCAGTACTTTGTAGACAAGCATTGAAACATTCTTTTTCATAATTATTAGACTCAAAATACTTAGTACAAACAGGTGCAAATGTGAACTTTCAGTTTCAGATTTTTATGTTCTGAGTTTCAAAATACAGTACAAGTAATTCTGCACAGTACACATTCATTTCTATGCAAAATAGAGTTGTTTTGGGGGGATGTATATAATAATTCATGCTTGGATTTGATATTAAAAATATTTACCACTGAAAATGAAATTAAAATTCATTCAATCCTAGACCCACAGTTACATTAAAAAAAAGAGTTGCCTAAGGGGGAAAAAAGAATTATACGAGATAATCCTTCATGAAAAAATAATCTCCATAAACTTTAATATCATCATCTTAATCAGTAGCAGAATTTTTATACATATAAGGTGGGCATATCATTGCCAGCATAGCTTTCTAAAATATTACTCTTTCGCGAATTCATTAAATGAGAGCATTTGGCTAAAAGTATTAATGTGTAATAAACCTCTTTTATAAATTTATCTTCAAATTAAGTATTCAGATGCAAGTAGTTTAGTTAACAGATCCAAAAGATGGAATTTTAAAGCACTTGTATAAAATTGACCAGACTAGACCAGTTATTAAGTGTATGCTAAAATGATCTGACTAGACCAGCTATTAAACACAAGTATATTAAAATTATCAGAAAACATCATATACTTTGTCCAGATATTATAATTTAATCTTCATTTACTTGTAGTAGGTACTTAATAAGTGTGTGTTTAAGTGTGTGTTGACTGATTAGAGTTTAATAAGGAAGATAATTATCATTAGTTTAACTGTCTTATCTTTCAAACTTTCAAAGTAGCTACAGACACCTAGATTCTAATTTTTCAGATGTATTTGGTGCAGCTCTCATTTCAAAATGTCAGGTTCTCATTTATTCTTTGAGAGAAAGAATGTGGTAAAATGATCCATTTAACTTTTAGGAGCAGTGTATGCGATCCCAGTCCCGAAACACTTAAGCATTTTTTAAGGATGATTAAGAAGACATATTTGAAACTTTTTCATTATCATGCATATTCAAATAGTTTGACCTCAATATGTAGATTTTTACATTAACACCTTACCTTTATTTCACTGTATGCAATAAGATTCTTTATTTTCTAAAAACTTCTACTAAATAATTGGACACTTAAGCTGGGAAAATTTCAAGACTTGTCTTTTAAAAATTTTGGTCATGTGTGATTTGTTGACATAAATGTACTGGACAACAGTTTAAAGTTTACTATTTGGCTGTTTGAATATACCAACTATGACTAAATAAAATATGATACATTTAGCATATCTCAATGCTGTCTTCTGTGGATAATGTTGTTAAGAAGCATCATTTAAAAACTGATGTTTTTGAAAAGCAACAGTAATTTTTTAGGTACAAGATTTTTCATCTTTTTTTAGAAGACTTGTTGAGTCATTGGGTGGTCTTTAAGAAGAAATTCTATGGGTTGGCAAGCATACCTTCTTAACCAGTTTCTGGAACCGTTAATATTAATATGCTGAATATATCAGTATAAATCCAAACCTTACTTCCCCTCTGGATTATTATGCTTAAATAAATGAGTAAGAATAACAAGTTTGGTTTTTAAAAAATGCACTGCTGTTTATTCTTGACCATTATTTATCTAAGAACTATTTAAACTCCATATAGGTTGTAGAATAAAAAACTGGTTTTCACTTTGAGTTTTTTCCTTTCTATTAAGAGCAAAATATTCTCCCGTTACATAAGCCAAAAGGAAATTCACACAGAGACATTAATAGATTTACTAAAGAGAACTGTATAAGATCCATTGCAAACATTTCTTGTTTCTTTGTGAAGGGTGAGATAGGTTGTTAACCTCTCTGTCTAGGTCTGTTTTAGTCTTTTGTTAAAATATAGCTCAATATTCCTTCTTATTCCCTTTACTGTCAAACTAAAGCTTAAGAAAATGAATAGAAAATTCTTGACTTAACTTTTTTCTTATTTTTTTTTTCCTAAAAGGGCATCAGAGCCCGCTCAGCCTATTGCATTGACTAATATGTAGTTCAGGCATTACAAAGAGATTTATTTTGCGGCACCAATTCCTCATCTTCTAAAACTTGATAGGTGTGCGTAAGTCATATAACTGTCGTCCCTGTTCTAAATGAGTCAAGAGTGGGCTAAGGTACAGCCTCTTTGCAGGTGTGCTGACCAGAGCTTTGGAACACTGAAAAGTCAAGGCATAGAATAATAGTATGGCTCTCATTAAATGTTCCTAAGCTGGGCTGTTTGATAAATCCATTTTGTTTAATACAGTACAATAATATTTTAATTCTATAACATTTTAGTCAACAAATCTTTATGTGTGTGTATGTGGTATATATTTGTGAGACAGAGAGTAGTATATGCAGATAAATATGAGAATAAGGAGTAATTAGGCCTTTTTGCTTCGGATAAATGAATATCATTGCTCTTTGGAACCTGTGTCCTGTCTTTCTTGTCACCTCAACATTATATGGTTACAGCTTAATACAGAATTTTAAATACCTCCACATTCAGGCACTCTGCGATCAGGGGTAGTGGCCTCGTTCCATCTCTTGACTCTGGACATTTTTGCTCCTGCCCTCATGCCTGGAATATTCTCCTTGCTCATCTTTACCTCCTACTTTCCCTGGCTTTCATTAACTCCCAACTAAAATCCCACTTTCTGTAGGAAGCCTTTCCTGGTCCGTCTTCACTCTAGTGCCTTCTCTCTGTTGATTATCTCCAGTTTATCCCATAAATAGCTTGTGTATTTGTTTACATGTCATCTTCACCATTAGACTGTGAACTCCTTGAGAGGAGAGACTGTCTTTTTACCTTTCTTTGTATCCCCAGCATTTAGCACAGTGCCTGGCACATAGCAGGTACTTAATAAATCCTAGGTGGTCCAGAGAGTAGAGTGCTACGTCTGGAGTCAGGAAGACCCGAGTTCAAATCCAACCTTATATATTCACTAGCTGTGGGACCCTGGACAAGGCACTTAATCTCTATTTACCTCAGTTTTCTCATCTGTTAAGTGGAGATAATCACTATGTAAATGCCAAATATCATTAATAATAATGTACAACATTCTCATTGTTAATTCCTTTCAAACATTAGTTTTCCTTTTCTTTGTTTTTTTCACCCACCTGTGTCTGTTTCTAAAGACAGGGGAATCACAGAAACTAGAAGTGAAAGGGATGTTACAGATCATCTTACCCAACCCCTTTGTTTTTATAGAGGAAGAAACTGAGGAAGAAAAAGATGAAGTAACTTGTTTGAAGACACAAAGGTACTGAATCAAGATTCAGACCAAGATTGAATGACTTCAGAGCCAGTGTTTGTTCCCATTGTATCATAATGCTCTGGCTTTTCCTTAGCTTTTCCTCTTTCTTCCAAAACTGAACATTCAGAGTATAGATTACATTCATTAGTATTTGATCCACAGAAGTTCTAGTAATAGTCACTCTTTAAGAAGAAATATTCTGATTATATTCCTAGAACTGCACCAGGTGCTTAGTTTTATGCTATATTAGATTACTTGTAACTATAAACATTCTTCAAGAAAACTGAATTTCTTCATTATTTAAGTAAACACTATTTCCTCTAATCAGGTAAGGAGAAATTGAGGCCATGAAAGGATAGTTTTACCAAGAAAGTACAACACTTTAGTAGAACTACAAGTAGAACAAAAAGAACCCACAGGTTTGACTCAATATTGTGAAAAACATATTTATTGTTGGATATATTTTCAAGGTAGATTATTTCGTATTTGGGGTCCAAAGCATGGAAAACATTCATTCTATCATGTAGTTGGTATGGGATTTTAATTATGAAATATTTATGTAACAGTATTATTCACCTTGTTATGATACTTTAGTTACAATATTGTATGTTTCTGGTTTCTTTTCTTTTTTTTTACTTTTAGAAGCAACATTACTTATTAAATTAAAGTCTTAGCAAAGATTATATCTAATTCATTTTTGCATGTCCAACAGTCCTTATCGCTAGTGCCTTCCACATAATAGGTGCCCTATAAATATTTATTAAATGAATTTATCCATGAGGAAAGGATTTGTGTTTTCACATAGTTATGTAATAAGCAAGTCAAACTTTCTGCCTTCTTTAAAGATATTAATAATTTTTAGAGCTGATAGACTTTGTATTCAGAGTTGAAACTCCCATTAGGAATTATTACATGATTAAGCTTATCTTTTGTTTTACTACTATTTTTAACAATTATTAATAACTTCTTACTCAATTCACAAAAGTCAGAATGTGAATGCACTCCTAAAGATGGAAATGACCATTGATATTGGTATAGATGAAAAATGAGCATTCTAGATTCGAGGAATTTTTTTCAACAATTTTACCAGTAGATTTTTTAAAAAATAACTCTTGTTTTTTTTTTCAGTCTTTGCTCATTTCATTTGACTTTTCATAGAAACTGACATTTTAGATGATCAGGCAGTAATGATGAATCCTTCTCTGTTTTTCCAATCTGTGTTTATTTCAACCTGGTGTTGAAAGCATTTGAAAACTATTCTTATGCTGCTGAATTGATTTACTCCCTTGTGTTCAACCTCCTCTTCCTACAATGCATAATCTCTTATCTGTAAAGTGTTACCATCAGGAGCACTTCTAGATTGGACCTGACTATAGTGAAAAAAAACCAAAAAACGCCAGCATGGATAGCTCCCAACACTACAATCAAAGATTCCACTAAAAGCATTGATTTGCCAAAATTAATAATAATAATAATATTAATAATAAATCTGCATGAAGAGATAGCCTACTTGAGGTGCATGAGCTGAGAGAATTTACCATCTGCATTCTTCCCCCTCTTAGTAGGGGGGATTCTGCATTCTTCCCCCTTTTCAAAGGTTATGATTAGTAGGAAATGGCTGTTAATCACCGGAATTTAAAAAAAAAAATTTTATTGCAGCTGCTTTGTGTATACTACTAAAGTGTTAAAGAACTTTGTCTTCAGTTTTAAATGTGCATTGTACGTTAGAACAGTCTTTGTGATCATGACATCCAAAAGAATTTCTAGATATAATTTTTTTGAATTTGATTTGTATAAAATTTTCCCTGATGATATTGAGTCAATTTTTAAAACAATGCTGAAATTGATCATCAGATAAAATATCATGAAACGATCATCTTTATTATATAAGTAACTTTTGACAATAGTCATATATGAGGAATATTTCAATTACTGTGTCTTCCATACATTAGAATACCAATATGCATCTCCATATGCAGTGATGGGGGACTTAAGATATTTCCAAAGTTAACACAGACAAGGACTAACTTAGAAATCTTGTATTTAGTTAGATGTCAATAATCTTTTATCAAACTAGTAGTAGCACTGTTTGTTAAAGTTATTTTTATATCAGATACATTTCATATCAGATCAAGGAATTGTTGTCTTGGCATTTCAGATATGATTTAAAGAAACATGCCGGAATGCAATTGTGTCAAACTTTTAAAGCTTAGATGAGATAAAGCAATTCTATTTTTCAGGATCCTTTAAAAATACATTTGTATATGTAAAATAGGCCATGAAAGGTGCTTGGATGGTTTTCATCTTATTGGAAAGCACTCAATTAAAGTTGAGAACTTTCTATTCCAGGTCTTTTTTTTCCCTACATTTTTTATTTGTTGTGCCAAGGTATCCATGTGCGTTTTTTTCTACTGTCATCTGGCTCATTCCCAGCAGATGCACACAATCTGTTCTGCTGTCACTAACAGGGTTCAGTTTATGAAAAGAATGTGTCAGAACATGCCACTATAGTCACTTTTACAGATTTTTTAAAAAGAGTAACTGAGAATATATGCATTGCCCTAGTTTTATTGTACTCAGTCCTAACGAGATTTCTAAGAAACTTTTGTAATATTCATAAACTAAGTGCTTTATTCTAAGCAAACTTTTTCGTTGAGTTATTTACTTTTCTTTTTAAATAGTAACATTAAAATATTCAAACATAAATAGGAATAGACATTAGGTTGAATATACTTTTAAAAGGTCATTTATAATGTGTCAAAATAAAAGCCTTGCTTCTTATTTAAAAGATTAATAAAATTTGCCATCTGATGTAAAATATATTGTACATCATAGTATAAAATAAAAATCTATGTCCATCACATACTATGACATTAAAAATTAATTTGCTGGAAATTATTTGGAAAGCAATTGAGTGATCAGTTTAAATAGTTCTATTATTGATTTATTGATATTGTACATAATGTTGACTAGTTTCAATCTTTGCCACAATTAAGATAAACGTAGTTTAAGTGTAGTCTAAATGTTGTCAGTATAAAAGGAGTTTTTAGGAAATTTTAAATCTCAAATTATTATAACTTTTATACTTCAAATTTTGTAACAATGTCATATAATAACTATATTGTGGAGGGAGTATTTTTTTAAAGTTTTTCAAATACTACTACCTACCTCCTTATTAAAAAAACATAATTTTTGCCTTTCTTCAGAGACAGTAATTTTTCTGGGTTTTTTTTTTTTTTTGCATAACGTCAAAAAAGTTCAGCAACAATATAAAGTGTCATTCATTCCCTAAATCAAAAACTGACTTAGTGAGCTTAGTGTATTGACTTCTTAAATACACACACACACACACATTTGCATACAAACACGTTAGATGTTTTAAGTAATTTGTTGCATAAACATCAATTCTCATACAAAAATTATAATTTAAATATAAGAACAGACTATAAATTCAAAAACAAGTTAAGGAATAGTCAAACGAGATACAATCAATAATGTTTCCACTAATTTAGGAAATTTATATGGTAAAATGCAGTCTATTCCAATCCAACACCATGTATTAAATGCTTCTGATATGAAAGGTATTGTATTAAGCACTGGGAACATAAAAACAAAATTAAAGATAGAAAAATGGGACCTACTTTCAAAGAGCAATCTGATGGTGGAAACAATGCATGTACAGATAAGTAAATAGCAAATAATGTGAAGGAGAAAAAATCAACACCTGGGGAATGAGGGGAAGTTTCATGTAGGAGGTGCCCCTGAGGTGTACCTTGAAAGAAGCTAAGAGTTGTAAAGGGTGAGAATAAAGAAATGGTGAATTAAAGACGTGAGAGACAACCTGTGTCAAGACACAGAAATGCATGACAATGCTAAATTCGGGGAACAACAAGTTTGTCAGTTTGGCTAGAATGTAGAGTTCATGAAGAGCAGTAAGGTAAAATAAAATCAGTTTTCATATGTTAGTGCAGTGGAAAATTTATAGAATATATAATAATGTACAACGTTTCTAACTTGTGACTTTCACAATCCCGCTTTTGCATAGTTTACTAGCATAAAAATAATCTATAGCTTGGAAATCTTCAGCTAAAGAGTCATGATGGCTACAACAACTGCCAAATAATTTATGTGTAACCTCATTAGTCAACGTCTATAAGATCCCTTCTTGCCCTAATTTCTATAATTCCAAATTATCTCTCAGAAGTTGGTCCAATATATCACATGCAAGTTGAACTAGACAGAGGAACAGACAAATCTGAATTATAAACCAAAGGTACCTGAATGTGTTCTATTTAATTATCTGATGGTATCAATCCTTGGGTTTAAAAAAATCATACTCCTTCAAATAAAATTCACAGAGTATAATGAGTGTTTAGAAATAAGTAAAGAGTATTTTACTGAAAAATTTTTGAATACTGGAATTCTAATGAATGTTGTTATCTCTCACACTTACATTTAATTTCTACTTATTAAAGAATTCAATGGATGATTTCACCTTGATCAGACTTGTAAAAATGAAAGAGAAAGCTGCTATGAAAACTGAAATTTTGCTGGTGTCCACAGGATATGAACAGTGTGGGCATTTTCTCTTAAAAATACACTTCAGCACTTTGCCAGTGGCCTCAATTTCCGATGTGGAGGGACCACCCTCCTCAGTGGTTGAGAGGTAATTCTTTCTCCATGTTAGCTTAGTCATAGGTCTTTCTTGAGCAGAGAGTCTATTTTTGTAAATCTGTCCCCAAAATATGTATTATTTATAGAATATGTGATCCAGCAAAGAGACTCACTGCACATGTAATGACAGGTTGGACAGTAAGGACCAGTATATCCTTGAATAAACTTTCTTAAAGGATTTTAAAGATACTTATATCCATTTGCAAGACATTTTCCTCTCTTTCAACTTGTGTTGCCTAATTGGTTTCAATATGTGATGAAATGGTATTTGGAAGTATGTATGATCTATTATAAGTAGATGTAAATTCCATATGTGAACAAAGACATTGTAATTTGACTTGTACAAAGTACCATGATACATCTTCTGGGGGAATTCTAATGATTTCTACAATTTTCAGAATTTTTCTAATAATGCAACATTATTAGTGCATACCACTTAGAAAAAATTAGATAAACTTAGATAAAAATATTAATTTTAAGCAGGTATTGCAAAGGTCAAGAGAAGGCCAGGCAGTTGGTAAACAAAAACCATTGTTTCTTTACTACATGTGATTTTTTATTTTTATTTATTTTAAAAAGAAAAATAAATATGATTTTTTCATATGCATGTTTTTTCGAGAGTTATTTAACTTTCAGTAAGTAAACATACTTTCCCAAAAGTTTGTTATGCCACATTATCAAAATTTTGTTATAACTATGAAGTTTGTCATTCTTCTCTGGTTACACTATAAACAGGATCATATGATTATAGAATTAAAGCTGAATTAGACCTAGAGATGATCTAGTCTACCTATTCATTTTACAGATGAGATAATTCAGGTAGAAAGAAATTAAATAACTTTCCCAGGGTTACACAGCTAGTTAAGTGTCTGCAGCAAGGTCAAACCCAATTCTTTCAAGTCCAGTACTCCATGCTGCTTTTTAAATATTACATTACATTTAAAATAGGTCATTTTTCATATAATTCCAGCAACTCCAAATTGTTCTAATATTTAATTCATAATCTTTACTAGCTATGTATGCATTTATTTTCATGTATTTATAATAATATCTTTGACAGTAACTACCAATGAAATTAGTGACACAGTGGATAGAGAGCCCAGCCTGGAGTTAGGAAGACTCATTTTCCTGAGATCCAATCTGTCTCAGACACTTAATAGCTGTGTGACCCTGGGCAAGTCATTTAACCCTTTTTTCCTTGGTTTCCTCATCTATAAAATGAGCTGGAAGAGGAAATGGTAAACCAATCCACTATCATTACCAAGAAAACCCCCAAATGGGGTCATACTCAGATATGACTGAAAAAATGAATTAATGAATGAACCAATGAAATTGAACTGGAATCCAGCAGTTATATAATGAATTTGATAAATGTTTAGAAAATCATTCAGGATAACTTGAGGTAAAGCGATCTTTTTCCTCAGTAGGAGATTTTCCTCCCTCTAGATTTTTAGGAAGTTGCATATGCTACCCACTTTGACTTTGAGGACATAACTTTAGAAAGCACAGAAATTTGGTGAAAATGTAAAATGTTTAAGTTTCTTAAAATAGGTGTTATTAAAAGTAGGAAAGGAACACTACATCTAGTAATTCAAATAATGCAAATTTTTTTTGCTTGTTTTTATTTGGAATTGAAAATTTCTGCATGTGTCTTTTTAAAAGTATCTGAAAGAAGAAAAGGACCATTTTAGCTTTCAGAAAACAGGATTAACAATATGAACTTTCTTTTATTTCATAAAGGGTTTTCTTGTTTCTCCAGAAATGACAATGCCAAGTTTTAATCTATAAATGAAGACAGACCAGTTAGTTAGAGGTCAAATTGGTCTCAGATAATACAGGATAACCAAATGAATTAATGTTCTTTGGATTATGAACTTATTAGCCACCATGGCTTTAATTCCTTTACAAACTTGAATAGTATGTTCTGATAAGTAAAATAGGCTCCAATTTATAGAATCATTGCTTGGAAGAATTCCTTCCTTCCCTTCTTCTTCCTTCTTTTCTCCTTTCTCTCTTTCCTTCCTATCTTCCTTCCTTCCTACTAATTATACATAAAGCATTATGCTAGGGGGTGATACAAACATAGATAAGAAACAGTCACCAATCATCTTAAATTAATGCAATACCAAAATAATTTTTGTATTATATATATATACATACATTCAAAATTATCATATTGGAATCATGATGTGTTTAGAAAATATGTGCTCTTAAAAATACATCACAATAATTGATTAGCTGTCATAATTATTTGTCCTCTACTTTCCTCTTAGGGAAATGTTGCAGGGAAATGGTATGTTTCACAAAATCTTTTAGTGGTCTGCTAATTTACTTCAATTTTTGTTGTTGTTATTGTTTACAAAAATAATGCAGCCATTCTTTAGAAGTAGATTGCGGCTGCTGCAATTTATGCTCTACCCCTTGTCTCTGTGTTTTAGAGTAAACACTATAAACTCTTAGGCAGACTTTTTAAGATCAATTAAAATTTGCATTTATGAACTATAATTTCTAATTCAACTCCAAATTTGCAGAAACCCAGTACCTATAGAGACATAGACTAGAAGGGATCTTGAAAGGTATCTGACGCAATGCTCTTTCTGGTTCATTAATTCCCTCTATAATATCTCTGAGTGGTTGTCCTTCCTTTAAGATAGGTAGCTCCATTTTGTTTATATAGCTTTAAAAATTCTATGCTCCTAACTGAACACAGTATTCTGCATTAACAAGGCCAATTAGACTGACTCTTGCTTGTTTAGTTAAGTTCAGCAAGTTTAATAACACAATACCCAGCCTCTGTCTCTATTGTTGATACTTTTGAAGTAAGACTGGGCAAAGAACAGAGACCTGTGATATGTTATTTCCACATTAACATCAAACCTTTGATTAATATTTATTAAATATATGCTGTACACAGAGAACTGTGTTCAATACTGAGAGATATGAAGTATAGCTTATGTACGAACTTATAATCAAGGAAGGGCCTAAAGCACAAATACGGATTATTATTGTATACTTCTACATCATAAGTAGATTTAAGAGTTTCCAAACAAATTACTATTTGAGCCCTCAGAGGAAAAGTTGCCACCAATCTGAGGGAATCAGGGATTCATGGAGATGGACTTTAAAAGATGGGTAGAATTTCAATATATAACGGGAAGGAACAAACTTATTCCAGGAATGGGGAATGGGGACAATGTATATTCTGGGGGACACAGAATCATAGAATTCATCCCGAGTGCAGAGTACATACGGGAAGAAATATGTTAGATAATATTGTAAGAATGGCGAGTGGTAAGAAGAATCCTTAGGGCTGCCCCCGCCTATGTGAGTCCTTTTCTAATTCCTCCCTCCACATGCAGCCTCCTCTTCCCCTTACAGGAATTACCTGATATTTGCTTTATTTCTATTTTATATTTCCATATATATGCACATTCTTTCCTCCAAAAGAATATAAAGTCCTACAGAGCCCAGACAATTACATTTTTCTTTCTCTGCTTTCTATCCTGAGTGCCTAGCACAGCGCTTGGCACAAGATAAGTACTTAATAAATTCTAATTGATCCATTGATAGTGAGGCTTAAAAGGAAGTCATGGATATGCGAGATGTTGTGGAAACGATACTGACAGGACTAGGTTACTGATTATATATGAAAGAAGAATGATAGGGAAAAGTTAGAGATAACCTAAGCTTACAACACTTGATGAAGGGTATTACTATACAAAGGAGAAAAAAGCAGATGACAAGGTATACAGAAATACAAAAACTTGAAGCAAATTTAAAACTGTGATCACTTAGGGATATTAAAGAGAAATTAATATATGTGTGTGTGTGTATGTATGTATATGCATATATATGTGTGTGTGCAAATATTATATATAATATCAATTTGAGATTATGTGTTCTTAAAGATATCTTTGACTTATGCACCTATAGGATCATAACGTATTCATCTTTTAAATCAATTTAGAGTAGTCAGAAAAAGATGAAATAAAAAGGGACAACAAATTTATACCAAGGATGTCATGGGGGGTGACATATATATGAGGGTGACATGGAGGTGAAATACAAAGATGCTCTCAAGGAAGATCAAATGCCTGGTCATCAGACACAGAGGCAACCCTGCAGTACACTTTTGTCTGCTCTGAGAAGTTTCTCCAACAACATATTCCTTTCAGTTGGGGAATGATGCTCATTCTTTCCTCTGAAATTAGAAAGCCCTCGCATAAAAAAAAACTTTTGCTGGGAGCTAGCCCCTTAAGTCAACAAACATTTATTATGTTTACTAGGCGCCAGGCAGTATGCTAAGTGCTAGGGATACAAAGAGAGGCAAAAACATGACTGCTATTCTCAAGGAGTTCATATTTTAATAGAGGAAAATACATAAATAACAATGTACATACAGGAAAAAAGTGAAAAAGGAGGTAAGCTAATAAGAAAAGGAAACTGAGTCCTCTCTCTGCTGTGCAAAGCAGCTTTCTAAAAGTATGAATCTGACAATCAACTTGACAGTATAGTGCCACATTCTAGAATTTCTAAGACCTTCTGAGGTAATAGAAAGCAAGACCCTGTTTTCTTCCCTGTCTGGAAAAAAAATGTGCCCAGACTTGTCATGAATGTTAAGTTTCACAGGAAACCTATATTGTTGATGAGGTAAAGGTAATATATTGCAGAATATAGTTGGAGATGGAGTCCTCTGTGTCCTACAGTATGCCCCCAAACTCTGCTTGGATGAACCTCAATCCACAGCTTCTTCCTCTTCCTAGACACAGCTGAAGGGAAGGGTATTCTAATCTAATTATTCCCTGCAGTCCACTATTTTGGCAAAGTTTACAGAACAAATTATGAATGGAATAATAGAGAATATTAAACAGACATTATCAGAGGAATAACATGTATAGTATGGGAAGATGTAGTGTACTGGGAGGAGCACTGAACTTGGATTTTGAAGATCTGGTTTTGATATACTTGAGTCTATAACAATTCATAATGATGTGATACTGGACAAGTCTTAACCTCTTCATGTTTCAGTTTCTATATCTATAAAATAGCAAGGAAATTACTCCCATTATTTATCTCTCAGGGCTATTGTAAGGAAAGATATACATTTTTAAGCTATATATTAGTAAACCATTATTGATAGAAATATGCTTCAATATGAAAAAAGTGAATAAGAAAAATGTCAGTGGAATTCATTTCTTCCCCTTCCCATATTCCACTTACACTCACATCACTTTGGATATACCAGATTGTTGGAAAAATTTTGAAAGAGAAAATGTACTTTGAAATGTCTTATATATCATCAGCACGTAATAAATGTTTATTTACTTTTAGGTTATCAATTTTAAAGAGAGACATGAGACAAACAGAACATGTGCCTTTTGAAATTGGAAGGGCAATGGTTTTAGCATCAGATTCCAAAAATTCTGGCCTTGATATGGAATAGCTCTGTGACCTTGGGCAAACTCTGAGTCTCAGTTTCTGCACATGTGAAATAGGAATGATAATTATTTTAATACCTATATCACATTCTTTTTGTGATGTACATGCTTTGTAAAAGTTAACGGTATTAAAGTGCTAATACTTTACCAATAATTATTAAAGTAATGTAGAAATGTGAGTTTTATGATTATTTTATTGCTATAATTATAGAGCACACAAAGTCAAACCTACTGAACTCAATTCTTCTCATCTGGCATCTCTATATGAATTTGGATGCATATAAAATATGTAAAATGCAGAAGTTGTGATGATAAACCAATGAAACTGATTCTACAAGACTTACATGAAAACCAGCTTTTTACTTTAGAGTCACACCTTGCATATAAAGCCAAAACAGCATAAATGGGGAAGTTTTATAGAAAACTAAAATGTTATCTATGTTTAGTGTGGAGAGACTAGGCTGTAAGCCTCACTTTTTCATGAAACACTAGTACTCTGCATCTTAAAATACCTTCATTTCCACTGTTAGGACATTTTTGTTTAAAAGCCAATTACCCTTGTATAAGAAGGGACCAATGTTTTATTGTAAAGAAACGGGCAATACCGGACCTTGACTTTTCAAAAACATCTATAGTTACTAGATGGTCTTCTTTGGAAACGAAGGACGAACACAACAATAGGTACTAGAAGTGTGAATTCAATTACTTGTGACATCTTGGCAAATTTGATTTCACTTTAGTTGGTTTTTCAGAAGTTATACAATTTGCTACTTGCATAATACAACTACCATGTAAGTGTAATTACAAATTACCATCTTGAATAAACTAAGTATACAGTATTGAAGTTCATTGCCATACCATTGGACTTTTACAAGTTAGTAGACATTAGGAGTTGAAATATGTATCTTTTAAAAAGTGGGAAGGGAAGAACTTCTTTGAGTTCAACATGATCAAGTTAAGGATTTTTGAATTTCAAAAATGCAAAACCCTCCCCCAAAATATTTAGCATCCTCAATGTGCTGTAAACTGACATATTCATCTGAATTGCTAACTTATGATATAATAATATATGATTGATATAATTGGATTCAGAAGATCTGGGTTTGAATTCTGGACCCAAAACAATGTAACAGTGACACCTAGCTTAACTCCCATGTGCCATTGTTTCAAAGGAACCATGAATGACCATCTCTAAGATTGCCTACATACATACATACATATATACATACACACACATACATACAAACATATATATATATATATGTTCTATGAGTGAGGGAAACTTAAAGGTGGACTATTTTTCTTGCTCCATGAAGTAGCTATGCAATATTTAGGTGTGAATTAATTTTTATCAAAATTGGCAAATTGGTAAATTTCAAGCATAATTGCTTCTAAAGTAAATAATACTGTTTTGCATTTATACTAATATGGAACACAGAACTCTGTCATGCGAACACTTTTTCTCCTACAAAAAGTCATTAGTAAACTATAAGAATTATAGTTAAACTTTACCAAAATGTTGTTTGGTCAATCACCTATTTATAATTTTGTTTCTATTAAATTAAAAGCTCTGTGTGGCATTGTTTTGTGAGTCACCTTTTGTCAGAAGTAACAACCAAATTTTAGATAGGGTATGCCAATAATACTTTATATTTTTTTAAGATTGTTGGACAGTTTTCAAAATTCTTAGTAAGTCAGTATTCTCAGCACCATAGTGAAGTAAGGTAACAGAATTATAATTACTTCCCTTTTGAATGTGAGGAAATTGAAATGAAGGAGATGGTAAAATTCTTTTTATTTGTTTAGAAAGTCTATAATAGTAGAGCAGTAAAAAAAGATTCTTTTCCAGAGAAATTTTTTTTTCGATAAAATCATTTGTATCAGTCAAGTTTCTAAATTACTGGAGTATCTAAGGATGAAGCAACAAGGAGGATGAAGAACTTTATAAATAAACTCTGCCTGAGATAGTTGGCATGAGAGATCAAGATGTAGGCGGTACTGGAAAAGGACTTTAGCTTGGGCAGCAGCCCAGGACAACAGTTGCTAAATTCCTGAGCTATATTGATAGAAAACTGTCTCTAAGAAAAGAAAGGGTAAAATCCCCTTTAAGAATGTAACTTGTCTTTTCCTCCACAAAGTGTAGTCATTTAAATTCAAAGGTAGAAGTGGAAAAAAATTCCAACACATCCTTTCAAGACAATTTCAAAACTTACCACAGAAAATCAGAAGTAGGACTTAAAATGTAATTGTTCTGGGTTTGCTGTGGATCATCTGAATGTTCCGCATGGGATGAAACCAATGCTTCCAGATTATAGTTGCCTGGCACTGCTATATACATCAGCTGCCGCAGACTGAATTTGACAGTCCCAATGGTTTGTCGTAAATGCACAGATATGGCATAAGGCAATGCCTTGTAAGATTTTTTTCAGTGTGGCATCTTTACATGGAAAAAATTACCATTTCTTAAATTAAAAAAAAACCCTCAATTTCATTTCATAATCCTTTTGGAATGTCTATATGATATATAGCATGATGTAAAAGAAAGACAAAGACAGAGACAGACACAAAAAGAGACAAATAGATGGGAAAAATCAATAAAGGATCAAAATCTGGTATGAATTAGACTCTAGCAATAGGTCCCCAATCAATAGAAGTTACCAAAAGAACTCATCTTTCAGTTTAAAAAGATCAATATAGTAGAGAAAGATTTGATTTCTTAGAGAATAATGCTCTCATTCACATCTGAAGTACTGCCTTCCATGAGACCATTGGCCTTCTGTCCTGACTCTTTTGTCTGATATTTAAAAATGTGTGTATATGTGGGAGTATGTCTATAAAAGTTATTTTATTTTAGTGCTACTTTTGGACAGTATTAGAATATTTACCTTATTTTATAGACTTTTCCCATGAAATAAGAATTAATTTCTGAGTCCTCTAACTTGTGTAGGGAAAATAACATTTAATAAAATGTTATGGAGCCTTAATTATTACTTGTAAAAGAGAATTTGTATCTTTCTGGGCATGTGTGTATATAAGGGTGATATATAATAGACTGCTAGAAAGTTGAGGTATATTGTTTGGAAGCTATAGAGTGTGCCCCTACTACCTCTTCAATTATAATAAATTATCTTGATATTTCTAAATACTTAAAACATTTTGCCGAAAGAATTTTTGTACTTCAGTGCTTTTAGATCGGCCAGGGATATCCAGCAAGACAACACGTTTCTAATACAAGAGGTTTGGGGATTTGTTTTTTTTAATTTGTTTTTGTTTTGATTTTTGGTCCACCCAGGAAAATGAAACAGTTATAAAGTTAGCTTTATCAGTAAAGTTTTTTAAACTATTAGCATCTTTATATATGGCATAACAGTAGTTTGTATACTTTGTATAGAAAATTGAAATTTTTATTAAGCTACAGAGTTTTTAAAATAAGTAATTGTGTTTTCTTCTTTTATGGAATACTTTGTTTAAAAATATTCTAAATATAAGTATGAACATTTGGAGCAGTTTGCTTTCTGTGTTTCCCCTTCACACTGGAACCATGTTCTCTGGAAGAAAAGCGGCTAAAACTGTCATTTCATAACTTCCTATCATCTATATAAGAACAGGATTTGCGAATTGAAGTTAATAAACTTGTATTACATATGGCTATTGATTTCTATATATGCCAATAAGTGTTTTCTCACACAAAAGTTTCTGAAGAAAGTATTTATAAAATAAGAGGAATATGATATTTATGCTAGATTATAATATAACAAAATTATCAAATAAAATATAACTCTTTTTGGTTAGAATGGAGGGTAGAATTTAAGAGTCTTGCTTAAGATCACACAGCTACTCAGTTGCTGAACCAGTAAAGGAAACCAAGTCCTCTGCCTTCCTAATATGCCACTTTTCCTTCCGTTATACAACTCTCCCTGTGTAACTGCTATATAGATTATGATCGATATCACTACCACCATGTAATAATAATTAATTATGTCAGTTTTGTTTAATAATGAGAAATGGTGACTTAGTGCATGGCGAGCTGGCCTGGGAGTCAAAAGGAACTGCAAGTGAGTTGTGCTTCTGGCATATTGTGGCTTCATAACCCTGGGCAAGTCACCTAACCTCTTCAGGCACTGAGGCAAGGCTCTAAATCTATAAGCAAACAGACATAGAAAGATAGGTAGATAGGTAGGTAGATAGGCAGACAGACAGACAGATAGATAGATACATAGACAGATAAAAATACCTTAACTCAGGAATTAAGTAATAGATTTGATGCCTTAAGATGGCACAGTTACAATGTAGGTTAGGGTTTCCGTGACCACATCTGGAATCAGAAGGATGGAGTTCAACCTTGACCTCAAAGACTTACTAGCTGTGTGACCCTAGGCAGGTTCCTTAACTTCTGTTTATTGCAGTGTAAAATTAGCATGATAATAGCTCCTGCCTCCCAGGGTTGTTGTGAGGATCAAATGAGATCATATAAAGTATTTAGTACGGTGACAGGTACCTAGTAAGTACTGTATAAATGTTAGATAGTATGTCTATTGTTATTATGTTACAGAACAGGCTCCAGTATGTATTAGTAAAAGGACTTTACTCACCAAGTTTCCTATATCGATGATATCACAAGTCCAGTTTAAAAAAATGCTCAGTAAAATGCATGTTACATATAAAAGATTTTACGACTGAATTTCAGTACTTTAGGACTGGGATCCCATCAGCGCTTCCACTGATATGGATCAAAAACCATTCATTTTTTCATTGTCTGTGTTACTTGTTTGTTTGTTCCCATCAATCCTTCATATAGGACCCATTTTCCATGCAAAAGGGCTTCCTAGAATTGCCTACGTATAAAAGTCAATGATGTTAGAGAGGGGGAAATAATTGTTGGAGATTTTCAAAGACTAATATAAAAAGTGAGCATTGATTATGAACTTCTTTTGGGAGTTGTCCCATGCTTCATAAAGGTCTTTAAGCAGAAATTCATCTGTGCTGTATTGAAGGAGAACGATCAAGTGTATTCCACGTGAACTTCAGGAGAGTAAGAAAAGGATATTTTTTTTAACATTGTAGAGTTACTACCTCCAAGAAATATCGTGTATGTGCTATCTTATGGCAGGAAATCTGTTACTGAATTTTTAAGGGCATTTTCATCTATCGATTAATCTATGTGTCAGTCTAACTATGTCTACATACTTATTTTATTTGGATTGAGAAAGAAAAATGTATCCATCAAATACACACACATACACACACACATGCACTCACACACATATATTTATTCAAATGTGACTTATTTTTTAAAAATCTGACAAGTACAGAAACAATGCAGTGAGCCTAGACATTCCTTTATAATAATCCATTGGATTATTTCAATTTTGATCCTGGCTTGGTTCTAGGAATGAAATTTCTCATGGCTAAGAAATATGTGTGTGTGTGTGTGTGTGTGTAATGTCAAAAGTAAGTATAAATGCATCAAGAAAATGCAATTATAATATTATCTTTATGTACACTCACTTCTGACAGACATCTAACTCTGAGCACAATTTCTAAATCTATAGAGGTACTTATTACAATCACGTAATTAGGATCCATATAATAACACATTTAATAAAGCATGTATTGATGCCTTGATGGATCTCTGTGTATGAATGCACAGAGATCCCTGTGGTGTGGATTCTCCCTCTCCTGAAGCAAAGCATAATCTCTCTATACCTTTTTATCCTGGGTGAATCTTGTTTGAGTCATTCTATAAATCCCCCAATGAGAATTCATCCAAGCCCTGGAGGTTTTTCCTTTGTTTGCAATATTTGGGGAGGGAGTATAGGACCAATATACTACTTGAGCTTTTGTGTTCTTTTCTCTCATTTTTGCTATTTGATCTATTTATTTTTGTTACTACATGGCCTGGTGATCTTTTTTCACCATTTTTTTCACATTCAAATCCATTTTTAAAATCTTATTTTCTACATAAGGAGGAAAGTTGGAATGCTTCTAAATGACATTCCCCTAAACACAGTGCAAGTAATAAATGCTAACATACTTCATTTACAACCAGTCTTTTAGTCCATATCTTAAAAGAGCCTCATAATGAGGTTTTACTCTATAGACAGAAATATACATATAGAGAGACAGCATGTATATATTACGTATACACAAATATAGTTGTTGTTGTTGTTTTTCCTTAATCTTTGAAGAAGAATGATTTCACAGGGTGATATCTTGACTTGCACATGAATTATATTTAAGTGAGGCAGAGTTCCACAAAGTTGTCAAGCTCACTCTCTCTTCCAGAATCACTGAAGTCCAGTGGTAAGACAGTGGTAAATCAGTTTAAAATTGCCTAAATGAGTGTTTTATTTATCCTGACCAACATGGCTAAAGTTTGTTAGACTGACAGAGATAATTTATAGACGTCCCCCTACTTTCCTCCCCCTTTTCTGTTCCCAATTTTTCTATTACTTTTGAGGGTATCACCATCCCCCCAGTCACCCAGACTCTCAACCCCTATGTCATCGTCAAGTCTTCATTTCTACTCATCCCATATACTCAATCTGGTGTTAAATCTTGCCATTTCTACCTTTACAACATCCCTCATATATGTTGTCTAGTCACCACCTTGGTACATAGAGCTCTACCTTGCTCCTGGACTATTGCAATAGCATTCAAATCTGTATCCTCCCTTAAGTCTCTGTCTACTCCAAGCCACCCTCCACTCAGCTGCCAACTGACTCTTGCCATGTCATCTCTCTACTCAAAAAACCTCAATGGCTCCCAAGAGCCTCCAGCTTCAAATGTAAAGTCCTCTCTGTCACCTAAAACTCTTCAAAATTTACCAATTCCTGTCTTTTTCAGGGACCTTCTATTTTGGTGTTCCTTTGACCTAAAATGGTTATACTCTTCATTTCTCCTACTTCAGGACTCCCCATCCCACCCCCAGATGCTAGTCTTTGCTTCTGAGTTTTACTTTCAGTGTATCTTTCACATTCATAGTTACACATAGTTTCACATTCATAGAGGTCCTTGAAGACAATCAGTGGGGTTTTTTTGTTATTTTTGTTTCTGCCTTCCTTTGTATCTCCAGTGCTTAGTGTAGTGCCTAATACATATTAAGCATTTTTAAAATGCTTACTGACTAACTTTTTATCCACCTTTCCACATCGTCAGATTCTATTCATTCTTTTTTTTTAATTTTTAATTTTGCTTATTTTATTCTGAACTTAAGAAACAAAGCAAGCATTTCCATAACTTAGAATAGGAGAAAAAAGATGATTGTACATAAAACTGCCAGTCTATTATGTACAACTTGATATTCCTTTTAAATATATAAAGTTACCTTGTAACTTTTCTTCTTCCCCATCAGACACAAATATACATATGCGTATATATATATAAACACATATATGTGTATATGTATGTATATACACACATACATACATTTTACACATATATGCACAGGCATATATACATATATCCATGTGTATGTGTGTGTTATATATATATATATAATTGTATATATATATGTACATATACATATATGTACATATATATATATATAAAATCATCCTATATATACACTTGTCTTTATCAATTCTTTTCTGGATACAGATAAGCCTTTTAGGCCTTGACAAAATCTCACCTCTTTCGTAAAGAATTGACAATGCCAGGGCTTACACTGATCCATCTCATTCCTCGCCATCTGTGTCTTTATCATCTGTGCCCACATGGTGCCACTTAATAATAGTCTTATATTGCCCCCTAATTGTTTCTTGAATGTAAGCCTTTGTCTACCTAACCAGAAGTAAGCTTCTTAGGATCATAGGATTTACAGATAGAACTCAGAAGTACCAAGCTGTTTCTTTTCTAGATGAAACAGAGACTTCTGACTTGCCTAAGGTCACGTGGGTGGGAAGTAGCAGAGTTAGAATTCTAATTCAGGGCTTCTGACTCCAAACCTACGATGATTTTTGCTATGCCATGCCTTATAAGTAGTAGTAGCCTTCTCTTACAAATGAAGAACCATGTTAAGGAAATTAAATAACTTTGTGTTCACAAAGCTACTAAATGTCCAGGCTATGATTTGAACCTGGTCTTCTGGCTTCAAATTGAATGCTCTTTGTGCTATACTATGCCACCTTGCCATTGTTGTAGGTACACGTTTGTACCCTGCCTGACATCTAGCATTTTTATTGTCCAGACTTGGACTGGTGAGGAAATTCACTTTTATCATAATAACAAGTTGCTTCGGATACTTACTGAGAGGTTAAGTGACTTGACTGAATATACCATAGCCAGTATATGTCTGAGACAGTGCTTGAAAATGTGTCTTCCTAATTCTCCGCTTTCTAGCCAACTCTGCATTTTCTTCTGGCATAACACCAAGTATATATAGTAGGTCTTCAATAAAGTCATTATTTTCCACAGCATAAAAATTGATTGTGTCCTAGAAGTTTGTTTGTGAGGTCATTGAGTACCAGTCAGAATATTTGTTCCCATAGAAATAATGTTGTAGTTACCAGTTGGGTGCTCAAGCTGGCCAACCAAAGTCTAAAATTCCGTTCCTTGATAATTTTTTTCTTTAAAGAATGTTCAACTGTCCTTTTGCCAAACCAAAACCTCTTACGTAACCAGTGTAACTATGGGTAATTCACTAGCCTTCTCTGAGGCTGATGGAAAATAGGAAATCAATTCCTGTAGGACCTGCCTCATAGGATCATGGTGGAGGTCAAATGTGTGTAGAGCACTTCACAAACCTTAAATCGCCACATGAATGTCAGTTCTAATTATTGTTACTTAGATTTCCTAGCAACTTTCAGTCCCTGTTATAAGGCAAATGGTTTGTAAATCATACAGTGTTATGCGGGAGTGAGACATGATTAATACTGCCAATCAAGCAAACAAGAAATATTTAAAAGAAAAAATCTTTTATTTTAAATAGTGGTGGTTGATGAAAGCCAAGTTTAATTAGAGAAGAATGAATACGTAGATAGAAACAAGGAGATTCCAAAGCTGAACTTCCTGGCATTTCAAGAGCGCTAGAGACTTAGGAGATTATTCCTTTCATTTGACCATAGGATCCTAGATCTAAAACTATGAGGGACTGTAAAAAGTCGTCTCGCCTAATACTCTAATTTTATAGATGAGTAAACTGAGGTCCAGGGAGGTTAAATAACTTGTCCAGGGTCACACAGTTAGCTAACAACCTATGGCTTTCCTTTTCCTTGCTACAAATGTGTAAGAGTTGTATCATGTTTATTGGCTGAGATTAGCACTGTTCTTTTAACTAATAAATGAAATAGAGATTTTCTTTGAGAGAGTTATACCAGAGAAGAAGAAGGAAGGGGGCTGAAGAATATTGTGGACGTGTGACAAAAAAAAATTGACAAATGTATTTAACCAAGGTATGAACAATGGAAAAAGGAGGAAAGGAAAGGATTTAAACTGGTACATAATCCTATCGCTGGGGAAGAAAGAAAAGTGTAGCGAAGAGATATGAAATCTGATGTTTCCTTTGCAGACCACTACGTGGCATCATTATACCAATGTCTTAGCTGTGGAGTGGGTTGATGAGTACAGTGACTTCAGTGTGGGTAAAGGGGGAAAGAAGTGGGTAATTTTTTTTTTTTTTTGGTACAGTGGAAAGAATACTAGTTCTTGAATCAGGGAAGTAGAGTTCAAATCACACCTCTAATATTTACTACCTGTGTGATTCTTGGCCAAATCACAAACTCCCTGGGCCTCAGTTTGCTCATTTGTAAAATGAGGATTTTGGACTTGGTGGAATTTTTTATTGAGTTAAAGAATGATGTAAACTCATTTAAATTCAATAATCTTTCAAAAATTTTTTCGAATTGATTGTTTTTTAAGCCCTGATTTTAGATTTTCTATACACCTAACACTCCTTACCCCAAGAAATGTTTAATACATGTGTGGCCTTCAGAATAATGAAGCTCTTAAAAATGAAGAAATGAATGAATAAATAAACAAATTTCTTAAATAAATAAGATCAACTCAACTGAGAAAAATGTTAAAGAGTACCCCCATAGGCACTATGATATAGTGGATGAATGGGTGACCTTGGAGTCAGAAAAAAAAATGGGTTCAAGACCTGTCTATTAATGCCTGTACATAATTACTAAATAGGAAATAATTATTGGTCAATTACTAGCAAGGACACAATTTTTATGCTATAGACAAAATGATGTTATTGCAGATCTGATTTATACCTAGTGATATGCAAGATAGAAATGCAGAGTTGGATAGAAAGCTGAGAGTTGGGAAGACCAGATTTCAGCCTCTACCTCATTTATATACTGGCTGCAATATATCTGATCCAGTCACTTAATCTCTCAGTAATTCAAACTGTGCAAATCACATTATTTTTAATTGTCTCAAAACAACTGTCAATGGTGATGGGTTCCAGAGGAAATATCCATCTGTATCAGTGGAAGGTATTTCCATACTGAAAGTTTCCCACACTGATGAAATCACAGTTACATACCAAAAAGTACAATCCATATTAATATATTAACAGGGAAAATATAAAAATATACCAATAGGAAGATAAATTATGAAATCTATCCTCAATAAATAATTTTTCTGGTGCATGAATGTTAAACTCTCATTAAAACATGGATTTAATTAATAGTCTCATGATTTGTTTACAAGACATCTAACCAAACTTTCATTCTTTTATTATTTAAAGAATAGGGAAAATCCAGACAAATTCACTGAATTTATTTTCTGTAAGACATTGGAAAGTAAACTGTCAAGGGGAGAAAAAATTTCTACCTTCTCTATTATAACTTACCAAATTTACCAGTTAAAGGTACAGTTTTGAAACAGTGGCTCTTCAGCTAAAGTACTTACTTCCTAAGGTGTTGTGTGTGTATGTGTGTGTTTGTCTGCGTGTGTATGTGCCGTCAATCAAGACAAATTTAAGCCAAAAATAAATAATAGTACCCATTCTTGCGGGGAATGTGATGAATTGTGCTTGGTATGATAAAGTGGCTATATGATAACTACTTCAATGCCCTTGGAGTGTCCCATTACTTTCTGTGATGTGGAACTCCAATGTTGATACTCATCCTATGAAGAATCCTCTTTGATGCTGGAATGCTTGTGCCCTTAGACTCTGCCATGGTAAAAGGATTCCTCCATTTTATATAATTCCTCAAAGTCTGTAGATATGGACAAGTGACTCATTGATGCCTAATTTATTTGGTAGATAAGACATAGACTTGTTAGTAGTATTCTTATTAGATTACAATTTTATATTTCTTTTAAAAGTTGTGACCCATCAATAAATGCAATAGATTAATGTGTATGACTGTTTTTATTATATGCTGAGTCACACAAGGAATTTTCTTGTAATTGAAAAAATATAAGAGAAAGAGAACAATTATGGTTGGTTGGAAGGCGCGCCTTTTTAAAATACTTGTTAAACATGTTTTAGCATTGATCTAATCTAATCTCACATTTGTGTGTGTGTGTGTGTGTGTGTGTGTATGTGTGTGTGTGAAAGCACTTGACCAAGTTGGGTTTACATTTATTTTAAGGATATGGAATAACTGAGTACATTATACTTAGGAAGCCAATTTTATCATTTTTAAAAACCTCTTACGCATTTTTCTTGTTCATGTTGTACTGTATGGCAGCATCTCCACTATAGTCACTTCTGGATTATTTAGGAATTGATTAACAAATGCAATTGCTTTTCCACCATCTTTTAGCTAAAATTACCTGTTAGCCCTTCTGTTACATGTTGTAACTTCAGTATACAATAGGAAGAGTTAAGAGAAGATGAATTAAAATCAATCACTTTTATTATTTGTACATACTTTGTAAAAGGGAGGGTGGAGATAGAGGCTGAAATGAGTGACGTTTTGATTATTCATGGACTTTACTCATACATTCTATTTCCCATTGGCAAGGCAATTAAGAGGTCATTATTACTACATTATTAATGGTCAGTATTTTTTTGAATGTCAACATTAGTCTAGGGAAAAGACAAAATTACCCCCTACTTCATCAGTATTCATCAAAAAGATATTAACTCATATCTAAGATATTTTATATGCACATAGAATCATATAATTTTAA
This sequence comes from Notamacropus eugenii, assembly GCF_028372415.1. Taxonomy (NCBI): domain Eukaryota; kingdom Metazoa; phylum Chordata; class Mammalia; order Diprotodontia; family Macropodidae; genus Notamacropus; species Notamacropus eugenii. Next base: position 452,315,968 of record NC_092875.1, read on the forward strand.
AGTTATAAGGACCCTCAGATCATCTAATAACAATAAATCATATTTTATACTCTAATAATAGTGATGAAATACATTTCTGGTAGATACATGGATATAGATAAATATAGATAGCTTGAACATTTATTAAGCATTTACAATGAATTGGGAATGCAAGTTCAGGGAAAGGAAATTATGCCTCTGCCCTCAAAGAAATTATATTCTAATAGGGTAACATCACACATAAAGGGGGTCGGATAGAGAAAGCACTTGTGAAGGTCTGTGACATAGAATGAAGCTAGCAGAAGTGGCCAGTATCCCAGCAGGATAAGACAAATGCTTACCTAGCACAGCAAGGGCCTACAACACCAACAGAGAGAATTTGGAGGTGATTATCTGAGTGTTCGGAAGAAAGATAAGAAACAGGTATTTAATTAAATGCCTACTGGATACCAGACAATGTGCTAAGTATTTTACATATATCATCTCTTTTTATCCTTATAACAACCCTGAGAGGTATGTGCTATTATTTTCCCCATTTTACAGATGAAGAAACTGAAGAAAATAGAAGCTAAGTGACTTGCCCAGGGTGACACTGCTAGTAAGTGCCAGAAGCTAAATATGACCCTAGGTCTTCCTGACCTGAAGTCAGATTCAACCTAGGGTGCTACTTAGCCGGTTTAAGAGCAATTAAAAAATCTTATCCTTTAAATTTTATTTTTTTTCCTTAGCAATGCCCTGAGATAAGCCATGTTCTCTCCCTTTTCCCATCCCATTTAGTAAGTTTGCTGAAGCAAAAGCCATTTATGAAAGATTCCATCGCACCCATAAAGCATGAACTTGCATTATGTCCACCCCTCTTGTCCAGCATTCCCGAGGTCAGCATTCTCATTTTCCTTACTATATATATAGGTCCAGTGCCACTGGAAGGAAATGCTATTCTAATGAAAATCAGCTTTAAAAAAGATTTATGCTAGCCATAGATAATACCACACATTTCTTTTTTTTAATTTAAAAAAAATTTATTCTTAGTTTTCAGTGTTTACTTTTATAAGATTATGAGTTCTAAATTTTCCCACTCTCTCCCATCCCCCAAGACGGCATGCAATATGACACATGCTATATATGTACAATCAAATATATTTCCACATTAGTTATGTTGTGAAAGAAAAATCAGAACAAAAGGGAAAAAAAACATGAAAAAAGCAAAAACAAAAAAAGAAAGAGAAAATAGTATGCTTCTATCTGAATTCAGATTCCATAGTTCTTTGTCTGGATGTGGATAGCATTTTCCATCATGAGTCTTTTGGAATTGTCTTAGATCATTGCATTTGGAGAGGAGCTAAGTCTGTCAAAGTTGGTCAACATACAGTGTTGCTGTTACTGTGTACAATGTTCTCCTGTATACCATACTTATTTCAAGCAATATTTGATATGACCAAGAATATGGACATTTCTTTGGTATTTATTTGAAGAAGAGATGATCTATAAAAATCCAGTTTAATGATCATTTTCTCTCATTCAAATTTTTCCTCTATTTTCTCCATTTTTAACTTTTTTGGCTATTATGTATTATTATTTTTGTTATTATTATTACTGTCCTGAGGAAAACATTTCCAACTAGAAAGAGCAAAGCTTCAGGGCAAGGGTGGCATTTGATCTGGGCTTCAAAGGATAAGCAGGATTCCAGTGGATGGAGACTCAAGAAAGCTACAGGAGGGAAAGGATTCTACACAGAAGGAAGGCAAAAGAAGGCACAGCCAGGAAAGGTTGGGGTCTATACTGGGGCAGTGAGTACTCCAGTTCACCTAGTGTAAAGTGCAGAGAGTATTGCATTAGGGAAGCTGGAAAGGTAGGAGAGTGACAGCTGCAGAGTTTCAAATGACAGAACAGAATAAGTTCACTGAGTGAATAGTAGGGAGTCACTGAAGGATTTTAGGGAGAGACGTAAAATGACCAGTTCTACACTTAAGGAAAGAAGCTCGACACAAAAGGCAAAGGTACAAAGAATGGATAGAGAAATAAGAAAAGAGGTTCTGGGCTCCTTAAGGGCAGGGACTTTCGTTTACCTACTTTTGTATCCCCAGTACTTAGCACAGTTTCTGGCATATCAGAGACACTTAATAAATGTTAATTTATTGATTATTGAATTATTTATTGAAAGCTGATTAGATTGAGTGATTATAGTTCAGTAATAGATCAAAAGAGTAGTAGGTAAGATGACTAGAAGAAACCAATAGTTACTCTTAGTAACTATGATAATGATGAACATAAAACATTTGGCACGAATCACTTCTAAGCTGAATCACTCTTGAAAAATTTTATTTCCTTTATCATTATGGTTATTAAGACACTTCTGATTGAATTTTCTTAATCATTATGGAGATTAAGATAAAATATAAATAGTGTAGTTCTGTTAAAGGTGATTTAAGATTTTCTAAATTGAGATAGATAATTATTGTATTCATTCAATTATATATATTTTATTTTTTGAGATATTGACATCTTTACCTTTAAAAATAAAGTACAATTTAAGTGGAATTTTTGTGAGTTCAGATATTTCTTATATGTTATATAGGGTATGTCAGCAAATATACACATGTAGAAATTATTATAATAAGCAATATTATAATTTAAAATCATTCTGATTCCTTTATTTTCCATCAGTTTATGTCTTACCAGATTTCACTGAAAGCCTCCCATTTATCATTTCTTATGGCACAATACATTCATATTCAGACACACAATAATTTATTCAGTTTTTCCCCAATTGTTGGCCATCCCCTGAGTTTCCAGTTCTTTGCCACAACAAAAAAAAAAAATAGCTGCTATAAATATTTTTGAGTCCCTAGATCTTTTTTGTATTTTTTTATCTCTTTGGGGAATGGGTCTAGTAGTGACATTACTAGGGCATAGGGTACTCATAGTTTCATTACTTTTTGAGAATAGTTACAAATTTATTTCCAGAATGACTAGACCATTTCACAACTCCATATTAAATTAACAAGAGTTCTAGAATTATCAGGGCATGGGGACCTTAGAGATTATCTAGTCCAACCCCTCAGGTGAATAAAATGAGATTCAGATATTAACAATTTGGTACACATCAGCCAGCTTAGGACAGAACCCAAGTCTTCTGATTCCCAGTTTAGCCATACTGCCTCAATATCACATTATTAAGTAGTTTCAGAATACTAACATTAAAGATAAAGTTATAAAATCTGCAAAAATCATGTCCAATAAGTTCTGAATTTATATCACATTAGCGTCCTTTGGTACTTTAATGAATCTGTGATGTAATCCATATGACCATCCACTAGAGTGACATATATCATAACATATCATAACCACACCTTCTCATCCTATACAAATCTTGTACATTTTCTCATTTAGTCTACACAGAAGGCCTTCCTCAAGTTACTTAACATTTTGTCGATATCCATGGAAATATGATACTTAAGAATGTTAATATTGCACATTTACTTTTCAAATTGTGTGAAAATATATTGAATAGAGCAAAAGAATCCAAGATTTCAAGGGTCCTGAATTCTGTAGGAGGAAACAATTTGTCCACATAGAATTATACACAGAACATATATAAAATAAATGCAAGGTAATTTGGGGAAGGGGAAATATTTTTGTCAGGAAAAACACTCATGTAGCAGGTGATACTTGAGCTGAGCTTTGAAGGAGACTAAAGATTCTAAGAGGCAGAATGAGAAGGGAGTAGAGAGTCCAGGCATGGAGGATGGACGGTGGGGGGATAGTCTGTACAAAGGTAAGGAGAAGAGATATGAAGTGTATTGTCAAAGCAGAAAGATCAGCTTGACTAGACCAGGGAGTATATGTAGGGGACTGATGCATAATAAGACTGGAAAACAAAAGAGTTTATATTTTGTCCTAGATGTAGTAGGAAAAACCAGGACTTTATTGATCAGGAGAATGGCATGACCAGATGTGTACTTTTGGAATATTATTTTGGCAGATATATAGTAGATGGACAAGAGAGAGAAATGACTTCAAGTGACCATATCATTTAAGAGACTATTTTAACAGTCTTGACAGCAAATGCTGACCTGAACTTGGGTGGTGGCAACATCGGTAGAGGGAAGGGAATAGATTAATTTATTATTTTAAGAAACAAATTCACTGCCCCCTCTATTGCAAACAAGACAGATTTTCCTGTTCGATTTCTGTGTTCTTGGCTCTTGTCCACATGAATTTAGATATTTGTGTTTTGAATTCTAAAAGGTGTTTGAACCCTTGAATTTGTTAGTGGTGTTCTTTACCTCAAAAATGAGATCACTTGGATACGAGCAGAATTAAAAACCTGTTAAGAGACAGTTTTCAACATCGGAATCCATTTCCAAATGCTTTCCAGAAAGAGTGTCTTCTACATTATCAGTAGGGAAAACAGAACTTTTCCAAATGGCAGAATTTTCACTTCCCATTGATACATTGTATCAATATCTTCATCTTAATTCATTTCTTCTTTTACATCATAGCTGTACATGCTAATGAAATAGCCATTTTAATATTTCTTTGGCTGTTTGGTATATCCCACTGAAATACAAAAAAAAATTATTTGAAATGCTTTACAAAGTTTGAATGCATATAAAATGAAACAATGAGAAATAAAAATATAAAAAAAATTTAAAGGAGCAAAGTCCTCTTAACAATATAGAAATTCATTGACCAGCCTTTCATTGGTGTGTTGAAAAAAAATAATAGTGGGGATTTTTTTTGGTACAAATCTAAAAAATAAGTTAACTAGTTTATAATCATAGTAAGTATCAAACAATTCTTTTGATAGACAATATAGAAGGATTTTTTTTTCTAAGGTTGTTCAGTCTTTTGGTTGAGACCTAAACTTTTAAAAAGAATATTGATTGAAAGTGAGAAAGAATTTGTTGTTTCTTTTTCCTTGAATTACAATTGACTGAAATAGTTGACTCTGCCAATTGACTGCTCAAAAGTGAAAACTCATTTTTAGGGTGTTTTGATAGATTATAGTATGTAAGAGAAAAATAAAATCAGAGGATATTATCTTTAATTCTAAATAGAATTTTTTTTACCATCTTACTCTGTGGACAGTTGTCTAATATATTGTTAATCGTTAGACCTTAAACTGAGATCCAGGCAGAATGTAGTAAACTTTTAATATTAATGTCCATAATGAGCAAGTTTTATTGTAGCATCCTAGAACATCATTTATTCTTTTAATTTATGATTTATTCTACTTAAATGTATAACTGGAAAGAAGCTATGTTAATCTATCTTTTCACTCAAAGTACATAAACATGTCTGCTACACTTTAAGAACTAGATGTATTCAGAAGCCAATATTCACACACAACCCACATTTGTTCTGTGGATGATGAATAATATTGATAAATGAAAGCAACAGATCTGCAATTGATCTTAACTATTGAACATGAAATCATTCTGTTACTGTGTTCCAAAGAAATTTTCTAAATAAAAAAAATGTCATTCCTACATTAAAAAATATTTGTACGAGTTTTCAGTAATTTAAGCAAGTGTACATTTATAAGAAAATTCATAATGCAGTCACTAATAATTCTAAGATTCTTAGTACTGTCTTCAGATGATACAGTTTTCAGCTTAAAGTAGTATATTTAAGACCTCTTTTCTGCCAAGATTTATGTGCTACTCATTTGGTAGAATTAAAATAGAAGAGTGGAAGACTACAACCCTCCTATCTGTATTTTGGAAAACTTATTCACTCACCCCATTTTGTCAGTATGCATTAAGAGGTTGGCCATTATTCAGTAGAGGAGGAAGAAGGCAGCTTTAACTCAAGAGACTGACATACACTTCACGTGGCTGTAACACAAAGTGACAGTGACCTTGGCAACATTACAGGATAATCTTCTTGTAAGGATGAACTCTTTTTGAATGATTTCTCTAATGTGGTAAGCACAAAGCAGCTTCTCCTTTAATATCACACTTAGATCTTTTCTTTTAATTTTCTTTTATCATAAAGAAATGTTTTGAAAGTGATCATGGAAGACTTTCCGTTTCCCTATTTCTCCATATATCCATTACACATTATCTTGGGGCACTCACTCCTTGGAATTTAGTATTATGACCTGCTGTCATTTTTTTTTTCTTTGCAACAGACAGCATTTACATGAGATTGAAGTATTTTTTTTAGCACCTGTGGTTGATTTTTACTCATAGGCATAAACTTGTTCTTAAACTTTTTGTTATCATATAGTTTTAAAAGATAGAAAAATACAGGTACAAAAGTGAAGGTGGACTATCAGATATCCATCATAAGTAGATTATTCTAATAGGGTAATTCATTAGGTACTTATTTAGAAAAACATATTCATTTTCACCCAAAATATTTTCTATAGTCAGGAAAAAGGAGAATCCATAATGGTGAATTTTCATATACTTTTTGCTCAACTAATGAGTAATGTCATTACCTCAAGTAATGTGCTTGTCAGATCAACTATCTACAGATTATAGAACATGCAGATATATGAAGGGGGAAAAATCACAATATATAGTAAAAACCATAGTCTCCTTCATGAGATGTGCTACTTGTAATTTGCGATTGAATTGTGGGTATTTCTCCTGAAATATAAAGAAAAATACAAACTTCCTTTGGTCCTTGTTTATTGATTGATCCCTTTTGTCTCTTTCGCTGTAGACAGACTCAAACATGAATGGATAACCAGATGCAAAGAGTACTCATTCATGAAACGGATGTCAACAGGGAGAGAAATCTCATATGTAATGCCCCGGGAATCTGTCCTTGGCACTGTGCTTTTCAATACTTTAACCAATGATTTGTGTGAAGGCATAGATGGCATACCTATCAGATTTATAGGTTGCATAGAATTGGGAGGAATAATTAACATTTTGGTTAGCAGAGATGAGATTCAAAAAGGTATCAATTGGCTAGAAGAATGAACTGAATCTTATAAGATGAAATTCAGTAGGGATTGATGTAAAGCCTTACACTTGGATGCAAAAGCTCACCCATGCTAGTTCAAGATTGAGGTGGAGAGCTAATCCAGTCTTACGGTTCATTATGAGACATGTGTCTAGAATAAGCAATAGTTGTATTCCACGCACTAGTCCTCATTAAGAGTATCAGGTCCAATTCTGATTACCACATTTTTAGGAAGGACATTGACAAATTGGTTTATGCCAATAAGAAGGCAACCATGATAGTAAAGAGACAGGAGACTGTGTCATATGGTTAAAGGGACTAGAGCTTTTTAATCTCAAGGGCAATCTGCACATGATAGCTGTATCCAAATATTTCAAGAACTGTCATATGAAAGAGGGCTTAGACTTATGTTTCTTGGCTCCAAAATACAGACTTGGGAGTTAGGAGTAGAAGTGTAAGAGAGGCAGATTTGGGCTTGGTACAAACAAAAACAATTGAGAAGCAATGGATTGTTCCTCAGTAGAAGTCTGCAAGTGAAGACTGAATGTTGACTTGTAACAGTTGTTATATAAGGAATCTTATTCAGGTAGAGTTTGTTCTAGAAGGTATCTTAAGTCCCATTTAACTCTATGATTTTGTGATTTGTTGCCAGACAACCAAAGAGTACGCAGTTATTGTTTCTGATACCTCAACGCTCATGACCACGTTTTTGTGATTACCCTCTGTCTTGAGTTCCTTATGCAAAATTCCAAATACCTATAAGATATATCTCTTGGATGTCCTGCTGGTGCCTCCACCTCAGTATATCCAAAACTGTTGAATTCACCATCTTTCCACAATGATGTTTTTCTTTCTGATACTCCCATTCAAAAAAAAAAAAAAACTCCTTAGACACTGAGGCATGAAGTTTCAATGAAACATTATCCCTTCTCTTTCTCCAAGTTCCATTAATTGCTGAGTCCCACCAGTTTTACCCCCACAATTTCTCATGTTTGTATCAATAGCAATGTTTACATATCTTCAATTCAATATTTGTATTAAATGTCTTGACTCTACCACTTGGTTATAAGCTTCCTTATTGGAAGATGCCATGTCTTATTTATATTTTTAATCTCCCTTAATTCAGCCACATGATCCTGAACCCATATTTCATCTGATCTTGGAAGCTAAGCAGCGTCACGCCTGGTTGGTACTTGAATGGCAGAGGACTAAGGAATACCAAGTACTTTAGGATTTACAGATCTGTTGGATAGTAAACCAGTCTCAAAGCCAAGTAGATGTGCCTTCAAGTCCTACCTCTGACACCTATTGGTTGTGACCAGGTTGTGACACCTAATGTATGACCAGGGAAATTATTTAACTTCTTCATGCTTTAGTTAACTCTCTAAGATAAAAGCTGCAGGGAAAGTACAGACCTACATTGGTAGAATGAGTATAATTCATTTCATATACTACAGTAGGTGCTTGATAGATATGTGTCTGATTAAATAAGCTAATTAAACTGACTTTTAAAACCTTAAGAATAACTGAGAAAGGAACTGCTCATCTGATATCATCCCTTTTATACGGGAGTTGTTTCATTTTTGTCTTTTTGTCATTCTCTCTTTCCTAGTACAATGTCTTGTATATCATAGGTGATTAATAAATGTTTGTTTATTTGAGTAAGTTTGAGTAAATTGGCTCAAAGTAAATCTTATGCTCTTTCATAAAAAAAAGTCTTTTATATCTCCAAAGAATTCTACACTTTTCAAATGTTTTCATCCATATTTACTTTCCTGAATGTTGAGGTTACCCATTATGGTTTCTGAATGCATTGCCACCATCCTCCCAAAAAATCATTAACCAAGGAACCTATTTTAATGTTAGCACAATTTAAAATTCAAAATATGTCTTAAACCCCAGAGCCTTTATGAAACTGTTTTTTATGATTTCAAATATTCTTAACTTCTGTATTCTTAATGTTAAATTATAGAAAACAATTTGAACTTACAGTGACCATATTTGTGGGTACATTTCTACTAGTGGAATTAGGTTTTTTAAGTTTCTTCTAAAGTAGTGGTAAAGATGTTATAGGTACTCGTGATTTTTCATAAGGAATGTTGCATTCATCACTTCACAGTATACATTTTCACATAATCATAGAATTTTTTTTTTAATTTTAGGTCCCTGAGAGAACATCTAGGTTAAATTGTTCTTAAGCAAGAATGAAATATCCCCCAATAAGTGGTTAAGAGCCCAACCTCTCCTCTGAAGCCTCTAGGGATTGAAAATTCACTCTCTATATAGCTCGTTCCATTTTGGGACAGCTTTACATGATAGAATGTTAGTCATATGTTTAATCAGTACCCTCTGATTTATACTTTACAAAGAATTAAGGCAGTCATCCTGAGTTTATCCCTAGTGATACAGAACAAAGAAACAGCAACATTTTTGAGTATCAAGTAGGTGAAGAATTTTTAAGTGTTCATATATAGAAAGATCAGTTCAAATGAGTAAGATAAACTTATAAATTCACAATAAATTAAAAATGCATGAAAACCATAATAAAATAAAATGTACCAGCTTACTAGCTAAGTAAACATGTACAATAAAATGTAGGTTACTTTTTTCATTCTTATTTGCTAATATTTCTAAATGTAATAAGGGACTGTGATCTATAACATTATGAATTTCTGAAATAAAACTCCTCTCAATATACTTACTATAAAGCTAGAAGTACAATACTTTTGAACATTCTACAAATATTAGCTTATTTCAAAAAGAAAGAAATTTGTGAATATTTTGTCACTGAAAATTTCAAACAAGTTTGTTTTGGCAACTAACAGTGCTATTTTGAAGCTCAGCCTTGGAAAGAGAATTTGCCCTTGAAATTACTGTAAATAAAATATTCCCTAAGTATAAAATCAAATCAGAGATCATTTTAAGCTTGCTTAGATCTTGAATTTGAAGTATATTTTGGTAACTTTGACCAGTTTTCAAAGAATGATGTGGGAAAAGCAAAAAAAAAAAACTTTCACTTAAGTATTCTATAAATTAAATTTGTAATTTTATATATACATATGTTAGTGTGCAAGATATGAATCCATTCAACCTAAGTCAATTACAACTTGAGTTTGAAACTTGAACATTTAAAAAAACTCTACTGTTAACATTGTCTTTGATTCAGTGAGATTATAATCACATATGAAACTTGAAACAAATAAACATTTTGCTTTAAAGGATTGAGATTTCCAAAAAATTCAACTGGCCAATCTTTTTTTGAACAAACACATGAATGCTTTGTTGACAAAATTCGAGATTATCAGTCTCCCAAATTTTCCTTCTTGAAATTTGCCTCCTCAGACTTTAAAATAGGGGAGAATAGTGTACCCTGGAAATTTTCTGAAGGAGGAGAAATTATTGAATTCAACTTTCATAGGTCATAAACCAATGCTGAATCATAAACTTTTAGAACAAGAATGAACTTTCAAGGTAACTTCTCTGATCTCTTGATCAGTTCGATAATTTCTTGTTACACATGATTGAATGTCATTTAGAGAAGGAATTTTGGAAAACAAAAATGTTTTGCAAATACACGCATATATACATATATAGTTATGTTGCATACATTATCTTCACAATAATTGGTCCTGTCTTGGGTATGTTTTGTTTTGCTTTTGTTGTGGCTTTCAGGGTACAATTAAAGACAACCTAAATATTTCTTAACTCATCAGTAATACCTAGTTGGCATACATTTGGGCATATGGAATTCTAATGGCACCTCAAAATTATTTCCAAAATGAAATCATTATATTCTCTTTTAAAATTTGCCCTTCTCCCCACTTTTATCTTTCTTTTGATGGTACTAACATATTCGCAGTCACCCAGAATGATTCTGGAGTTTGGTAGAGGGAGCCAGGAGAAATCTAGTGATGCTGAATACTGTGTTTCAAAGAATGAAATGGTAATTCAGAATAGGGATGGTTGACAGAAATTGAGAATATGGGAAAATAGGTGATACCAGAGAAAAAACCTGGTGAAAAACTAAACCATCTAAATTTATTCAAATATGTAAATCCCGATGATTGAAGCCTGAGACTCTATCAAAACATAATCTGCTTGTGGAATTAACAGATACTGTTTTTGAGAAATTTTGGAGGTGAAGAAAGATTGGGAGAAAGCCAATGGGAAAATGTTAATCCTGGAAACTACAGTTCAATAAACTTGGATACCTGGAAAATTCTTGCACAGTAGCAGGGAAAGGGAGGAGAGAGAAATCATGAAAAAACAAGCAAAGATACATACATACACAAATGCATATTGTGGTGTTGACAAAAACCAGGGTGTTAGTTAAAATCCATAATGGGAACATAGGAACACTTTAATCTTTGATGGCAAAGCAAATCTGAAAAATTAAGGGGGAAACTATAGTTACAACGTTGACATTGTAAGATCAATGATTTTGTCTTTCATGATGCTCATCAATGAATTGGGAAAATATTATGTAACCTACATGTACAATTATGTTGTACCAGTGAGGGTGGGAGTTAGGAATGTAGAATTATAGTGGACAACAAGTTGGTCCAGAGTTTCTAAGATAGGGTCGTTGCTGCTGTTCAGTTGCGTCCAACTCTTCGTGACCCAATTTGGGGTTTCCTTGGGGAAAAATACTGGAGTGGTTTGCCATTTTCTTCTGCAACTTATTTACATATGAGAAATCTGAGACAAACAGCATTGTGACTTACCCAGGGTCACACAGCTAGTGTCTAAGGACAGATATGAACTCAGAAAGATGAGTCTTCCTGACTCCAACATGGCCCTCTATCCACTGAGTCACCCAGCTGCCTTACAAGGTGATATTATACATTAAAGAGTAAACAGTAAGATTAGATTCATTAGTAACATTATAAGTAGGAACATGAGGCAACTATATCTGGTAATAATATTGCCTTTTTGGAATACGCTGACTAATTCTAGATTCATCATTGAAGAAGGTTATGGCAAAGTGAAGAAAAGTCAATGGAAACCCAAAAATGGTGATTAAAGGATAAGAAAATAATAAGGGAAATGTTTTAGAAACTGACAAAATTTAACGTGGACAAGAAAAGACTGAAGGCTAAGTTATACACACAAAGGTTCTCCTCTGAAACATGGTGTTACCAACTATTATACTTTTTTCGTACTAAGGACAAAAAAAGAATAACTTATGTTATTACAGGATAGGTTAGATGGAAGGAAGACTTAACTCAGAGTGAGAGTTGTGAGATTTTATCATGGGTTTCTAAGGGAGTCTGTGTAATTTCCTTTGCTAGAGATCCTTAAAAACAAAGACTAGTTAAATTCAAGGTGGGAATGAGGAGTGTGTAATATCTGAAAGAAGGCACAAATTCTATGACCTTTTTCCAACTCTTCCACATAAATGTCTGCCAAAAACATTTTCTGACTCTTTTTGAGGTGTCAGAAAATATGTTTCACTAAAAAACTTGTTTTAAGGTAAGTGGCCTTTCTAAATCCATCCTGAATGTCATTAAAAATGTTTAGAAGTATTTATGTAACACTAAAAATGTTTAAATCTTCTACGTTAAGTTTCTCCAGAAGAACTTTGTGGCATCGTGTGTCTACACTTATGTACCAAAGTTTGGAGGGGAAAAACAGCTTCAAAATAGAGTTTTCATGTTAAATGGCACCCGTAATTTCTTAAGTCATATGGCACTATGACAATCATTAGTCAGCATATTTAGCTAACCCTGGAAAGTCTGAGTATCAGGTGGGAAACTAGAATTTTTTAGTGTCTAACAGTGATATGCATGGGATTATTGTGAGGATATTTTCTATTCAGTTCAATTCCATTTAATAAGTACTTATCAATTGTCTACTATCAGCAAAGTGCTGTAATAGATTCTGTGGGTAAAAAGGTAAAATGTTGAAGTACAGTACCACCTTATAATGTCCTGTTGTTTGGGATTTGGGGGGAGGGGGGTGGTGGAAGAAGGGGAATGAAATATTTACTTAGATAAGTAAATACCAGAAATGGCAAAGGAAAAAGAGGACCTGTAGCTAGAGCAAACATGAGAATCCTTCCGTAGGAAAGTGGCACCTAATCTAAGCCTTCAAGGGAACTAAGGATTCTGAGGTAGAGTCAAGAAGGGAAGTCATTCTCAGAGATCCAAAATGGAGTAACAAGTTCTGAGTATAGCAAGTAGGAATTGCTACTGATAAAGCATTATATCCTTTTGATCTATGATTAGTATTATGATGGTCATTCCAGAATCATGTTACTTATTCTATGAACGACTGGGTTTTCAATGGAATGATGGTGGGTTCCCTGAACATTAAGGATATTTCACTTTGGCAGGTTCTTCTCACTGGCAAGGGTTTTTCTTATTAAATTAGAAACCTCAGATGATTCCTTTTTCACCAAGAATCCCTTTTCAGTGTGTAGCAAATGCCATTTGTGGCTTTCATATTGCTCTGCATCCCAGGGGATTAGGATGAACAGTACACATTCCAGATTGAATTTAGTGGTTGAGTATGAAGAAGATCGTATCTATTATCTCCATGAGATTTTCTGTGCTGACCCAAACCCCCATTCCCTTAAAACTATAATAATAGTTACAGAGAAGTATGTGATGTCTCATATAGTAGAAAGCTGAACAAACTATACTATGATACTTGTGATACTATAGATTGTAACTTCCTCATGTCATATTAGCCCTGAATTTAAGGTTTTGTAATAAGCTGTGAAAATGATAACTTGTACAGACTACGCCATCAAAATTTACTATCAAAGTTTGAAATTAATTTTCCTTAGAAGACATCAACTGATTTTTCTCCAAGAAACTTAAATACTATATAATCATTAAATTTTTCTTTTAATTATGCTTCCTGTTAGCAAACAAACAAAAATAAAGCCAGTGGCTCCATGGAGTAGGATAAGAGAAGTGACGAGACACATATTTCCGTAGGTATAGGCAACTGCCACAGGATTCTGGTTGATTCCTTCTCTGCAATTTATAGTCGTAGCTGCCTAGAGTACTAAAAGGTTAAGTGATTATATCTGGATCCAATTAATGGCAATGATGAGGATGAAGATGATCATATGATGTCTTCCATAAGCACAAGTACTTACTGCTTTCTTTCAGGGTCTACTAGGTTTCCAGACTAAATTCCACCAAATTAAATTTGTACAACAGTATTGCTGTCTGTGAAACTGTGGTGTCAGAAGCAGAATTTGAACCCAGGTTCCTGGCTTCTAGGCTAGTTTTCTTGAAGAGCCAGGGCATACTGCCTTTCAGGCACTATGATGTGGTTGAGTTTGAAGTGAAAAAAAAAATGTTAAAAATCCTGATAGGGAAACCAGGTCTAACTTGGAAGGAAATTTGGATTCATCGCACAGAAGGCAATGTTATTAGATGAATATAGTTTGGTAGCATTTAATCTGAAATCCTACCTAACAGGGTGAGTGCTTATACTTACTGAAGACATGGTATCATTAATACTGCCCTTCAGAAATGAAAATGATCCTGTTAGGAAAAGATCTTTGAGGGGTTTTTTCCACTATTATTCATGTATTCATTGCTAATCGACTCATACTCAGCAGATTTCTTTTGTTAACAGCAGATTTAGTATCTGAGAGGATATTTAGGGTGATTCTGTTACAACTTTAATACAGAGTATGTCCAGTTCAGATTTCACTCTGATTTACTACTTGCCGTAGGTAAATAATTTATGCCAAGAAAAATCAGCAGATGAGGAAAGAATAAACAAAAGAATAAACGCTTTAAGAATAACCTATTTCAATTACATTGAAAAAATCAGAACCTCATCATTTCTGCTTGACATTTCATTTTTGAAGTCCTCCTTTGTAACTGTCTTAACAGTACTTAGGATGATTTCATTGCTAAGTGTCTGACCATGGTAAGCACATGCAAGTTGCATGATGTAATATCTATTCTTTGCATGTATTTCTTAGTTTCATGGAAAATGTATAATGCGTACTATGTTTTGATTGGCAAGATGAACATTTGTTTGGAAAACAATACTTTTGTGCAATTTGATAGATTTCCAGCTAATATCGTTTGGTTTTCATAAGATTGTGGTACCTTTTAGATAAATACTTTTTTTTGAATTTTGCATTTCGCTGGATTTAGTTAATGAATGAAGGTAGGGCTAGAAAGGAATCTAGTGATTACGGAGTTTAACTCCTTCAGTTTACAGAGGTACAGATAAGAAAACTGAGACACAGAGATCAGGCCAAGGACATAGAGCCAGGCAGTGGCAAAGGAGGAACAAAATTTTTAGTCCCCTGATTCTCAGCTCATTGTTCTTTCCTTTTAGCATGCAGCCTCTTACTAATATGGCTCTGAAGATGAAAACACTGGGGTTCTTAATCTCTTAACCTGAGGCCCATGTGTTTGTATATTGCCCTTTGTTATATATACACATCTGTGTATAATGTGCATATGCATATATTTATATAAATGACCATATTTTAATATAATTGCTTTTCTTTATAATATCATATATTTTATTTTATACATGTAGAAACATTATTCTAAGAGATTCCTAGGTTCATCAGACTGACAAGAGAGTCTGGTTAATAATCCCTGATTTAAGTGCTAATTATATATACACATATATATTATACACATATACACATATATTATACACATATATACATATATATTATACACACATATAAGTATACATTATGCACGTATATATTATACACATATACCATATACATATCCATATATACATATATGTATATGTACATGCATGTATACACATATGCATACATGTGTATGTGTGCACACATGTATATGGGTATACACATGTGTGCATATATATTTTTTTTGAAAGTTCACTTTTTTCACATTTACATCACTTTGTGAAACCAAGAGCCTATAGACATCCATAATATTTCGTAGCTCTCTGCCAGTATATCTTGATTTAGGTATTGTAGCAAGCTGGCCTATTCATCACAAAGGTCAATCAGTCAGCAGAAGTGATTTCCTTTCTTTAATCACACTGCGGCCATGAAGACCTAGAGAATAATGAATGAGCTTCCCTCTCACCTGTGTTTCTTTCTGTTCGCTTCCAGAGAAGCTCCAGAAATAGTGAATACCTGGTGGTCAAGATAAATATGGTTACATTTTTTAAAAACTCCTGATATTTCATCCTTTTGGTCTTAATAGTGTAGCCTGGCTATGAAAGTGTTTGTTATGATAATTTTTTTTTCCTTTTAGAGAAAGAGTTCTTAACCTAGAGTCTGTGAGCTTACTTTTTTAAAAATATTTTATTACTGTATTTCAATATAATTGATTTTCTTTGTGATCCTGCATATTTGATTTTATGCATTTAAAAAACATTATTCTGGGAATAGGTTCCTAACATAATCCAGACTGTTAAAGAGATCTGTTCTTTGACACAAAAGGGTTAACAGTCCCTGGTTTAGAGATTTCAAAACCCTAGAGTCAACTCTCTCTCTCTCTCTCTCTCTCTCTCTCTCTCTCTCTCTCTCTCTCTCTCTCTCTCTCTCTCTCTCTCTGTATGCATGTGTATGTGTATGTATGTATATATGCAAAACACATCCACATCCACACATATAGAGATATATGTTTGTATGTGTGTGCATATGTACACACACACATATATATATATATATATATATATGTATATAGTCAGGATTCTTCATCTTTTTTTTCCTGCCAAGGTCCCAATACTACTGGCAAAAACACATTCTTAGTGGTAAAGTGGCTACAGCAAGTGTTTTCAGTGAGTCAGAAATGATAATGATCTCATTTTTTTTATTACAGCCTCTCTGCCTCAGTTTTAGCTACCTACAGCACATACATCCATGCATACATGTATAGAAAAATATGGTGCCTCAGTGTCATCAATTGCAAGTCAGCAGAACACCTGAATGCAAAACCACCAAATTATTAAGTGCCAGGCCCTGTGATACGGGATTAGGGAGAGGGATAGAAACTGGACCTGTGATTTCATTGATACGGGAAACTATCAAATGAGGAAACTCCATCAACCAATACAGATTGGCACTTCTTTTACAACTTTTTTGTCTTAGACAATTGATTGGTTGTATTGAGCCCAAAGATTTGCCTAAAGTCATATTTGGGGATAGGGATACAAGACAAAAATAAAATAATCCCTGACCTTAAGAAGTTTACTTTTTATTTGGCAGACAACATGTATGCCATAAGGATACACAAAATCAGCTTGGAGATGTGCTGGCAACTAGGAGATGCAGAAGAGGCTTCACATAGGAGGCGATGTTTAGGTTGTGTCTTAAAGGAATTCTAAGAGGCAGATGTGAGGAGGGGAGAGGTGGGATGTTGTATACAAGGAGCACCAAGAAGTTCAGTTTCCATGGACCACAGAGTTTTTGAGGGTTGATAATGTATACTAATGGACAGCTAAGTGGCTCTAGTACCGGGCAAAATCAGGGAGACTTGAGTTCAAATCCAGCCTTAGACACTTACTATGTGACCCTGGGCAAGTCACTTAATTCTGTTTGCCTCAGCTTCCTCATCTATAAAATCAGTTGAAGAGGGAAATATCAAAACTCTCCAGTATCTTTGCCAAGAAAATCCCAAATGGGGTCATGAAGAATCAGACACGACTAAACAATAACAATGTGTAATAAGCCTTGAAAGTAGGTTGGAGATAGATTGTGAATGGCTTTAAAAGCCAAAGAGGGGATTGTCTTTAATCCTAGAAGTAACAGGAAGCCTCTGTAGCTTACTAAGTAATGACATAGTCAGGTTTGTGCTGCAAGAATATCACATTGGCAGCTGTGTGAATAATGCATTGGAGAGGGGAGAGGCTTGAGACATGGAGTCCAATTATAAAGCCATTGCAATAATCCAGGCAAGAGAGTATGAGAACATGAATCAAGTGGTGGTCCTGTGAGTGGAGAGAAGGGAAGGACATGGGAGATGTATTACAAATAGGAGAAATCCAGACATTAGTGAATGCTGCTCATTCTTTCTCAGTAACCTCACCTGGCTCCTCCATCACCTGGCTGCTGCTGTTGCCACTGCCTCCAAGACCCATCTCTGGTGTTCCTGTCCCTCTGGACCAACCCATATTCCACTATCACAGACTTCTCCTTCAAATCTTCTAAGTTACCTTGGGCTAGGAAAGATGTCTCACCTCAGTCTTTTGTTGGCTGTGGTGCTCCAGAATTTGATTTGAGACATTATTTTAAAGTTATATGAAGAGGAATATTGGGAGAGGTGGGCTGTAGTGATTCCTCTATGCCGCCATCTTGGCTCCACCTACCTTACTCATAAAGGTTCTAAAGAACCTTTCCACAATCCACAGAAGATACTAGGAGCCTCTCAGTCCAGGATAATCACATATTATCCTTCTTTTACTCAGTGTTCTAGTTAAATTTGTCAACATGCTATGGTTCTGTACCCAATATTCTTACTCCCTGCCACACAGACTGCTCCCCCATACTAGCAATACGCTTCTTCCTCTCCTCTACCTTGGAGAATCCCTTCTTTGACAGTACAACTGAGGTGCTACTTTCTCCAGGAGGACTTTTGGGATCCCCCCAGTTGTCAACGCTCCCTCTGAAGTTATTTTGTTTTGACTTGGAAGATTGATTATACATTTATCCGTGTAAGGTTGTTTATGTCCCCTTCAACGTAAGCTAGAGAGCGAACTTTTTGATTTAGTTGTTTGCCCAGAATTTAATGGCAGTGCTAGCACAGAGCAGGTTCTACATGAATGTTGGTGGAATTGAGTTGAATTGAACTGAGTTGGTATTTGAACGTATATGGCATAAAGGAAAGAGTTTTGGATCTAGAATCCCAGGGCTGTATACTTGCTATGTATATGATTGGGATAGGTCACTGCCCCTCTTGGGACTTCATCTTCATCTCTAAAACAGGGAAGTTAAGCTGGATAATTGCTGACATTCTTCTTAGCTCTACATTCTATCATATTATGACCCATCCTGCTACTTCCATTGGCTATCTTGGCTACAGCAGCCCCTAGCAGAACTTCTGATGTAATCCATTTACCTTGTTCCAATTGCGTATTTAGTTAGGGCCTAGCAGTAACCCCCTGAGATTGCTAGATGGTATAATAAATAGAACACCGGGTCTGGAGTCAGGAAGACCCCAGTTCAAATCTGGCATTGGATTATCACTAGCTGTGTGACCTTAGGCAAGTCATTTAACCCTGTTTGTTTCAATTTCCTCATCTGTAAAATGAGCTAAAAAAGGAAATAGAAAACCATTCCAGCATCTTTGCCAAGAAAACCCAAAAGGAGGTCATGAAGAGTCAGATATGACTGACCAACAAAGGAGTAACTCCTTATGGCAAGTCGTCATACAAGTCTTGCATGAGCTTTCTTTATCGGTCATTTTACCTGGCTGTATTTATTTTCTCTTCTGTGTTGACACTTAGATGGTTTGAACCAGTTTTATAATAGAAATATGCTTATATAGCTAGTGCAAATGGTTATAAATTCTGAGATCAGAGGTAACATGAAGTATAAAGTACTTATGTATGCCAGGCACTGGGTAAGTACTTTATAAATATTATTTGATTGACACAACAACCCTATGAGGTAGGTGACATTAATATTCCCATTTTACAGTTGAAGAAACTGAGGTTACAGGTTGAGGAAACAGAGTTTAAGAAGCTTATCCAGGGTCCCACATCACTCCATATACTGAGAATAGGTGAGTTCAGATTCTAGTTCTACCAGTTATTGTGTGCGTGAGACTTAGACTAGCTACTTCCCCTCTTTGGCCTCAGTTTCCTCTGCAGATGGAAAGGTTTGGACTGAAGGGAATCCAAGATCTCTTCTTTCTCATAATCCTAGATGCCTTATGGAGTTATATCTTCTAGAAACTGCATCTGCACAACTTAAGGTCAGTGGTTCTGCTCACCATTTTTCTAATTCAACTACATGTTTCTCCTCAGCACTGACATAAAAAAAACAACAAGCAGATATGTTCCTGAAAAAATAAATGACTTTTCCTCTTTACCTCACTAGTAAATATACTCTTTCCACTCAACCAATTAATTCCGGAATCCATGACCTCACACTTTCAATTAGACAATAATAAAGCTAAAGAATTAAGAATTAAGTAAGAATGTAGAATGAGGTTGAGCAATAAACATGTATTTACATTCTGAGTACAGTCATCCTTGGGATTAGGGGGATGAAATGGGTGACCTCTAAGAGTCACATTACTGTGATAAGGAAAAAGAGAATAATATGTAATATTGGCTTCGCTCTCACGGATCAGATAAATGAAAAGAACTGTATAGTGGGGTTTTTTTTAATATAATAAAGATTGTTTGGAAATACATGGAGAAAAAATACTTAATGCTAAAGATTTAAAATTTTACTTCTTGTAAGATCCTTGCTTAGTTGTTCCTGCCAATTGTAGATTAAAACAGATTAGCATTAAATCAGACTAGTTACGTTACAAATTATTTCCCCTCTTCTGTTTTATTTTTAAGGGCATAATTACATTCATGTATTAAAATGGTCTAGAAGTAAGAACATCTTATTTTCTTAGGAACTTCACTAGAAAGAATTAAGTATATATTACCAACATCTTTTTTTCCTTCCTTTTTGAGAAATAGGCAGTCTATAATCATTCTTAAACTGAAAAGCTTTTGAATTGGAAAATTTCAGGGGAAAATGTAGAAAAAAATCTACTTGTCATGGTTCTTCCCTTGCTATTTGTGTTTTATACATTCATAGTGCTTTGATTCATATTTTCTTTTAAATTCTTCCTTAAAATGCATTGGTGTTAAATGCATTGGTATTACTAATCTAGTTCTTTCGACTATTCAGTCCAAGCTGGAAATTAATCTATTTGGCTTGAGGCTTAAGAGTTTACTCTCATTAGTTGGAGATGTCCAAAGATATGTGAATATTTCAGCTATAGCGAAGCCCTGGGATTTTCAACTATATGCTGAGATCTTAATCAAAAATGTTGCTGATTGCTTGGGACTTAAGACCCTTGAGAGGGGAAAAAAAAATCAACATAACCTGAAGACTATTTAAGTTACATTAATGATTGTCATAAGACTTTCATTTGCTAGTAATACAAAATAGATGGTTTTGATTTAGAATTTCTTTTATACAAAAAGTGTATGAAAAAATTCATTTTAAGGAGACTTTACATCACATTTACATAGTGCAATTAGTAATGTGATGCTCAGAGATTTTTATCATTAAAAAGTATATTTCCATGCTTTACTACTATTGCCACTGGTAATCAGTTCCTGTGTGAAATTCCACACTTTTAATGGGAGAGATAGTTTAGATTGGAATGACATCATTATATCTATTTCTTATACCTATCACCCCCAGGATCGAAAACAAAATCCTCTGTTTAGCATTCAAAGCTCTCCATTGACTTTCCCTTCCCTCCAACTTTCCAGTCTTTTTATGCCTTATTCCCTACCACACACTATTTGACCCAATGACACTGGCCTCCTTCCTCCTCTGAGAACAAGGCACTCTATTTCTCCCATCCAGGCATTTTCTCAGACTGTCTGCCTTCTCTGGAATGTTCTCCTTCCTCATCTCTACTTCCTGGCTTCCTTCAAGTCCCAACTAAAATTTCATCTTCTGCAGGAAGCCTTTTTCAACACCTCTTAATTCTAATATCTTTGTAAATTACTTCCTATTTATTCTTATTTATCCTGTATATAAATTTGTTTATGCAGATTTGTTTTCTTCTTGTCTCCCCTGTTAGACTGTGAGTTCTTTGAGGGCAAGGATTGTTGGTTTTTTGTTTTGTTTTGTTTTTGCCTCTCTTTGTATCCCCATTTTTAGCCCAGTGCCTGGTACATAGTTTTGCTTTTCAGTCATGTCCAACTCACGATCCTATTTGGGGTTTTCTTGATAAAGATAATGGAATGGTTTGCCATTTCCTTCTCCAGCTAATTTTATAGATGAGGAAACTGAGGCAAACAGGATGAAGTGACGTGTCCAGGGTCACAAAGCCAGTATGTCTGAGATCAGATTTGAACTCAAAAAGATGAGTCTTCCTGGTTCCAGACCCAGCACTCTATCCTCTGTGCCACCTGGCAGCCTACATAGTAGGTCCTCGATAAATGCTTATTAACTGACTGCCAACAGTGATGCAAAACATTCCTAGATATTCTTTTATATAACAGTGAAGGATAGAAAACAAGTTTTAAAAGTGAATTCATAAAACATCATCTCAAATTACTGAATTCTTTATTTTATTGATAAGTTTTGTTTTTTAAAAAATAAGTATTTCATTTTATACTCAAACATCTAGTTAAGGGGCCAGGTAAAGACAGTATGTGCTAGAGACAGTAATGAACTAAGTACATCACAACAAAGTATATGGAAATTCATAAATGAGGAAATGCCTGCTACCAGTTCAGGTGAGCAAGTTTTAAGTAATATTAGAGAGGACTTAGTCATTTTCCCAGGGGCACATTGACTATATGTGTCAGAGGTAGTACTGGGTTCTGAGGCTGACTCTGTCCACTAAGCCACACTGTCTCTCCATAGAATGTCAGATATGGTGTAAATTATTATAGCATTTAGTAGCATAAACTTACAAAATCTGAAACAAAATACTTTTAAGGGAAAATAACAAATAATTGCATTTGCGTAGTACATAATAATTTGTTTTCAGACCATTTTCATGCATATTATCTTATTTGATCCTCAGAACAGGGGGTTTTGATAAGCAGGGTAAGTCTTCTTAGCCTTGATTTGAAGCTGAAGAAACTGAAACCCAGAGAGTCTCAGTGACTTTTCCATGGTAACATGCTTTGTAAATGAAAGAGCCAGGTTTAGAACCAGTTTCTGATGCTTCATCCAGTGTACTTTTCATTATTTGTCATTTATTTGTTAAATGGGAGAAAAATTATCGTTATCCCTTTAACTGTACTAAAGGCCAGGCTGAGATTTCTTTTTAAAAATGTTTACTTGGGACTTGGGGGAACAGGGGAAGGACGATATTGTTGTTCAGTCATTTCTGGTTCTTCATGTCCTTATTTAGGGTTTTCTTGGCAAAGATAGTAAAGTGGTTTGCCATTTTCTTCTCCAGATCATTTTCTAGGTGAGCCACTGAGTCAGACAAGGTTAACTGATTTGCCCAGAGTCACACAGCTAGTAAGTGTCTGACGACATATTTAAATTCAAGAAGATGAGTCTTCCTGACACCATTCTAGACACTCTATCCAGTGCTCCATTGAAAAAAAAAAAGGCTGTAAATTGAGAATACCTATTATTGAAACTCTTTCTGAAGTAGATCTATACTTAAAACAATCTCATTACCATGTGTATTAGAATCATTTAAGAGATTATACTGACCCCTACTCGTGAAAATGCACTCTGCAAGTACAAGGAAAGAATCCACCAAGTACTGAAGTGTCTGTATTGTCCTAGCTATGTGTTTAGAGATATAGTGACTGGAACAAGAGCCTGCACTGGACATTTTACACAGATAAAGATAGAGAGTGGCTATAGATTTTAGAGAAATGCTTTGACACCACTGTGTATCTTGAGGGCCATCCAGCTCACAATGAAGGTCTGTATTTTAAAATAGATCTGTAACAAAGTAACTACAGAATTTTGGCAAGGGTTTCAACTATTTATAGCACTCAAGTAAGACATAGTAAAATGTGCTACAGTACCCAAGTTTCTCCTTTGCAGTAACCCCAAACCTTAAAGAAATACTATAATTATCTTTTTTTCAGCTGTTTTTAAAGAAAAATCATAGTAGCCATTATCAGTTTAACCATACTAAAGCCCAGGCTGAGATTTCTTTTTAAAATGCAAGGTTTTGATTTTTCAACAGCTGCATTGGGTCTTTAATCATATATTATCTTTATGGAGCCTTTTCCTAACATATGTTAATTGGCTGTTTTCTGTGACAAATTATGAGCTCTTACTTTGATGAGGTTCAATTGCAATCATGTTGGAGTCGAGTATGTAGAGTTTCCAGCCCCCGCTGGCTCCTCAAACCACTACAAACATCTGCACGTCACTGCAGTGCTGAGTAATGGCAGGATTTGGGTTGGTCTGATTTCTCTACAGTTTTTTTTTTTCCACAGGATATTTTCAGCTCTTTGTACTAAATCTGTTGCAGGGTTTGCCCTTTTTTAGCAGAAGTGTGCTCTAAAATTAACATCAAATCTTATTTAAGATTACCAGAATACAGTGAGAAATATCTTATAACACAATACCCTCAGCATCTGTTTTGCTTTATTAAAATTTTATTGCATTTCTTAACCATAAGAAAAGTCAGCCAGTTGTGTGGCTAGCTACCATTTTCTAGATCATCAGCATTTGGAGGGGGCATTCTCCTCCAGAGTTTTCCTATTCTGTTCATAATATCTATGTTTTATTATTTTGGATATTTTCTCAGTATATTTGGTGAGAATTCAATTTATTACAGAGATAATATAATCAAGAACAGTGTACTACCCGAACTCAAAGGAAGACTACACTTAATGATTTATATTTTTAGAGGTTTGCACAGTAAAGATAGGATTATTACACAACTGCTTTACATTTCCAGTGTGCTTTGTATCTTAGTGGTATAAAAAAATAAATAAAATTTTCTAGCAAGGTTAATGAGCTGTGTGATATGCAGCATATATTCCCAATGCATAGTTCTAGTGTCCATTTTTAATATATTATTAGGAAGAACAAATATATAATAATTCATCTTCGGAAAACTGTATCATATAGGATGGTTTTCATACTGACGTTGAGTCATTTCAGTCATGCCCAACTCTTCATGACCCTTTTTAGGATTTTCTTGGCAAAGATACTGAAGTGGTTTGCAATTTCCTGTCCCAGCTCATTTTACAGATGAGGAAACTGAGGCAAACAGGATTAAGTGACTTGTCCAGGGTCACACAGCTAGTAAGTGTCTGAAGCCAGATTTGAACACGGGTCCTCCTGATTCCAGGGCCAACTCTCTATCCACTTCAACATGTCTGTCACTGCCTTTTCGTACTATCAGTATGTTCAATAATTCTGATCATTAAGATAAATGAGCTTATTTTAAAAAATTCAATATTACATACATTTGGAATGACCTCCAAATTTGGAGCCAGAGCACTGAGGCTCAAATCCCACCTATGGTAATATTTGTGGGATATTGGGCTCATCCCTTAATACCCCTGGGCCTCCGTTTTCTGAGATGAAAAAAAAAAAGGTGGGAGTTGAACTAGCTGGCCTTTCAGATCCCTTCCGGCTCCAGATCTGAGATCCCATGAAATTCAGGAGAAGGTGATGTGGCTGTTCAACTAACTTGAACAAAACCTTTAGAAACTGTTTCAAACTTCAATTATATTGCAATTAATTTAGCTGAACATTTAATGATTCTTCCTTGACCTGAAGCGGATGGCTATGGATAAATCTGTTTGTTCTTCAGAGCAATAGATAGGGGTTAAATTTCCAGGGAGGTGTGAGAGTTTAGAATAAGAAGGGCCAGATGTGAATGGGAGCTACTTCAGCCTCTTAGGGCTGTTTTTAATTCAGCCATTTCCCTAGAGGAGAGCACAATGAGTTCTAAATCCTGGGGCTACCTGCATTTCTGTGAAGACCTGAGAACACTGTTCCCAGCTCACTACCGAACATATGTGGAAAAATTAGAGCAGAAATTAAGGGTAAAACAGGTTAACTTCAGAAGTCATTCTTGGATACAACATTTTTCAAAGAAGATTGTAAAGAAGTCACTTTATAAAAATTAAACTCAAATTGAAATATATCCTAAGAGGTCATTGTAAACAATCCAAATAAAATGGTATTATTGATTTAAAATTAGTCATTACTCTTTGAACGTGTGAACGGATTTAAGGGTGTCTAGCTAGGTTTAGTACAACGTAAGTTACTAAATCTAAAATTTCCTTTTCCTTTCATAACATCAAGGTGAATTAACATGACAACTAGAAGTGATAACTTTAGAGGAGCTGTCCAGTATATCAATGTTTCTGTAAAGTAAATTGATGCATTGTGTCTTGAGTATAAAGAAATTCAGTTCCACTTGATGACACATGCTTAATTGGCCTTAAGAAAATAAACTAAGGTAAAAAAAAAACAATGTGTAAATAAAGTAGAGGATCTGGTACTTTACTGGATATTGAGGCCTGTAAGCCATGTGTCTTAATTGGGGCCAGTTGGGATCATTTAATGATTGCTGTCAGAAGATCAAATTTAATTCTCCTTATATAAAGACCACAGTGGGATAGAGTTAAACAAATTGTCATCTGAGGTTTCAGATGAACAAAGCCTTAATTAGGTTGATTAGGATGCTGTAAAAGAGATGAAGAAGTAGAAAAATTAATGAATCACTCCTATGTTGCATTACGTAGAGTAACAATATCAAGCATCTTTATCCTGAGATTTTGGAGACTATTTTATAATAATATTTGTATTTTTACATGGGGTTTTGATATAAACTATGATATAAACTTGGTACATTCCCAAAATTAACTAGAGGCAAAAAAAATGATATACTATAGTTAAATCCTGCTGATCTCAGTTAAGCAATTTTTACCCTTAAAAAAAATGATTCCAAATTGTGGTGGTACAGGGTGAGAAGAGGCCCTATTAGTGTTTCTTCACATTTCAAGGTCATTTTCAAATACTCAAATTAATCAAGAAAGATCCATACTGACAAAAGCAAATAATTTTCAAAGGAAGGATTTTGTGTTGTTCATACTTTCATTAGAATGAAACAAAACCTCTTTGTTAGCTAGAATTTTCTTTTGACCACTGGGATCACACCGTTAACATTACTGTAAATGTTCTACACTTGATGCGCTCAGGTTGACTCAAGTATCTTCATGGTGAACTTTTATCATTATTATATGAGACACTGAAATAGGCTGAAACATTGAATTCCCCCCACCCACCCATACTGGCTGTAGTTCTACAGTGAAATGTATCATGTATAAGAGCAAGTATGCCTTTATGACATCCAGACTTCTGACAACTGTCCCTGATGTGTTATTATTGTTATTGTTAATAAATTCTGACCATTCCAAATTATTTCTAAATAATCAATATTGAAATTTAAGACGTGAAAAGAGATTTTTCAAATCAAGAATGTATTTTTTTCTAATTTGTATATGGTGAGCTCAAGACTTTAGACCTTGTTACAATAAACTGAATACAAACGATAGAAAACTGCCCTATTTAAACATAGTTTGCTCTTATAGTAGACCATTTCAGCTCACACCAATCTGTGTGTTGCACACTGCTTAACCTGTTTTGTTCTCTAATACCACCACCACCACCACCACCACCACCACCACCACCACAAAAAAGTCCAGTTGCATGTAGTTTTGGAGTGGTTACAGCTGAAGAGCAGTACATTTTATATGATGCTACGTAGTATCTTCTGCTTTTTCATGAAGAGTTGGATTTACCTTCCGATGAACAGTGCTTATCAGGAAAGGGCCTTTCAAAGAAAACAGTTATTCGAAAAATTAGGAGAACAAAGGCATGATAAATCTCCAGGTTAATTATTTAATTCAAAGTGGAAAGGCTGAAAACCTAGCGGTCTAGTAGAATAATGGAGGCTTTTGACATTTTTAGTCTATTTGGAATTACTTTGGCAAAGAAAATACTGGCCTAAATTCAATGAGGAAAAATAAAAAGTCCAAGTTCAGATAAACCATAGGTAGCTGTGACATAGTGGTTATGCTAAGAGTTCACTAAATTGTCTATAATACAATGTGGTTATTTAAAGGTATGCTTCTTTCCTAATTTTTGGAGCTGTGTAAACAAAATTACTTGTGTCAGAGATAAACACAGGTTATTCCTACCTGTTAAAACTAATTGCAGGGGTTTTCAAAGAGGTTTCTTTTTTAGCCTTATTACATCTCTGACATACATTTCATCTCCTTTTGTCCTTGGGGAAAAATGTTAAAGTAGGAATCGAAACATTAATGTAGAGTTTTCAGCTGTCGTGGTCACTGGGAAGATTGATATATTTCCCTTGCCATTTCAGCATTTTGAGCCTAAAGCAGTCTCTTGGCAGACAGTGAGATAGTAGAGCCCTCTTAGTTTTTATAACCCTGTTAAGTTTTTCATAGTATGCTAATTCCTATAAGGACTAAATGGAGTATAATCCAATAATAGGTCTTCATTCTTTGCTTTTTAGAGTGACTACTTGCTTTACATGAAAAGCCACAATTTAATTCATGACCTTACCATATGGGCTCAGAATTATAGCGCAAAATGTGAATAGGATTATAAATAATATCACATGTCATTAGTATCATTAATTAGCATCACACGTTTATCCTGAATACAAGATGCTACACAAGGACAATAAACTTATTAGGTGAAGGGTGCACGTGACCATTCTACTTCCATTTAAGTTACCAATATGCAATTTATGCATACATGTAGATAACTAGTACAAAAAAAGTTTTTTTAAATGTTTTTGATAGTCATAAGAGAACAGAGTGAAATACATATTTTAATGTAAAAATGTTTTAAAATACCCTAAGCATTATTTTATAGTCAACTACATATTAGCATAACATGCAGTACCACAATTTCAACATGACATCAAAATTTTGTCATGCTATCAGTTACACTTTAAATATATACTTGGAAATTAATTGTATGATTTCCAGTGGGGTGATAAAAAGCTTGGTTTTCTTAGAAATACAGAAGAGTGACTTCTGTACTCATCTCTATGAGACTGAGTCATAAGAGGATACTTATTAAAGAGAATGATAGAATTTTGTATTCTCATAGTGGTAGTACTAGACAGCAGATCATATCAGAGAGAGTGACCTTATCTTGAAGTGGAGTGACTTTCAGGACTATGGCTGTAGTCATGAACATAGCCAACATCATGTAGGCAAATACCAAAAAGGATGATCACTGGTCTATTTATATCAAAGTAGTGATATAAGTAATCAATACAAATCAATATAAATCATTGAGTAATCAATACAAATTCTGCTTTCCCTTTGTACCTTCAATTAAACTACATATACATCATGTGTTTCAAACCTGGAGTAAAGTAGCCAAATTAATGCATTGAGACTCAGCAACGTGAGTAAAGTTTTCTACTTGAAATGACAATGAGTCATTTAAGTGTGTGAATCAGTCATACAAACTGCTGCAGCTGGTGAGCTCATGACCATTTTTTCACTTCACAAATATTTAGTTTGCCTTTCTTTGTAGTAGTTAGTCTTGTTATGATGGTTTCTTGATAGCAAGAGAGTTTTTGTAGTGTTTGTTGAGAATGTATGTCAATGAAAGCATTATTAGCTAACATGAGAAAAAAACAATTCAAGTTTCTCGTTTGCATATAGACATGATACATTTGAATGTCTTATCTTTATGCATATGCTCTGTTTTAGTAAAGTGCCTCCATGATGACTATTGTAGCAAAATCTATGCTTTGCTCAGATAAATTTAGTAGAATTGAATTAGTCTTCCCACATTTTTGATGTGACAGTCGTATTTTAATAGCAAAACATATACATGAAGGGTTTGTTTAATTTCTAAATCAAAGTTCTGTGGGCAGATGATTGAAATCTGAAGATGACTCAGATTCACTTGATATGTGGATTTCTTCCTACAGAAATGTTACAGTAGGCTGTACCATTTTCATGTTAGAAATATCATAGCAATGATGAGAAAAATGTAGTTTTTACATGCACCCCAAATTCTATAAAATATCTTTTTATCTGATTCTGAATTAATTAATAGACTTTTAGGAGGCTTTAATCTTTTTAAAATCAATGTATCTTTTAATATATTTATTTTAAAACATACATGTTGTCAGTAAATATTATCATTAAACTTCTGAGGTTATGAAAGATTTTGAGATTTGCACTTTTTCTTGCTTTTTTACAAAAGAAAGTAGTTTACCCGTTGACCATTCAGTATTTGTAGTAAATACTTCATGTTGTAGGCCTGTATGAACATATATAAAACATGTTTTTTGTGAAAACATTATTCTGTAATGATTAATTGTCATGGTAAGGGAATATATAACCACACCAAAGTAAAACCATTTTTATTTTGTTTGTATATTCTATTTTATAAAATTTCATTAAAGTTATATTGAACTGGATTTTTATCATTTTTAATAGTAGTTAAAACCTACTTAGCTATTCCTTAGTATCCCTTATCTGAAACATTCAAAGGTCTCTGTGTGTGTGGGGTGTTGCAGCACAACAGAATCGGACAGTTCTGTTCAGAGAAGGAAGTGGAGAGTTTTGGTTCCCATTTTACACTTCTGGAACAGTTTAGGGAAGGAAGCACCTTTACACCTTTTATTGTTCGTGGTTGCTGACATCATATCCTTCCCTGACCACTCTGTGCGTGTTTCCTGCTATTCTGTCAAGATTCTTCTATGTTACAGGGGAGGGATAAGGAGGGAGGGAGGGAGGGAAGGAGGAGGGGGATGGAGAGAGAGAGAGAGAGAGAGAGAGAGAGAGAGAGAGAGAGAGAGAGAGAGAGAGAGAGAGAGGAGAGAGACAGAAACAGAGAGCATGTGCTTGAGTGTGTACGAAAGAAAAGAGGTGGGTAAATAATCTGTCCACAACTTTTCTCTGCTTGAGTTTCAAATCACTCTTCCTTCATCTATTTGCTTATGCCAGATCATATAGTGAACAGAAGCTTACCATAGTGAAGTTCCTCTTTTTAATAAGCAGTCTGATTTTATTTTTCTTATATTTGGGTATGAAAAAATAAAAACATGCTTAAGACTCTACAGAGTAAGGATGGCAGAGTTTTGTTGTTTTTTTGTAATTATTTCTGATCGTTTATCTATAGCTGTGCTATTATCCAAGAATGTCTTTTATGTGGAGAGTTATTTCAGCAAAGCTTCTGAAATTACTTTAAGTTTTTTAAAGATTATTCATAGAGCTTCTAGGCCAGTAGGAAATTCAATTACAGTTGGCTATCCTGAAAGCCTTTATTTTTATGTAAATTATAAAAAGTTTTGCAGATTGAAGAAGCAGTGTAGTTATCTGCCCTGTTCTTGTCCAATTTAATATGCTTGAAATTATACCCTTACATTAGTTTAAACATAAGGCTTAAGAGTCAGAGAAGTAGTTGTATAACTAAAACAGGTGGTGGGCAATTGTTGACCTTTCTAATTCGTAACATTCTCACTGACAAGCTTGGAATGTGGTGACCCATGAATCAGATGTTCTAAACCACACACTTCAGAATGGACACACTTTGCTGGGTCTGGATGCCTACTGGTTATATCCTCCCAGCCACATTATCACTTATTCACGTAATTGCATTAGACAAATTTCAAAATAAGCTCCAAGTAGATACTAGAAAGAATACAAAAGGAAATTGTGCATATATTTTATGTTTCAGGAAATACACATTTTTAATAGAGGGAAAGATGCCAGTTTCATTTCTTGAAAGTTCAATTTATTTCTCCTAGAGCTATCTACAAATAATCTACAATACATTTTTCCTAAGGAAATTATCTTGAATATTATTTTCATCTAGCAATCTATTTGAAATATATCCTTTAGAATAAAAATAATAATATTCCAATTTTTTTTTAAAAAAAGATCCCTTCTAGGCTGTTTGAAAAATGTCTCCTGTTTAAATATTGGTGTGAAACATATGGTCGATATGGGAGGGGCTCTTCATAACTTGAGTTCATCTAGAGCTGCCTATGCTACGCTTGGAAGACTTTCAGAGCCCTGATGCTTCTCTCCTCATTCCGTTTCAAAATCTTGATCTGTAAGGGAGCTCTCATTCTCACTAACCCTGTCACCACCTCTCTAATCTGTCCACCCTGACCTTCCACCTTGAAGTGAAAAAGAGCTTAGACAGGCGTAGTGCTATAAGCCGATAGTGCCATTTGCTTCGGTTGAATGAGAGGAAGGGAAATTGTTGTATGTGCATTTGCTGTGGATTCGTGTGTTGGAAAGCCTGTTAGTTTCTTTTTGTTCTTGCATGTGTTTGGGAAATAGTATTCTTACTTGCTGTTTGTATTTAAGGTAAGATTTATAGGAAACGCAGGAAAGCAATGCAGTTGACTGATATTTAATACTTTCTAAAAATAGATGGATATTGTTTGGCAACAGTGACTGTGTGATACAATTGTGTTTTGCAGGATTTCATATTTTAATGTGTAGTTTAATACCTTTAACAGCAAATATTGAAAAATATTGTTAGCTATGACTATGTCAATTTATGTTATTTGTATGTCATAAAAACTTTTGAACTATTTCTAGATCCCAAAGAAACAGCTGTAGTAATAGTTTTTGTTTATCACATCGTGGCCTTGATGTTACTCAACCTATATATGCTCTGAGCCAAAATCAAGCATGGATTTTCTACAAAGGCATTTGGCAAAAGGGAATAGATATTCTTAGTGTCTGAGCACTGTTTAATCCACTAGAACTAATTATATCATAATAGCTATGGCAGTTAGCTGATCATAAAAAACCTTAATTTTAAAAATGTTCATTCAAGGTGATAACATATTTAACGGTTAATACAAAGAAATCAAAAAGTAACTTGAATATCAGAATAAGTGTGCAACAGCTTTTCTGCTCCAATAATGTTGAATTGGAGCCAAATAATAGATTAAATAGCCAGGACATTGGCTTAATGTTACGTAACATATTGTAGGAATTTATCAGCTTGGTTGTCAGAACACCAAGTAAAAGTAAACAGGGAAATTCCAAGCCATGTGTAAAATAGTTAAATATTCCATAGGAAAATAGATAGAATTAGGAAATTTATTGCTTCTACATAAAGAACCCAGTATGAAAGGGTTTTTTTTTCTTTGTTTGCTTTCATTTTTTGTGTAGCCTTGCTTTTCTCAAATAAAAACTTAAGAAAAAGCAGTAAAGATACAAAGGAATATGCAAATTTATAAATTTTATTTTTCCTGGGTTTATTTTTATTATTCATTATCTTCTC
The DNA here is from genome assembly GCF_028372415.1 of Notamacropus eugenii. Classification (NCBI taxonomy): domain Eukaryota; kingdom Metazoa; phylum Chordata; class Mammalia; order Diprotodontia; family Macropodidae; genus Notamacropus; species Notamacropus eugenii. The sequence continues at coordinate 452,348,786 of NC_092875.1, forward strand.
TTAATTTTCTTTTTTCTAAAGATAATAAGGATTTAGCAAGTTTCTATAAGTAATCTTTTATAAAGTTGTTTTTGCATGCACCATTTTGACCTCTTCAACCAGTAGTTCATGATTTTGTTAATACATAAATTAAATTGCAAATGCGCCAGTATTTCCACTTATATAACTTTTATTACTGACCACTGCTTTCTCTTTTTTATTGATTTCATATGTGTTGCAAGGTTTCTTCACTGTAAAACAATCTTTGGTACTCAAATAGAGAGAGGATTTTCTTTTTACATATATACCAATGCAGAATTGGGACATATAGATATATATACCAATGTAGCATATTTTGGAAAGTCATAGCATTAACACTGATATATTCCACATTGTGTTTTCTGATATTCTCATATTAGGGTTTATATGAGGGTTTGTGTTTGTGTATGTGATTTTTTTAAAATGAGATTAAAGGATTTAGATTTAAACGAGTTGACATTTCCATATATCAACTACCACTTTAATAATGGTCCATCCTATTTGCATAACTAGGGACGTTATCACCTCTGCTGTCAAAACACAAGATTGTTTTCTCTTCAGAAATGAATTAGCTGGCCTACTTAGCATACACAGGTATAGAAAGGTTCATTAACTCTCTGATTTAGGTACTTTGTCATATTTTAATAGTGAATAATAAAATAGAGACACCTAATTCCATAAAAACATTAAGAAACACTTTAGAAGAGATATTATTGAAATATCAGGCTTTAAAGCATAGTTTTCATAATTTTAATAACTTATTAAATTAATTATGAGATAATTTTAATTATAAAAATAAACTGTTCATAGTTAATATGACTTTACATATAATTTATGATGGAACTTTGATAAATGCTTGTTTTAATTTATTTTATTTGTAAAATTTCATATTATCTCATTGATAAAAAGACATAAGTTTATGAAGTCAGCTTGCTTTTTTATTTGTTTTATGGTAATGTTTAATTTTTCTGTGTTTTATATTTAGCAGGAACGAATGCAGGAATCTGTGAATTGAGTAGCGCAAGTGCTGAAGAGGGAGGTTTGTTTGGAGGAAACGGGAAAGAGAAAGAAAAGAGAAGGAAAAAATACATAATTTTAGGAACGAGAGAGAGAAGAAAAACGGGGACTATGGGGAGAAAAAAGATTCAGATCACGAGGATTATGGATGAACGTAACAGACAGGTAAGGAATTTGAAATTTTATTTGTATTATTGCTTCTACCAGATTATTTGCTTTTTCCTCATGAGTTTTTTTTAAAGCATTGAGAAAATTTTGAACTTAAATTGCTGTGTCCATAAATCTAACATAAGAAAAAGTTAGCTTATTAAGTGGAGTTGTATTTACAAAGTGTTACATTTTCTCTTACGAGCTTTTAAAATTTATTCTCTTGCATGTATAGGAAAAGTTATGTTGCCTTTCAGAAAGACAACTGGATCATTTATTTTTTTTTAAATAAACCTTCCACTTCAATATGGATTTCAAATGGGAGTAGTACTATGGAGCACATGTTTAGCTTAATAATCAAGAGTTAATAAGCATAATATTGCTAGATTACATGCATCATCAAACAAAGATCCTCTTATATTGTTAGGAAGCAGATTTTCCATGATTGTAAATTTAATGCTTTGTGAATTCAGACAACTAGCCTCCATAAAGCTATATTCATTCTACTCACCAGAAAGTTAACTGGGGGCTGGATGCAACAATAACATTTTAGCATTTCACTCCTTAATAAAAATATATTCTTTGGTAACTTAAACTATGCAGAGGAGAAAAACAAGTTAAATTAATTCAATCTCTTTAAAGTTGAAGAATGTATAAAAGAAACGAGACAATTCTGAAGAAAGTTCTCTAGGGAACCAGGGATGGTGTCTACATAGCTAGGGACAACCTGCTTGGAGTGTTCTCTGTATCCAAATAGCATAGCTGATGACTTCAGTGAGAGTGTTTTTTATAATATTATGAAAATCTAAATATGGTTTGATTTTCAAGTCAATAATATGTTTAATAAGTAGTAAATAAAAGAGATATAAAGTTGTGTTGTGTATAATCTCTGATCTCAGTGAGTTAATGAAATAGAAAGGGAGATGAGATTTAACTGTGGAGCAGTTAAATTTTGTAAGAATGGGTAAGGATGAATGTAATGCCCTCTTAAACATTTTAGTATTGAAAGGAAGAGGATCATCCTTGAGAACGAACACCATGCTGTCATGTGACAGTGCTATACTTTATGACATAGAGTAAGCCTTATGTAGTGGATGTGGGGTCTGCGCTTAGCAGATCTGTGTTTTGGCCCTGTCACTTGGTGTGACCGTGGCCAAGTCAGTTAACTTTTCTGGGTCTCAGTTTCCTCATCTGTAAAATAATGTCTTTGGATGATGATTCTCTATGTTCCTTCTAGTTCTAAATCCATTTTCCTATGACCTCAATTATGTCTAAGCACTGGGAACCTCAGAGAAGGTATGAACTATGGATGGAGCAAGATATATCTGCTGTAGCAAAGCTATAGTGACAGTAAAGAAAGCTGATAGGATAGTGTTTACTTTTTGATGTCTCTACATTCCCTAATTCTCCATTTTACTCAGGTGAAAATATTATAGCCCCCTTGTATATACTGGGCGTACAAGGAGTGGTATGGTATAGAGCACCTTTCTGGGGTCTAGAACTAAAAATGTCTATGATGACTACTTTATGCATAAATTATCACTTGTATTAAATTATGTTTATCTTTAAGTCATTAAAAACCATAGAGCACTCAGGGAAAAAAGCAATTCAAGATTTTGGGAGGGGTTTGATTTCTCAAACTTGCCTTCCACTAAATTTGTACACGCTTTGTTGAATGCATAACTTAGGCTATTTGTGGCAGAAAATTAAGTTGAAAAAGCAAGTGATAGTGCAGTTTATGATGGACATATTCCGTGTTTTTCCTTTAATTTGTTTGTTGCTGTTGGCTATGCCAGAAAGCAACAATTCTGTCTACATGTTTGTTTTAATTAATTAATTGTTTGGAATTAAAATTAAAACTGAAATGTTGATTAGCACATATTGATAACCTGTTGGACTTTGGGCATTTCACTGATACCTATACTTTGTTTAAAATGTTCTGAATTAATGTTATAAGAATAAGAACTGTCCCTTTGATGTTATTGGTATAGGGAATTCTCAGATGAATTCCTCTAGCAATGCAGATTGGGAACCTCTATGCCACTTAAAGTCTAACAGGTTTTCCAGGGCAACAGAACCATTGTATGTCAGAGGCAAGATCTGAATCCATATCTGACTGATGTTCTATCCACTATGCCAAGCAATCATAAATAATGAGAGATAATTTTTACATTAATGAAATTAACTTAGAAAGTTACCTTTAATAAAAAGAAAGGACAAATCTCATGAATAGTTAAACCACTTTCATTCATGACCTTTAAATGGGCCTTGTAAAGAAAGCAGTATAATGTGCAAACAGGGATGCAAACTTTTTAATACTATCGTTTGGATCTAATCACTGAAAAATCTTTCCTGGATTTAAATACAGTTTCAGTCAGAGATGCTTACGCCATTCTTAGCCATGATATTGAAAATCAGTTGTTCTAGTGTGAATATGCACTTACTTAAATTCTGTGTCAGACTTTTATTGGGAAAATGAGGTGTGTTTTCTATTGTTTTTAGAGGCTAAGTAATACCTACAGAATGTTTTCTTAAGAACATTTTTTCTCCCTGCTTGTTTTTGGGGAAAGAACAATAGACGCTTAAATTTGATACTAATAAATCAGTAAGACAACAAGTCTCCCCTCTTATGATCTATATTCTAGTTTTGTGGCTAGACTTTTCTTTGATAGAGATACTTTTTTGTACATTGATGAATACTTGGTTGTCACCCACTTCTTTCATGGGAATGATCATGAGCCACTTGAGAACGGCTAAGAGGATAGGACTCACAAGATCTCATTAAAATACAAGGCAACTGCTACTGTGCATAATGTCATGTCATAAAGTATTCTTAACCTATGTCTCCTTTATATTGTGTGTTAATACATTGTAAGGTAAAGGAAGGTATTATTAATACTGTCATTTCTTTCAAATCTTCCTCTTCCCAACGAGCTCAGCAGTGGATTGTCCCAATGGAAGCTTAACTAACATTTTCTTGAAAGTGGTGTGAGGAATGCTCAGAAAATGAAGGAGTTTCTTTGGATACACATGTATAAAAGTGTTTTCTTACCATTATAAGAATTATAGACATATAGTATGTGAACAAGAATTGGAGGTAAAATTTAAACTTATTTGAAGAAAAATAGCGACTTTAGAAGGTAGTACAATATAATATTTTAAAAATCTATATTACCAGATACCTTTTATCTTTAATATCAGAGATACTGCCTAGCTAAAAGTCTAAAACACTAATACGATGTTTTTAGGTTAAAAAAACTATAAATTACATAGGAAACATAGCCAAAGGTATCAAAATTATTAACTATTCATTATGAATTTCTAACCTGAAGCTTATACTTTAACAGATATACTTTAAAATATCTGAGATAGCATGATACATAGGACAGCTAAGTAGTACAGTAGATAGAGTGTTGGGTCTTCAGTCAGGAACACTCATCTTCCCAAGTTCCAGTCTGGCCTCAGACACTTACTAGCTATGTGACCCTGGACAAGTGACTTTGCCCTGTTTGCCTCCATTTTCTCATTTGTAAAATGGGCTGGAAAAAGAAGTGACCTTTGTCAAGAAAATCCCAAATGGTGTCATAAAGAGTCAGACATGACTGAAAAATAACTCAACAAAAAAGCATGGTACAGTAGAAAGACTGCAGTTCTAAAGTCAGAAGAAGAGACTTCAAATCCTTTCTCTAATTCTGACTTCCTGTGTGACATTGGACAATTCACTTTACCTCTTTGGCCATCAGTTTTCTGAGCCCTGAAGTTCATTTTAAGGGACAGGCTGAAGCCTATTGGGTTCAAGGGGATGAGTGGTATAATATGGAAGGAAAAGCTCTAAGAACTTATTGGAGGACAGGAATGGGCAGAAAGCTAGAAAAATGATAATAGAATGAAAGAAGGCTGGTTGCACTGGAGGTTTGTGGATAATGTAGAATTATTACAGGGAAGCAGATGGGGAAGCAGATGGCCTATTGGGTGAGTGGGAAGGGGTATCTTTCCACAAGGCTTTTGGGCCCTGACTTTAAACTTACTGTAATGAACAGAACATTTTGCACACACTAACTTATCACAATAGCTTCCCAACTATAAACTTGAAGAGATTCCAGTTCAGAGATGTAACTAGGAATTTTTATACCTGGGGCAAGCAGAAGTAAAGGCACCCTCAGTTTCTGGAGTTTGGGGAGGAAGATATAGATACGTACCCCCACACCTACCCAGACCTGCCACCCTCAGACTCTGAGATACTGTGAGACTCCTGTCTTCCAAGGAACTCAGCCAATTGGTAGCTCCTTATTGAAACTAATTATTTTTGATAACTAGGTGCTAAGTTCAATTATTTCTTCACACTTGGCATTCAAAGGACCCAGAGGGGTTGGGGGAGGTTTGGGAGAGGGAATGATTACTCTTATAGCAAATGGAGAGACAGAAGATTTTGAAGAGAGGCTGGGCTAAAGCAGGACTTGAGATGTTACACACACACACACACACACACACACACACACACACACACACACACACCTACCTATAATAATGTGTTATATCAGAATTGGAAGGGACCTTAAGAATCAACTATCGATTTCACAGAAGAGAAAAGGAGAAAGGAAGTAATATCCAAAGTTACAGAGGAAGGCACATTCAAGTCAGTCAGTTTGTGGCTGGGCTTAGATGGAGTCAGAAGAAGCCCACATCTCATAGAGACTATTAGAGCTGAACTTTGCCCAGCACTCTTATTTGATATAGGAGGAAAGAGAGACCCAGAGTTAATTTCAGAATCATGACCAGAATGTAGTTCTCTTGATTCCCAAATTGCCATTTTTAGTAAGTTCATGGAAATTTTACCTCCCTTGGATCTAAATTTGTTGTTCTTGTTGTCCATTCATGTCCAAGTCTTCATAACCCCATCTGGGGTTTTCTTGGCAAAGATACTGGTGTGGTTCACCATTTCCTTCTTCAGTCCATTTTATAGATGAGGAAACTAAGGCAAGCAGGGTAAGGTGACTTGCCCAGGGTCACACAGCTAGTAAGTATCTGAGGTCAGATTTGAACTCAAGAATATGAGTCTTCCTGACTCCTAACCCAACACTTTACCCACTGTGCCACCTAGCTGCTGGTCTAGAGCATCAGCCCTTTCTTGCCATGACAAGACCAATAACTAAGGTAGTGATTGTCTTTAGGTGCCTCAAGCCCCATCAAACTTTTCCTCCCTCCACAACCCATGAATGTTTAAGGAATTTGAGAGTGCAAAGCTTGGAAGGGGAAAAAAAAACTCAAGGATGGAGGACTCAGGCATTAATTCCCCCCTCCATATTGCCCAGCCTTAACTTCCCACAACGAACTACCTCCTCTCTCTGGACAGACCATACTGAGAAGGGGAGGAGTACTCCTAAAGAGGAGGAAGTGTTTCCCATTCCTAGGAAACCCTAGCCCTGGCAGGGTCTGGAATCCCTAAACTGCCCTTTTCTGTCTCCTTACAGGGCAACCCACTCATGAAACCTCGGTCGCCTTCCAGCCCCTTTGGGTTTTGTAAAAGCTTGAGATGCCAGGGAAGGGGACAAGGTGGGGTCAAATTCTTAGTCTTCTTTGTGTCATGGACCTCTTGGACAGTGTGATGAAACCTATGGACCCCTTCTCAGAAAAAAAAAATAGTCTTAAATAAAATACATAAGTTTACAAAAGAAAACAATTATGTTGAAAGTTATCAAAATATTTTTCAAAAAAGTCCACAAACTCCAGGTTAATAAACCCTTCCATAGAAAAGTCCAAAGTCTCTGGAATAGAGAGATAGAAGGGTCCCTAGGAAAATATCAGCAGTGATCTCTTCCTTTCCCTGCCTTGTCTCTGACCTGATGAGGCCCCTTTTCCATTAGCTGACAATAGGTAGGGAAGGAGGTGACCCTTCCTAGCCTATGACTAGTCCTTTGAGTCTAGGTGACAGGGTGTAAGCTGTGAAGCCAATTACTGTTTGAGGGACTTATGCCACGGGCTTTGTAGACAAGGGAAGAGAGAATGGTCAATCAGGGATAGGCCTGCTACCCCAGAGGATCTATCCAGTCTCTCTATGAAAGCCTACTCTCTGCCTACAGTCTAATCTCTCTTTCACCTGTTCTACCAAGCCACAACTGCATCCTCTTACTAGGCACTGCCACTTCCCTATTCCTTAAAGGAACACAGTTGCTATCAGCTGTCCTTTAAATCGCTTGCCCTAACGCAGATTTCACCACTCTTGGACAATTTCCAGCCCTGGGTCAAAGCCCTTATCAATCTGCCCTAGTTACCACTAAAATTTGAATAGCAAAAAGCAGCTTTCACAATCTTTAACCGAAAAAAAGTTAAGGCAGCCTCAATATTTCTCGGTGACTTTATGATTTTATTGCTTGAATTATATTCCTACCAATAACTGCCTTTTAAATGAGTTTTATTCATCTAGGAGAAAGTATGCATTTCATTTAGTTGTCACATCTGTCCATGTTTTAAAATATTTGCCTTCCTAAATAAAAGATGGCTGTGAAACAACTGATAGCTTTTCTCCCTAATCTTAAACCAATTTTTGTGACTTGTTTGTAAAATGAATTTAATCATATATGTATGAGAAATATTTGATGAATTGGAAAATTAGTGAATAGAAAGAAAAAGTTAAGAAAGGACATTTTATAGGTTAGTTATTTTTTTAACTCAGTCCTTAGAAACAGGTTCAACAGTAGATCCTTGGTTCAGTATCGTTGTGATCCAGAATAACTCCCTTAGACTTACCAATCAATTGACAGGTTGTGGTCTGCTTAAGTAGATACTGCTAATAGTACATGAAAAACCATTGGCAAGAATATACAGATTTTACAGCTATTAAGAGGAAACTTTCCATTTCAGAGAGGAACGTGTGAGTCGATGAGGACTGGACGTTGGTTTCTTCACAGTGAAGTCAGGGAGTGTAGACCAATATTTTAGAGAAATGTACTGTTTGAATTGGTTTTTACTGTATAGCAACAAGCAGATATGCTTCCAAATCCACTGCTGGTGTCTAGTGAAGAAAATTAAAATGATGTCATGGTGAGCTTTGCCTTTCTTTTATAGAAAGAGTCTGTTGGGGTTGAGTTATCGACTGGGGGAAGAAACAATAAAGACATCTGCTAAGAGATGTGGGCTAATAAAATAACTGCTGTAAGTCCATAAAAGAGAATATATAAGAATAGTTTTCTTTTCTTCCTTCCCAATTTTTTCTCCCTCATACTTTTCACTGCACTCAGTAGATAATTGAAAAGTTGAGATAGATAAGAATGGCTATAGCCCGTTAGAATTTTTATATACTGATCATAACTAGAGTTGTTTCTAAACTATTGCCAATGATTCCCTAACTAAATAAAAATATACTTAGTGGACACCTCTTTAATCCACACTGTTCCTGTGTTTCAGGATAAAGAAATAAAGATTACTATTTGAAATAGAATAAATACAAGAACTTCTTTCAGTATTTGTAGTCAAAGGTCAAATCATGATCAACAGATACCAGCTGAATGCATCATAGTTCCATTTCTTCGTGAACCCAGTTTCTACAGTTTTAGCTTTTTCTCACCATGTCAAACATTTTTAAATATTTCAAATTTTAAATGAAATGTAACTTTCATTAAAAATAAAAGATTAAATTACTATTTATGAAAGGGAAAACTACAATATTAGATTGTAAAATCACATCCTAATCAGATTTTATGAAAATTGATACCAATATTTCAGCTTTTCAGGGCATGAAACACTTTTATAACATGAATTACTGAAAGATTTTAAGCGTTTGTTGTAGAACCATGATAAGTTCTCACTGATATCACAGAGCAATATAATACAGTCCAATGGCCAAAGTCCTCACTGATGCTTTCTACTAACTGTTGAAGGACCTGGCATGCTGTGGTCCATGGGGTCATGAAGAGTCGAATAACAACTGAATGACTTAGCAACAACAGTGAAAAAGACTGCTGAATTTGGAGTCATAAGACCTGATTTCAGATTCTGCCTTTGCCATTTACTTCCTGTCTCACTCTGGACAAATCACCATACCTCTCAACCTTGATTTCCTCATCTATAAAATGGAAGAGTTGGGCTAAACAGCCTGTCTTCCAACTCTAGGCTTCTGGTCCTAAATTGAACCATCCTATACTATTCATTTATTTAGTAGCAGCAGCTTAAATCATGCACAGGAGAGTTTTATCTACATTGGTTCATTGCCATGCTTCAGATCTAGCTTACCAGATTTGTGGCTTTAAGGAAGATTCTTAAGCCTGTTACATTCTCCTGTATTAAATGATGTTGTTGGACTAGATGATCTATAAATTTCCTTTCAACTCTAATATTCTATGAGCTGCCTAAAACCTCTAAGGAGAGGTTTCATAGGGTAGTGAATTCCTTTTCTCTGAAAACCTTCAAGCAGAGACTAGGTAGCAACTCATCAGGGGCACTGCAGATGAAATTCATAATTGATGTAGAGGTTCATTTTAATTCAGTTTTGACAAGAGTATATTAATCAAATATCATATTCCAGGTAATGTACTAGGAGTTGGGGCTACAAACACCAAAAAAAAGTATCCCTTGATCCCTTGCCCTCAAGGAGTTTCCAATGGCTCCCTATTGCCTCTGGGATCACACATAAGCTCACCTGTTTGGATTTTGAAGCCCTACACAACTTTGTCTTAACCTCTTTCCAACTTTATCGCTCATTACTACTCCTGCACCTACTCTGCTGCTGTTACATCACTTCAGTCGTGTCCAACTCTTATGACTCCATTTAGGGTTTTCTTGGCAAAGATACTGGAGTGCTTTGCCATTTCCTTCTCCAGCTCATTTTATAAATGAGGAGCTAGGCAAACCACAGGGTGAAGTGACTTGCCCACGGTCATACAGCTACTAAGTGTCTGAGGCTAGATTTGAACTCATGAAGAGAAGTCTTCCTTATTCCAAGTCCTATCCTTTGCATTTGCTACCTGACCTACTCCTACTCTACTGTCTTGCAAAACTGGCCTTCTCTCTTTCTCACACATAATATCTCATCACCTGTATTTATGCCTTTTTCAGCGGCTGTCCCTCAGGTCCAAAATTCACTGCCTCCTTACCTTCTGTCTCTTTAATCTGAATCTCTCTCTTTAAGATTAAGCTCCAATGCTACCTTCTACACGAAGCCTTTCTTAACCCCCTTTTAAGTGCCTTGCCTACCAAACTGAATACCTTGTGTCTAACTACTTTGCATTCACTTGCATTTAACTTTACATGTAATTATTGTCTCCTGCGTTAGAACGTAATTTCCCTGTGCGTGGGGATCATGTCATTCATTTTTATTTGTATCTCTATTACCTAGTATAAGGCTCAATAATATTTACTTGTTGATGGTCTCTGAGGTTTCTTCCAAAGATCTAATTCTATGATAAAGTGACCCAAAGTTTGAAATAAAAATAGGTGCTGAGCTACTTCATCCATGAAAATAGTTTTATCCTTTTTCTTCAAGTCTTAGATAATAAATTTAAAACTTAAAAAAACACAACTTAGAAATCAGTTGTCCCATTTTACAAATGAAGAAACTGAAACACAGAGAAGTTACTCATTTGCCCACAGTCACACAGAGAGAAATAGCCATAAGCACACAGATAAGTTGCAGAACTAGGATTTAAATGCAGGATCTTTGACTAAATCTATTTCTATTTTCCACTACAACAAGCTGTCAATGTTAGTATATAATTTACAAGTTTCCACGAAAGCTCTTTTCCATTTTTTTCCTGAAGCATCAAGGTAAAAATGTTTTAAAAGTAATTTATAATAGTTTAATATGATTTGCCATTGAAAGTCATATCATGCTATCATAAAAGGCATCTTATATTCTTTGGAAAATTTATTTTCTAACTCTCATCGCTATAGTTTAAGAATAAATATGGAGTTTTTAAATGTGCATTTATATTATGATGGATTTTATTTGCATGCTGTACTGCAGTGTAATTGTATTTCTACAATATTTCTGACCATAAGTAATGATAATAATAAAATCATAATGGCTGTATATGTAGAAGGGATGGCTCTTAATTTGAAATAACAATCTGACTCAAGAAATCACAGTAATAGACATTTCAACAAATACCACTGTGTTTGGAAACTACAGCCAGAGACAGCCCCTTCTGCCTTCTGTCTTGCAAGGATTGATTTGGAAGGCCCTGAGGGAGGAAAAAAAATGCTGTAGTTAGGAGGTAGAGCTTAAGCTATTGTGGAAAGGAAGAAGTTACATTCTTCCTGTTATGACAGGAAATGCAGACAAATGTGCTTCCTGACCATTTGCTCAGCAGGGAATGAAGCATTCTCTGACCTTTACCTTAAGTACATTTTGACTTGGTTGAGCTAGTAAACATGTTTTTTACACTCCTCCCCCGCCTCCAAACAGTAATCCACTCTGTTTTAATTTTCTTAAATCATTCTTTCTATATGGAATTACATATTTGACTCACTGAAAGGTATGTGTTTTCATCAAGGATGAAAATCAAAACAAACTAATATTTGTAGGATTTTTGTAGAGGAAATGTGACTTATAATCTTCTGAGGTTTTTTTGAAGAACTAAGTACGTTAAGTGACAGTTTTTAGAAGGCACTCAGAATGCGTGGGAATAGGATCTTGTTACTACTAATAAATTTTTTAATAATTTGTAGGTTTTTGCATCCATTAACTAGCATATCTGTAAAATATTCCGCCTCTCAATTCTCTTTTGAGGACAATTGTCATACCAAAGATCAGTAGGAACATTTAAAAACTCAGAACCTAGGTCAATTTCAATAAGAATTTAGTTTATTTATTACACAATTCCCTTTATCCACCATCTACTCGATGATTAATATGGTAATATATTTAAAATAAAATAATGAAAAATAAAAGCTTTTCTCACCATAGCTCTAAAGCACAAGTTTTTTAAGCCCCTTATTTTAAATTATTTATCATGTTCATGGTTTTAAAACATCCCATTTAAAAGTGCTGCTCTTTAGAGTTACTATGACATTCTAGCAAATCGTGGCTCAGTATGCTTGAGGCTATGAAGGACAATAGTCCTATTGGTAGCATAACACACTGCTGTCTCATCCTTGTAAATTATGCTGGAGGGTTACAAGCACATGGTAGCAGTCTGCTTAAAGAGTCCCTTAATGCTCTTTAATGAGCCTTTCATTTAATATGGCAGGCCTAGGCGTTGCATAAAGGAAGGCTTGTCTGAAATACCAGTCTGCAAGGGTACTACTTCCTTACACCATGTGTAATCATGAAGGCTTGAGCTAGCAAGCCTTTTAATGGCAGACTGAATTAAACAAAATAAAAGCAAAGAGGTGCTTGAAAATAGCTGCACCAAAAAACATTACTTATGATCAGAATATGAGAGGGAAGAAAATTTACATTTAACTCCAGACTTCCTATTTGCCAATTAGAAATTATCATGCCAAATGTCTGACTCCATCTCATCTTTTACTTATATATCATATGTTTTAAAGGATGAAGAATTTCTATCTATTCATCATCCTTATTATTGCATAGATACTGGATTTTCTTAATGTGACAATGGGCTGTTTCTTAGGGAGTGAGAGTACACACACACACACACACATACACACACACACACACACCCTTTTTTCTATTCATGTCTTTTCATCTATAAAATGAAGGAGCTGGTCTAGATGTATCTCTAATGACCCTTCTATCTCTAGAGTTTATAGATTAATGATTGCCGCTGGTGTCAAAATATTTTCAATTGTATTTGAGAGCAGTATCTGAGGTTAGAACTGGTAGATTCTTCTTCAATTAACATGGAGTAGTTGCTATTTCCAAAAGATTACCCACTTATCTCAGTATTTCTTTAGAGACAATGAATCTTCCTGATCATCCACATGGATGGCAGTAAAGTTCTTCTAAGATGAACCTGTTAATGGGGAAAAGTGGAAATGACTTCAAATGGCCTCTCACTACTCTTTAGGAAGTGACGCAGAACTTATCTTTTGTTCATAGAAAAGAATTTATTTTGCATTCATTTGCACTTCCAGTGTTTAATTCACACACATACCTTATTATTCACTTAAGGCTACGAGCAGACTTGTATTTGTTACCAACTAAAATATTTCTTATTTCCTTCGATTTGAACAAACACCCATAAATATAGAACCAATGTCTGCCCACTGGTGCATGCATGTGGTTCCCATTGACTTCTTTGGGAGCTTTCTGAGCTTACGAAGGCAATGTCTGCTGTTGAGTCCACATAAAATTGGCTTTGGTTTGTGGTTGGAACCTAGAAACTGTCTTGCTCCCAATTTTAATATTTTTTCTTAGCACAAAAAGCAAGTCTTGCATTCATTTATGAATATTTTATTTAATTTAACTTCAGTAGTCATCAACATCCCTAAAGATCAGTATCTTTAAAAGTGTTCTCTTTCTCTCTCTCTCTCTCTGTCTCTCTGTGTGTATATATATATATATATATATATATATACACACACACATACACACACGTATATGTAAATCGGTATTCAGTAAACATTTGTTGAACAGAATAAATGAAGAATGTATTATGTTATTGTATGTTTTCAGCCTATAATACATTTAATAGTGGGAGACAATCCTAATAGAAAGACTTGTGAATTTTGAGAAATACATTCTATTCCCAGCTTTTCTAGTGACTTCATTATGTGACCTTGGACAAAGAATTTCACACCTTTATTTCCAGTTCATCGTCTGTGAAGTGGGAACGATAAACTGTGCCTATCAATTACTTCAAGGTGATAGTGTCAGGTTTTGTGAGATAATATATTGGGAAGACTTTGAAATTCCTAGAATTAAATCCTTGTGCAAAGTAAAAAGGCATCAACAAAAAGTAGTATTATGAAAATTATTACATGCTCCATTTCCAAAACCAAAACCACACAAGGAGATGGACACTTCTCAATTTTTCTTGTGTTCTCCATTGCAGCTAATGTATAGTAATATTCAAAATTACAGTTAAAAAATGAACATATTGCTTTTCCCTCTCATTGGGAGAAAAGCTTCTAAATTATACGACTTAAACATGCTGTGTAAGAAATTGCTATTTATTGCCTCATTCTTGAGTCCAGAGAATGCATAATTAATGAGGCATTTTTACTGTAGATAGCTCAAATCTGCCTGTTTTGCTATTTTAATGTCCTTTTACTGCCATGCTTTATCACAACTGTAGTCTCAATCATATTATACTTCAGAAAATCTGTGATTTTACTGAGTGCTTACTTCCTTCATTGTCACAAATCAGAACAGCTCCGTACTTTATTACCCCTTCTGCATGAGTTGGTATGGAGCAGCTAGGTGGCACAGTAGATAAGAGTTCCAGGCTTTGAATCAGGAACGCTCATCTTCCAGAATTCCAGGCCTCCGTGTCTGGCCTCAGACCCTGTGTGCAAGTCACTTAACCCTGTTTGTCTCAGTTTCCTCATTTGTAAAATGAGTTGGAGAAGGAAATGACAAACCATTCCAGTACCTTTGTCAAGAAAACTCTAACTGGTCCTGAAGTGTCAGACACAACTGAAATGACTGAATGACAACAACAAGTTGTTATGACTGAAAAAAAAGTCATTGCCTGATAGGTAACCTTCTAATGAGGAGCCTTTCTGGATTTCGGTCTGCTTGTTCTCCACTGATAGACATATAGTCTGTGTCTCTCACAGGTCTGATACTTGAAATGTTTTCAGTTTGCTAGGACCAGCTTGACTATATTACATACAGCCTTTGAGAATTGAGTCACCTCCGTTTCATGATAAGGATATAAATGAGCTTTAGAGTAGGATTTTAATGAGCTTTATTATAGAAAGCCAAAATAAGAACTTCCCAGATCTCTATATTCCCAAATCTCTCTTCTCCCAACTATTCTCTGGCATAAGTAAAAGGGTATGATATGGAGTCATCCTCAGTATTCTAGACAAAGTGGTTACATTTGTTAAAGTCCAGGATTTAGAGCTGATTTTTGATAATATGAAATGGGTCAAAAGAGTTGATGCTGACTTGATTCATACTTTCTTTAATTACCCCATATTCAAATAACCAGAAATTATAAATGTCAGTGCCAGGTAATCCTAGAATCATAGAACTGAGAATGTGGGGATCACAGTGCAATTTCTTATGGAAAATAAGAATCCTCTCTATATCATTGAGATCCTCCCTTTAATTAAAGCATCAGATTTAGGAAATGTCTGGATACTTTGACTTTGGTAAGTGTATTTAGCCTTACTGGAAAGAAATTGAGAGGGCAGCTAGGTGGTGCAATGGATAAAGGGTTAGTCTCTGAATTAGGAGGACCTGAGTTCAAATATGGCCTCAGACCTTACTGACTGTGTGATCATGGGATAGTAACTTAGCCCCATTTGCCTCAGTTTCCTCAGCTATAAAATGAGCTGGAGAAGGAAATAGCAAACTTCTCCAATATTTTTGTCAAGAAAACCCCAAATGGGGTCATAGACATGACTGAACAAAAAACAAAAAATAAGATGATGACTGAAGAGCCTTCCAATTCTCAGATTCTGTGATCGTATATTAATAGTGAATGGTAACTTGCTACTTCACGGGGCAGCTTTTTGCATCATTTGGTAGCTCTAATGATGATACTGCTTTGGTTACGTTGAAATCTACCTCCCTTTATCTTCCATTAATGGGCTGGTTACCCCGTTAAAGAAACACAAAACAACTTGACTGCCTTATCCTCAGGAAACCTTTAAATAAATACCTTTAAAAAGTGACCAGATCTCCTCTTACTCCTTTCCGGTGTAAATATTTCCAGTTCCTTCAGACATGTCTTATGTGACATGGTTTACAGACATCTACCACTCTGACCTTCCTCTAACTTTTCATTGGGTCTCTTAAAATGTGGCAGCCAGACTGAATGCAAAATCTCACTTGATCATCAGAGATTGCTGTGGTTCTTTGACTTTCTGTGATTGTGATACCATGCATTAATGAACCTAAATATGGGCTATCTTTTTGATATGTCTATCATATTTTGGGCTTGTATGAAGCTTACGTTCAGATCTTTCATATTTATCAACATCACTGTCATTTATGTAACACCTATTATGTGCCAGGCACAGTGCAAAGTGCTTTATTATTATCTCATTTGATTGTCACAACAACCCCGGGAGGTAGGTGCTATTATCACTCCCCTTTTACTGATGAGAAAACTGAGGAAGACAAACAGTAAATGGCTAGTAAATATCTGAGGCTGGATTTGAACTCAGGGCTTCCTGATTCCAGACCCAGAATTCTATCTTTGCGCCAAGATGTTACTACTCTAAATCTCTCCTAGCATTTGCTTTTATTGCAGGGGGGAATGGGGTAAAGCAAAAACCCAAGCTCATCAAAGAAATTTCTGAAGTTAGGTAGCTTCATTCTTTTCTCTTGATTGTGATTGTTTGCAAAGAGAATTTTATTTTTTTAAACTCTCCTCTTTAATTACCTCAAAGCCTCTGCTGTAAAGTTTAAATTTTAAATTTTATTTATTATTATTTTGAAAGGTAGCTTCATCTTTTCCTCTTGATTGTGATTGCAAACAAAATTTTATTTAATACACCTAATAAACATATTAGGTGTATTTTCTTTGGGTTCTGTAGCCTTAGAATTATTCCTGTTATTAAGAAAAACCAACTTTTTTAAATTCCAGGATTCATAACAGACTTTGCCTAGCATTACCATCACTCTCCAATATAAATTCCAGAATGGCATGGAATTGTTTTTTCTAATATTTCTCTTATTTTTACTATGATTATAGAGCAGTTCTTTGGTAAAACTGGTCTAATATCAGAACTGTTCCTCATTCTAATTTCTGAAAGATGAAATTTTCAAAATAATATATCAAAACTTTCCTTTTAGCAGGAACTAAACTTTCCTTTTATCTTCTTGAAACATTCAAACCCCAAAGAGGGCCCAATTTAACCCTATTTCAACTTCACACTGGAATGATGAAACCTGAGATCTCAGCAAATGACAAAATTTCACCACCTTCAAGATACTGAACTTTGAAATCCCACTCACCAGTCTTAGCTTCCTGTCCTTCTGTAACACTTTCTTTGAACTCATTCCTCTACACTGATAAAGTAGGTCCCCAGGGGGCAAATGAAACTATAACTGGAAATCTGGAAGTAACCCATAGGGTTGGCTATCCTCCCAGCCCTAGCATATGAGCCCCCACTGGTGGTGTTAGCTTTATCAGTCAGCCGTTAGACTTGGTTCTTTAGTCGAAGACATTTATTCAAATGATGTAGCAAGAAAAGTATTCATAGATCATGTCCCTAAACTAGGAATCCAGTATCCCCCAAATACACAAAAGTCCACAGGAGGAAAAGTGGATATGAACTTAAAGTACAATACTAATGAGGCACATATGGGAAACACATGTGAACAAGGGTATTCACAACTTCAGAACTGCAGAACCTCATTGTCCTTTCTTTTGAAATAAATTTTCACAGAGTTCTCTAGGTTATAATGGTCATAGCACCAGTGATAGGTGGGTTGCTCTGTTGCTCATATGAGCTGGCTTCTCACAGAATTTAGCATCTCTGTGGTCTGACAACTCAGCTTGGGCTATTCCATATAGAGAGAGGTGTCTCAGTGGCTTTAGTCAATCTGATGCTAAACTAAGTAAGACACGCCACTTATCCTCTAGACTGCTACAGGACTGGTCCTAGCAGGTCACTCGATTGCTATGCAGCTACCAGACTAGACCAAGCAGGCTTCTTGGCTACTAGGGTCTTCTCAGGACACAGAGTCTCTGCTGGACAAGCAAATTCACTGTATTTGCTCGGGTTATTCTTCGTTGGCCAGCCGCAGTCTTTTACCACATTCACCCACTGGTTGGACAGGATGGTACTGTGCTGTCTTCAGCTGGAGTATTACAATGCTCTTTTCAGCTGTATTTCTGTGTTCTTTGAGCTAGAGCAATAACCCATAGTCTGTGATGAGCAGAAGCCTCTCGTCTTTAACTACCTCAAAGCCTTTGCGCTAAAGTTTAGCACCTCCAAGAAGTAAGTAGAAGTCATCAAGGTACTCCACCAAAGACTTAAGGTGATCAGTCTTAATGTGTCAGTTACACTTCCCAGAACTGTTTTGCAGTTTTATGCAGATGTTCAACTAGATATAAAAGTAAGAATACAGCCTATGCCCTTGAGGCAAGTTCATTGATCTTTGCTAGTCTCTTCATATGCCTTTGAGTTATCCAAGCCACAGACCTTTTCTAGGATGTAGAATGTTTATTTTGTATATAAACCACTTCCCCTTAACATTTAAATGTCCCCGCCTTTTCACTTCCTACAACCTTTTTTGCTGAAGTCTTGCCAGGGTACCCTATTACACTTATAATTATTGTACTCTCTCACACACCCTATATTTCAAAGAACCTTCAGTCCCTTGATCTCTCCCTCTTTCTCCATCCCACTCTGGCTTAATGTGCCTCTGTAGACAGCCTTGACGCTATGTACTTCCACTTTAATGTTTCACTATCCAATACCCTGGAATTCCTTGCTTCCCTAACATTTCACTATTTCCAACCTATTAATCTTCACTCATGAAGATAGGTTCAATAAAAACAATTTGCACAAGCTTCTGTACACTCATTTACAATATACTTCTTCCTCATTTTCATCTCTTAGAATCCTTATGGGATTCCAAGGTTTAACTAAGGTTCCAACTGCTCTGTGGGGAATTCCGTGACACCCCTAACCCTGTGTGCTTTTGCCATCCTCAACCTTCCCTGCCTTTATGTCTCATTCTACATATTCTCTCACCTCAGCAAAATGAAGCCCTTACCATTTGACTTTTCTGCCCCTGCTTTCAGCCTGAAAGAATCACAGGAGATCACAGAATAATGCTGATTTCACCACTACACATTTATTGAGCATAAACTTACATAAGGCTTCACTACTTTTTTTAATACTCCTTTTTTAATTATTTTGATTTTTTTATTGATTGTATTGATTTCATTATTTTAATGATTATCTTAATTATTAAATGCAAACAAAAGGGACAGAAAGAGGATTATATGTGAAACTAAACTATAAATTTCAGGTATGTAGTTTGTTTTTAAAGTATACATTAAATTTTAAAAGATAGTAGCAAAATTGCCTCCTTTGTGTCTTTTTCTGACCTTTTTGTTTTCTTTGGAACTCACTGCTTCTTGAAAGTAGTTCTGACCTCTTCTTACTGAATTTCTGTCTCATTGCCCCACAACACCCATTCCCAACCTTTCTTCTCTTTCCCCAAGTCTCCAGTTATACCCCAGTAAGTTCCGGAGTTTTCATCGCCTACATCACTGATTCACTAATCTTCTGACTGAGGCTAATTGATGTAAGCACCCTCAACCCCCCTCCTTCATTCTTCAAGACTTCTCTGTATTATCACCTACTCTCTTCTTTTTTTCTGGTCACAGAAGAAGAAATATCACGATTCCCTATTCATTCTGGCCTCCTACAGTCATTTAGTGCATTTGATAAGATGAAACTTAACATAGATTTTAAAAAAAATTTTTTTTTAAATCTTTGGTATGTGACAGGGTTCTATGGGAGGTAGAAGGAAATATTGAAAATGGTAACTTATAAAATTATACAAATATATAAAAATATAAAATTTATGTGTGTATAATATACATGGTATCTACACATGTGCGCACCTTTACATACATGCATACCAATGCATTATATATGTGCATGTTATGTGTGTATACATGTATATATGCACGTATGCATTGTGTATGTGTATATATGCACATAAATATGTGCATATATACACATACATAGATACAGAAATTGAGAAAGACAACCTGGTACGTATAACTAGCTTTCTTTAAAGCCAGGAAGATGTTGTTCAGGTCATACTTCTTAAACATTGGCTGTGTGACCCTAAGAAAATCAATGACTATCTGAATGGCCTGTGGGACTCTCTAAGTTGCAGAGGAGACTACTGATAATGGTAGAGGGAGTTTCTTCATCCAGGAGTTCCCTACAACAGTAAAATCATAGATCCATTCCATATTGCTACCCTATCAGGAAAAAGTTAAGGAAATTTAATAGGAATATATTGGGAAATACAGACGATGTTAAAAGATGTGAAAATTAAAAGAAATTTCATTTATAGAAATTTAAAGTCCTATACTTAGGTTCAAAAAAGCAACTTTACAAGGGTAAGATGGGAGAATATAACTAAAAAATGCTTTAAACATATGTATGTATGTATACATATAAACATATATACACACACATATATGTTTTAGTTGATTGCAAACTGAACAAGAGTCAGCAGTACAACACAGGAACCAAAAAGTTAATGAGTTCTTAGGCTGTATTTAGAGACAGAAAGTGTCTTGCACGTGGAAAGTGTCAATCCCAACGTGGTCCGACTAGGCACACCACTTTGAAGCAGTTCCAGAGAAGAACAAGTGGGATGGTGAGGGGCTTTAAATCATGCCATCTTAAGACAAGAACTCCCCATTCCTTGGGGGTATTGACATCAGTAAAGAAGTGCTAGGAGAAATATATGTATATGTGTATAATATACATACACATGTATGCATATATGTGTATACATATACACATGTATATATATATATCATTCTCTAATATATCATCATCCTCTAAATCCTTAAAATCATCAAAAAGAGGGTTTTTATTAATTCTGCTCAGCTCCAGAGGGCAGAACTAGGAGTCTGTGTCAGATGCATTGAGGCAGATTTAAACTCAACGTTAAGGAAAGTTTACAACTTGAAGAGTTATAGAACAAAACTATAACAAACTGCCTCAGTCGGTAGTGAGTTTCTACTCTCTGGAGCAGAATTTCTTAATCTTTTCGTGTGTTATCAGCCCCATCCAGTGAAGCCTGTTCTCAGAGTGTTGTTTTTAAACGAATAATAATAATTACCTATATATGCATATATACATACATATATTGCAAAGGAAGGCAATTATATTGAAACTTCTTCTGATATTTGTCTTCTGTCACTCTCATTCAGGCATTTAGCCCTAGATGGCACTTAGCACCCTCTCTGGATCACATTCCCAAGCAACCTGATTCTGAGAACTTTGAGAAGCACAGATTTGACCATGTCCCTCCTTTGCTCAAAAAACTCCAGTAGGATAAAATATAAACTCCTCAATCCAGCATCAAAAGCTCTTCATAATCTGGTTCTAACTCACTTTTCTAATTATTTCATATTATGTATCTTCATGAACCCCACATTCCAGAATTTAGCAGTTAGCAGTCCAATTTATGGGCTCCTGTTTCCTCTCCTCAACATTCCATCTTCCATCTCGATACATTCACACGAGCCTCCTCATGCTTGAAATTTACTTTCTCCTCATTTCCATCTATTAGAATGATTGTCTTTCTTCCAGGGTTAACTGAGATTCCACCTCCATGAAGCCTTCCATGAAGCTGTTAGTGATTTCTCTTATCTCAAATTACTTTGTGTCTCTATGTATATAATGCATTCCTGCAGAGTAAATGTTGCCTCCTGGAGAAGAGAGAGTTTCATTAGGTCTTTGTATCCTCAGACCTGAGCATAGTGACGTGCATGTGGTATACATTAAATATAGAACAGAATAGAACAGAATGATCTGAACTTTGTATTTTTCCCACTGCCTAAAATAGTACAGTTCATACAAGTGATATGTAATCGAAGTTGTAGAATTAAACTTAAAAAAAGTTTCTAGAGAACCTAGTATGTGAAACTTAGTGGAAAAGTGTAGAAAGTCCAAGAAACTTTCTTTGAGTACTTAACTTACAATCTTCTTTTAAAAAATGCATCTTATAGTTTAATTCTATCTTTGGTTCAGCATAACTTGAAAAGTATGTGCACTTAACTTTCTTACCATGTCCAGAACTAAGTCAGTAGGAAAATATACAGAAAAGCTTTATCTAGCTATTAAACAAACAAAAAAGGCAATTGAAATCATTAGTGTCTCCTGAAATTATGAGTATGTCTACACTGCCTAAAGGGAATTTTATTTTAAATAAACAGTGTTGATTTTAAGCATTGGGGTTTTCAATACTATTTACAGGGAAATATGCCATTCGGCAACTGCCTTTATTTTCTATAGTTTCGTTTTTATTTGCCTCTTTAAAAGTATGGATGCATTCCAGCAATTACCTAAGGAATGTGGCTTATTCTTTCAAACTCAAAAGTGCATAAATCTGATTAATATCCAGTTTTCTTCTTGAAAATCCTGATTTTAGGTCTTGATATAGGCATAAGCGAAATGGCGAATTTATAGGAAGATTGAAATTTCAAAATCCAAATACTTCATACTGTGTCACCTTTACATGTGAGGCTTTTAAAATCCAAGATGTAAAGGAACTTAACAGTGGTCAATATCTGTAGACTAAGTTTATTTTCAATACATATCTAACTTTTCAAGCTATCAGAAAATTGAAAAATAAATTTTGTTGAATTGTATGGCTCACTTATACATTATTGGATTTATTCCTTGTCACTGTGCATGCTTATTGATGTGCATGTTGGAAACATTCTTTCCTCTTAACTACCTTAAACAGTTTCTTTGCTCACCTAACGTTGAAAATACTATTTTTGAAACAGAAATATGGACTTCTCCCCATTGCAAACTGTTGTAAAAGTATGAAAATGTAATCATTATAGTACATTATCATGTTTAAATGTAAAAGCTCTGAATTGCAATCTTTGTCATTGAGTGGCATATTTTAAAAGAAGAGTAATATCCTAGATCTCTTTAAGAACATTAATGCTTAAAAACAATTTTATCTAGCTATGAACAATGGGGGAAAGCATTATGAAATACATTTGGAGAAATGCTATGAAGAACATGAACATAATACTGAATTAAATTTAGAGCAATTAAGAGCAAAATTTGAAGATTTTCTTAAATGGTTTAATACATTTGTCACTCAATCTGCAGTTTTATTTTAAAAAAAAGGATATGCATTGCATCTCGTGATAAGTGTTATTAAGTATGCATCATCCTGAAACCTGTTTGGTTAAGTTAAATGTATAGAAGTACTGAAAGGTAAAATAAATAGAGATTTTAAAGTTATTTTAGTACTTAGGTGAACTTTGATGGCCAGAAGCTCTAACGAGCTAAATTTTGAGGTTTCTATTTTACAGAAACCATACAGTATGGAACTAGTTCATCTGCAACTTTGTGGTCACCGAGTCCGATTTAAAGTGATTTTACATTAGATTAGATACATTAAAGTATTTTGAGTCGATACAGTCTACATTTTGCATGTGATATGTTACCTATTTCACTTATTAAAATAATAGTGATGTACTCAAGTAAATGCCTCTCCTCTTCCTGAGTGGCTGCTTCTTAATGGCTTAAAGATGAAAACAGCTGAAGAGCGAGCATTTGTATTTCAAAGAGAAGCAGATAAATAGAGCAGTGAAATCTGTCCCCCAGTTAACACTACCCTCTTCTGTTTTGTCTTTCTAACTCAAGCACCTTGCACAAAGTCCTTTTAAATTTTTTTCCCTTCAAATCAACAAGCATTTGTTAAGCGCATGCTGTGTGTCAGGTACATGCTGTGTACCAAGGAGTAGGGATACAAAAAGAGCAAAAAATAACAACTTTCGACAATAACAATTGTCCTTGACCTCAAGAAGCTTGCTCTCCAGTGAGGGAGGTAATATGCAAACAGCGATGTACAAACAAGAAATAGAGGCGTTAAATTAAATATAATAACAGAGAGAGGCTGTAGAAGTAAGAATGAACAGGAAGACTCATTGTATGTGGTAGAATTTTATCTGTAACTTCATAGGTGCTTTTTATCTGAAAAAGTTGAATAAATCTACACTCTTAAGACCTTGGTACCAGTGATATCTATAATGGTTCCATTATTTTTTGCTCATTCTAAAAAAGAAAATACTGCATTTAACTCTTTGAGATTAGTAATACTTGATCTTGTCCATATATAAAAAGTCAGCACTAAATAAGCTGATTTTTGAAGTAGTTCTTTAATCAGAAGTGAAAATATTACAAAATCTATATTTTATCATAAGCATCTTGGCAAGAACTACCAATATAGTACTATAGAAAGAATGTGTGCTATTAGTATGCAGTGCAAAGAAAAATACAGAGAATAGACACGTAAAAGACATTTTTGAACCAAGAGACTAACTGGCAGGAATTACTAACACAGAAATGTCAGTTTCTCTGTGGCATGACCAGCAGGGATTCCAAGGTGGAAAGAGGTTACATCTAATATTAGTTTGTGTTAGGAATTCTAACAGATTAAAACACTTTATAAATTGCATGTATTTGAATTCTTGTACCACCACATTAATCCACCAATTCCCATGTAATTGTAGATAAGTAGTACTTTGCTACTCACTTAAATAAAATATCTTCCATGTATATTTAATAAATAAAATATAAATCTTATATTAATAAGACTTATACTTTTATTTATCTTAAAGGGGGAAAAAGTGACCTATCTCTAATTTACTTAGAAAATTATACCAGGGGAATATCAATGTTTGTGATTATTCATAGTATTTATAATTGATGCTCTTAAGTGTTTTGCATACCAGTGCTCATCAAATTTTTAAGATATTATAGGTTACATCCAAGAAATCTTCATACCTTTTCCTTCATTTATTATATTCATTGCCCCACAGTGGCAGCCAAATAGGATTCATCCTCTTAATATATTACAGTAGATATATAGATAGAGATAGATATATAGATATGGATATAAATATATATAAATATATGTATGTATATATATACATATGTGTATATATATGTGTATGTATATATATACACATGAACTAGAACTAGGACCTGGAAGCAAGCAGTTTTCCTCAGATTCTGATATCCAGGGAGGTTCAGGTACTACTACCAGCAAAGGGGAATGCTTTTCTTCCTTCACCCCTTCTATCCATCATCCCCCAAATTTCCACACTTCACAGAGTCCCATATCTGTTGGGCTTCCACTCTGAAGTTCCATTTATTCACTAGTTCAGATATTTCCAGATATACCCCTGGCCCAGGGCCCTGAACCGTACAGAATGGCTGAGATCATCAGAAAGACCTCTACCTCTGTGCTTTATGGCTCAAATCCTCCCAAGTCCATATTTTCTTTTGCCCTCCCTTTCCACTATATCCTTTTGAACTCTCCTCCTTTAAACCTCACTTCAATCTAAGTTATTTTCCCCTCACCTTCTCTCCATCTTCTTGTAGTTGCTGAAATTTGTTTTCTTAATCTTTTCCCCCAAAACACCATATCTCTTAGCATTATCTCTGACAACGACTGCTCCATTTCTCACACTCTGACACACAAGGCCTGTAGAATGTCCCTTTCAAAAATTCCCTCTGCTTTTATTTCTCAGCAACACCTCTTATCTTTTAAAGTTCATTCTATCCTATTCAGGTCATTGGTGCTGTCATCTCTAATATCACTCCAGAGGACACACACACACCCCTACCTTAATTAGTTGTTTCACAGTGTTCTCTACCCTTGTTCCCTTTAAGCATCCTACTTTCCACAATCCATGTTTCTAATGTGTTTTGGCTATACATAGGAATGTTCATATACTAGACCAATATTCTACCCCATTGGAATTCCTAGTTTTATTTTGCTTCAAAACATAACAAGTCTTGGCTACATGACAAAAGTCTAGTAGGTTTCATCGGTTATGGGGGCCACTTATCAAACATGAAA
The DNA here is from genome assembly GCF_028372415.1 of Notamacropus eugenii. Classification (NCBI taxonomy): domain Eukaryota; kingdom Metazoa; phylum Chordata; class Mammalia; order Diprotodontia; family Macropodidae; genus Notamacropus; species Notamacropus eugenii. Next base: position 452,374,650 of record NC_092875.1, read on the forward strand.
GATGAGGTAAGGAGGGAGCAGGTAAATACTGTACATCCAGGCAAATAAAGGTTAACGAGTAGAAAGACTTGTCAAGTTAAGAGACAAATGTGGGTTCAAGTAATACAGGTAATTCAATTAAGGCAAGAAGGGAGAAAGAAGGGTGGGATCCTATACAGGACCAAAGATTTAGAGCTAGGAAAAAACCTCAAAGGTGATATAGTCCAATGTTTTCATTTTGCAGATAAAGAAACTGAGGGAAATTAGGGCTCATTCCTTCTGCTGCCTGGTTGTGTCAAGGTGTGTGAGAAATGGGATAGCCATTCTCAGAGATAATGCTAAAAGAGAAGTGGTGACTTTAGGAAACTTTAGGAGAGAAAGTAAGAGCAAGGGAACTTTGACTGAAGTGGGATTTAATAGAAGAGAGTTCTAAAGGTTACCATGGAAAGGGAGGGCAAAAGAGGATATGGACTGGGGAGGATGAGTGCTGAGTTTATTATGAAGGACAGAAGTCTTTCTGATAGCCACAGACAACTGGCTTTCCCAAAGTTACACAATTAGTAAGTGGAAGAGCTAAGATTTGAACTCGGGTCCTCTGTTTCCAAATCAGTACTTCTACAATGGGACTGAGCAAAAAAGAGATGTAGAATCTAAGAAAACTAACTTGGGCAAGGAGGAATAAATAGGTTATATATATAAAGCTACAATCAGGGAGACCAAGCAACAGGTGTAGGAACCCAAGGAAAGTAATAGAGAATCAATTTTCAGAAAAAGCAAAGGTTCTGGGCAACAGTGGAGGAAAGCAGACCAAACAAAAGAGTCCAGGCATTAATAAGCCAAGATTAAGAATTCAGTGGAAAGAGCACTAGTTTGAGAGTCAAAAAATTTAGGTAAACTGTTTCACCTTGGTTTTCTCTTAATCTCAGAGTCTGTTTCACCATCTGTAGATTGGAAATAAAAATATACATACTTCTTAACTCATAGTTATCTTGTAAAGAAAGCATTTAAACCCCTCTGGGAGTTTGAGATTTTATTACCTTTATTGTCTAAGTGACTTGAATTTGGTAAGTTATCAAAGGCTCCAAGAGTGGGGCAGACCCTCTATTCCTTCTGCCATGACTAAGGGGTCCAAGACTCCAGTTAGAAGTGAACTGAGAGCTTCAACAAGGTGGAAGCAAAGAAATGCTAATACTTCTCAGTGTTGTCAGTGGGAAAAGGTGTATCTCCAGAAATTCAACTCAGTTGAATTTAATGAGCATTTGTTTTGTTTAAGACACTGTTTTAGGCCCAAGCTGTATAAGGGTGTCTATACAGGAGATAATATACAAAAGTAAATGTGTCAAAGTTAAAATATGACAAGGCTAATGGAAATATACAAACAAAATATGCTCAGAAAGTTTAAGAAGGAGATATCATTGGAAGATTGGGTGTTAGGAAGTAGGGGTGAGGTTTAATTTGGAAAGGTTTCCTAAAGGAGGTATCACCTGAAGTGAGTGTTAAAAGATGTGAAGAATTTCAAAGGTAAGATAAGAAAGGATATATACATTCCATGTACTGGAAATTTACTAAATAAATACACAAGCAGGGATGGATCATGAAAGAGGAAGTAGTGTAGTTTAACTGAAAGACAAAGAGGAGAAAGGAGAGTAATCTGAAATACAGCTAGAAAGGCAAGTGGGTAACAGATGATGGAGGGCTTTAAGTATCAGGCTAATTTGTCAGGTTTTTTTTTAACTTTAGATCGATGTTTCTGAGTAGTTAAGCAACACAAGTTGTCAGATCCATGCAAAAGAAAGATTATTTGGCAGATATAGAAAGGATAGACTAGAAAAAAGCAGTGAGTAGAGAGAGTGACTCAGGAGGTGTTGTAGGGCTGAATTCGAGTTGCTGATATGGGAATAAGGAATGGATGGAAAGGATGTGGAAGTGGAGTAAGAGAACTTGGTAATAAATTAGATGCGGATTGAGAGAGAGAGAAGAAGACAGCACCAGACTTGGAGTTTAGAAGACTTAGGTTCAGATCCCACTTCAGACATTTACTACCTATGTGATCCTAGGCAAGTCACTTAGCCACCCTGTGCCTCAGTTTCCCCATCTGTAAAAATGATAGGGTTAAATTTGATGACCTCTAAGGCCCCTTTTCACTCTATTTTAGGGGTTAAACTCAGAAAGATGATAACTTGAGAGGATAGCAGAATCAAGGGAAGGCTTTTTTCTTTTCTTATAAGTATATGATCAGATAAAAAGTAGAGGGATAGTAAAAATGAAAAAGTGAATGATTTATGGAACAAATGTTTTGGGGAGTCAATAAGACATGAATAAAAGGCAATAGTGAAGAACCAGTTGGACTCAGAAAATATAAATTTATAGTATATACAGTCAGGTTTAGTGTCTTCCTTCAACCATTCTATAAAGTGGGAGCAGAGAAGGCAGATGGTATAAGTGAACTAACGTAGGAAAATAACAAGGAAAGAATATCAGCTTTTCAAAACAACAAGAAATGTGAGGGTAGAAGACAGTGCCTTGTTGATAGTCAACTATGAAGTCAAGATTTTAAAGAGGATAAAGTGATGCCATAATAGGGGTGGTGGGCTGGAGGAATATGGCACAGGAGATGGAGGAAGTCACAGGAAGGGCAAAGAACAGTTTTAGGATGAGTAAAGCAAAGATGAGAGTGGAAGAGGATGATGAGTTTGAGTCTTCAGAGTTCTGGATGTCAGAGAAAGGGTAGTTACTTATAGGTGATGGTATGGTCTGAAGTCTGACCACTCCAGTTGTGACTTGAATTAGAACTGACATGAAGTTCTCACATAGGAAGAGGTTAATGAACCAAGCCGAAGGGTTATGAGAGTCAACTATATGAAGAATAAAGTCAACATAGATGATGGAGAAATTGGTATAATAAATAAAAAGAAGCAAACAAAGGAGAAATTGGTATAAAAAAACTAAGAAGCAAAAAGAATAGGAAAGGTGAAATAAAACATCAGCCTGTGAGGTAGTGGTCTGAGAAGGCTTGCTGGAAAGCATGAGACTTGAACCAAGCCATGAAGATGGGTGGAATTTGAAGAATTAGAAGAAATTGGAAGGATGTACCAGCTGAGAGAAACAATTATGATTATAGTGAGGACCAGGCAGAAGAGTTTGGACTTTATCTGGTAAATAATATGGCGTTTGGAGAGTTTCATAAGGTGAGGAGGATAACATGATAGAAACGAAATTTAGATTACTTTATTTCTTCATGTTGATAAATTGGAGGAAGGAGAAACTAAGGGTAGGGAGGACAGCTGGAAAGCTGACTATTGCTAGAAGGTTTAGTTGTCTTAATAGGAAGTTATGGAGATCTGACTGAAGTACTGACAGTACAAATGGAAGGAAATATGTGAATCTAAGAGACATTTTGAAGGAAGAAATGAAAGAATTTAGTGAAATATTAAATAAAGGGATGAAAGAAAAAAGGGCCAAAGATAATTCCACAGTTTATAACCTGATTAGATCAGAAGAATGATGTTCAGGAAAACAACTGATTTTTTTTAAATTTGTCTAAAGGTATTTCCTGAATCTCAATTTTGTGACCCCCAGAAGAGAGCTCATGGGATCATAGATCTAGAGCTGAAGGGTCCTGAGGGATGATTTCGTACTACCTTCTCCCTTTCCAGATAAGGAAACTGGATCTCAGGGATGTTACATAACTTGTCAGAGGTAACATAGAAAGTAAGCCTTTGAGGCAGGATTTGTACCCAGGTCCTCTGATGCCAGAATCAGGGCTGTTTCCTTTGTACAATGCACAATTAATCATTTCTGATTTTATCAGAGACTTAAATGAATAAGAGATTAAATTTTAACTTTCAGGTTAGCTAACTTGATGCCTACCAGTGAGGTCTGGGGAATAACAATAGTTTCTGACAGAGTTAGAAAGTGAGCTTTTGGAATGTAAACCTAAAATATGAAACCCTTAGAAGAGAAGGGAAGGGAGGAGAAGAAAAGTGTAGACAAGAGAAGGAAAGGAAGATTAAATGAAATGACATATTTGGGCAAAAAATATTTAATGATCTGAAATGAAATTCTGTCAATAGATGGTTCTAAAGGTAGGGCATTAAATTGTGAAGCAACAAAAACCTCCTTGTTTGCCTTCATGAAAACACGCTACTTTCAAATGATGCATTGAGTTACTCATCTTTCTAGAGTTTGGAACCCACACCTTTTTATATTCTTTGCTAAAAAAAAAACAGTTTCAGATTTGTTTGCTTTCCTTCTGAATGTAGGAGTGCGTGGAACAGTATGGCAGATACGTCATTGTTTTAAGAAAGAAAAGAATACTTTAAAGAACACACAAGATTTTGACAGACTTGTTTTCCTTTTTTTTCCCCAGGTGACATTTACAAAGAGGAAATTTGGATTAATGAAGAAGGCTTATGAGCTGAGTGTTCTATGTGACTGTGAGATCGCGCTAATCATCTTTAACAGCACCAACAAACTGTTCCAGTATGCCAGCACGGATATGGACAAAGTGTTGCTGAAATACACAGAGTACAATGAGCCACATGAGAGCCGAACAAATTCAGACATTGTTGAGGTAGGAATTAAGGCTTTGTGAGAGTAAAACTTTAACAGAATTGTAGGCTATCTCACCAAACTTTTATATTGCTTCTAAACTGCAGGACTTAATTCTCTTTTCAGAACGTAGTCGCGTCAAGAGTAGTTGGGAAAAAATTACTTAAAACTGATGCTGTTACCATGGATCTGTTTGTTTTTTGTTCCTTATATAGTTGTAATGCTAGAGGAAATTATTGATTTAAAATCACATCATTTGATCCACTTCTGTGAAATTTTAACGCACATTTAGGATCTGATATTTGGTGAAGAAATAATTCTAAATACATGTTGTAGCAAAGTATTTTATTTACAAAAATGAACAGATTTCATATATTGCATTAAGAATTAATGTGGCAGATTTTCAACACAAGTGTTTTAGTTGTCTGGTATGTTCAGGGATTCATAACCCTTGTCTAGAAGGTGGGATGATATATCCATGAATATGATATGCAAGTTAAATACTGACTAAATTCAGAGTGGAGGTTAAAAAGAAGTAGCCTGAGTGATTCAAAAAGATACATCAGGGAACACTTTGTAGAAGTGATGATACCTGAGCTGGCCTTGAAAATAAAATCTACAAGGGGTAGGGTTCAGTGTGAGATGGGGGAGTTTATTCAAGGCCAGAGGTCAGGAGGGGAGGACAGGAGCTAATGTGCAAATGTACATGATTGTAGGACGGGGGAAGAAATGGTGTGACACTGGCAAATATTACCCAGCAATAAGTCATGACAGCAAGGATAATAAAATTTTATTATAACTTGTTCTCAGTTGTTATGCGTACAATATGTTTAAGTGCTGTAGTTTAGAAATAGCTTTGGATCACCTACCAAATAATCCCAAGGGTTTATCTTCATGAGCAGAAAATACTAAGGAAAGGAAGTAAAAGATGAGAGTTTTTCCAGTTTTATTAACTCACTCTTCTTAACCATCTTCTACTGGGTTTTGATAATTTTCCTGCTTTCCTAGAATATTTTGAAAAATTAACTTATTGAAGTCATTTTGGTCAAAGTAAAAAGCATTCCTGCCATATTTAGTCTGGGTCTGTACTAAGGAAATAATAGTAGTATTTGTTCAAACAGAATTAATCATCCCGTAGCTCTCCCTCCCACATTCTCTCTCCCTTCAACAGTTAAAAGTATTTTTTTTTTAACTTCACTGTTACTAATGGTTATTACTAAAAGTTATTTTGAAGTTTGCAATGAATGTCTAGCTTATAAATATTCTACATTCCAAGACTAAGCAAAAATGTAGCAACTTTAGAGAGCCAAGAGTAAATTACAAATAGGTCTCATGCAGTACACACTTAAGAGTTCTTGCAGGTATACATTTATTAATAACACATCATTCAAGTTGTCCCTTACAAATATTAAATTAAAAGTTTATAGTTCACTGAAAAATATTTTATGTTTTGAGGAAATTGTAATATTTATTTGCTATCTCCTTAAAATAGTATTATATTCCTACGTGTGTCTATACACATACATGTATATACTTATACATATATGTTTAAATAAACAGATAATATAAATAGCTTCTTTTGTTGTTGTTCTGAGAACTCTGTATCGGAGAACTCTGAGTATGGAAACTCCTTCTAACAGTGCTTATTGGCAACTCTTGTACAACTTAGGACCTTAGAAAATTGCCTGGGCTGTTGAGAAGTGAAGTGATTCACCCACTAGCAGGCTGCCAACATGTGACAGGTCTTCTGGATTCAAAGGCTGGCTCTCTATCCATAATGCCACACTGTTTCTGTATATAAATACACAAATATGTGACTATCTGGAAATAATCTGTTTGTGGTGTAGTTCATTCTCGTGGTATCCTTATTTTGTGTCTACATATACAGGTCAAAAGTATTATGTCAATCAATGTCAGTAAGAATTTATTAAGTACCTACTGTGTTCTGGGCATTGAGCTAAGTCTTGGAATACAAAAAAGAAAATGCAAAAGACAAGAGGAGCTCATAGTCTAATAGGGGAGGCATTAAGCAAACAAATATGTACAAACAAGCTATATACAGGATAAAAGGAAAAAACAGGAAGAAAGCATTAGAATTGAGGAAGATTGGGAATGGGCTCCTGTAGAAGATGGGATTTTAGCTGGGACTTGAAGGAAGCCAGGGAATACTGTTAAGACAAAGTCTTTCATTTTTCAAGACCATAGCTCATTTATATCAAGTAATATTTAATGCTTTGATATTTCATCTTGGTAAAGGATGCATTAAGTTCTTAAGGGACATGTAATTGGAATTTGAACTTTGATATTTCCTAATAAGTTGGAAAACTTGGTGTATACACCTGGTAAAGTCCATCGTCTCCTAAATTCAAAGAAAATCATCATCAGAAGTTTGACCAAAAGTAGATGAAGATTTTGGTCACAGTAGTTCACGAAAACAATCTCAGACGTTAAGGTCTATATCAGAGGGGTAACGGACCCATGATGATGGAACCACAGACCCTAGAAATATTAAAGGTTTTTAGGTACAGAAGTATTAAGTACAATTCAACAACAAAACTTCAGGACAATACAGGCAGTTGTTTTTAGGTCCTTAAAAAAATTTATAATAGGGATTAATTTTTGTGGTTTAGTCATATCGAACTCTTCATGACCCCTTTTGGGGTTTTCTTAACAAAGATACTGTACTGGTTTGTTATTTCCTTTTCCAACTCATTTTACAGATGAGGAAACGGAAATAAACAGGTTTAAGTGATTTGTCCAAGGTTACGACACAGCAAGTAAATGTCAAATTTGAATTCAGGACCTCTGAACTCCAGGCCCAGGACTCTATCCACTGAGCCACTGAGTTGCTTAACACCTAGTTGTTCAACTTTTATCATTCCTAAAAGATTAAGCTAAATATAAGAAAATTAATTTGATTCAACTGTAGGGAGGTTCTTCCCCTCTGTGTTTTGTGGTCGATTTTTTAAGAGTTTAACACAGACGTGAGATCTCTTTTTTAGAACACAATTAATGGAGTACACAAATCCTCCTAGATAGATCAGAAGCACTTAAACACTGCTTATTTGCCATTTCCTTTTACAAATGGAGCTTTGGAAGGCTTTAGCATACTAAAGAGGCAGTTAGAGTTTCTTCAGTCTGACATCACCAGATTACTTTGAACCCAGAGAAGGTACTATCTGGAGCTTCTACGTCACACTTTCAGAATGACAACAAATTTTACGTTGTGAGATACTTATCTGAGAATATGCCAGTAATTTTTATGATTTGTCAAAATAAAATTTATCAGTAATTTAAAAAAAAAAACATTACGGTTAGTTAAACGCATTGAACCTTCTCAGCCCAACTAATTCTTGGCTTTCCTGACTTTCTTCAAGCTTCAGCTAAAATCTTTCCTGCAGGAAGTCTTTCCCTTTCCTCCTTAATCCTGGTGTCTTTCCTCTAAGGGTATTTGCAATATATTTTTTATGTGCCTTGTTTGTACATGTTTGTTTCCACAACGTCTCTGCCATTACAGTGTAAGCTCCTTGAAGGCAGAGATTAAAAAAAAAAAATCCTCTGTGCTTCACACATTGCTCGGCAAATTTTTGTTCAATCATTCATTAGTGTCCAACTCTTTATGACCCAGTGGACCATAGCACACCAGGCCCTCAACCTTCTGGCAGTGTCATGCATTTTAATACTGCCCATGGGGTCTTGGCAAAGTTACTGGAGTGATCTGCCATTTCCTTCTCCAGTGGATCACTCTTTGTCAGAACTTCCCACTATGACCTGTTCATCTTGGGTAACTCTACATCGTGGAGTTGTGCAAGACCCTTTTCCACAACAAGGCAGTGATCCAGGAGGGTTTTGGCACAGAGTAAGCATTTCATAAATGCTTGCTGACTTGATTAAACTCTAACGTGGCAGAAATTTGCCTTGACCAGTCTCTAAAAGTAGAAGACATGGTGATCATTCAGGAAAGAAGAGAAGGATGAAGGTGGAAGAATCAGTCACATTGCTAGAATTTCTGCACTTGGGTAGAATTGATTATGAAGCATATAAGACATGGAGAATCTGATTTGTGAGGAAAGAGAGTCCTGAGAAATTAGTTTCCATACAGATTTAACAAAAGCTTGAAATTTCAGTAATCTTGCGGCTACTCGGTAAAGTTTTCAATCTTGTTTATCTGTAATAAAAGGATTCTAACTCAATGGAGTTAAACAGCAGGAGAGCTCTAGCATGAAGGGTCATTTATTATGCTTCTTCCCATTTGGACTATTATCCTTCCTCCCAGCCCCCCAAATTAGTTTATTCACAAGGAAAAAGAGAAAAACCACACTGTTTCCAACATTCAGACTGAAATATAAGATTCCTGGGCCATGCTACAGACTGTTGCAGGTCAGAGGAAATTGTGCAGAGCGTGGGTGTTGAAAAAGATTCTTCTCTTAACAAAAAAGCTCTGCGTAATTATCATGTCTTTGCTTGATAATTAGCACTACTGTTACAATGGCACAAAGACTCACAAAAGCTTAACGAGAAGACTGCAATCGTTTTGTTTTTTTTCCCCCATTCTGAATGCGATTTGAATATATGTTTAGATACAATATATAAATGTGTCGGATTTGGTAAATGTGCTAAATTTTTAATCCATTGGTTTAAAAAACAAAAACAGTTGTTGGATTTAAAGCATTTCCTCTAAAGGAAGTCCGTTTCATTTAACTTTACTGACATTAAGAGAGAATATTTACCTTTCTGTGTAAGGCTATTAAAATGCTATAAGAATTCTGAAGATATTAATGGGCCATGTCTTTCCTCTCTCAATTGTGCCTAACCGTCCAAATTCACTTAACCACCCCCTACCTTACATACAGAAAATGGTCGCATTTACGTAGAGAACTATTCTGAACATTCTTCCTTGGTATTCTGTAGGCTATGCTTGCTGCTCATTCCTTTAGTATACATTATTAAACACCAACGGTGTACATGGATCTATCCTGCATACTGTAAGGGAAACAAAAGCAGGTGGAGAGAAACTGACAGCCCGCTTGTGGAGACAAACACAGCCTCCATTAGATGTATTGTATGGTACCAGAATGGTACAGTTATAGGAATGAATCCTAAAAAATCCAACTAAATTCATCAAACATCTATTCATTGCTTTCTGTATATAAGACACTGTGCCAGGGGTGGAAAGAAAAAGGCCAAAACTAAATAGCTTCTGTCCTCAGAGAGATCACATTCTACGGGAGGCACCTTCTGAGGTCCTTTCTACACCTTTCTCCTGTGTTCTGTGTTACTGTTTATGACCAGCGAGCATCCTTTCCATGATTCAGGAGCTATCCGTATCTTTGTAGTTTTATGAACTCACTCCAGTAGGCTCAATGGGCATTGAAATGGCACAGTGGATAGAGAGCTGATCCTGGAGTCAATAAGATCTGTGTTCAAATCCAGACTGATATGCAATTTGGGTGTGTAACCCTGGGCAAGTCACCAGACCTTTGTTGACCTCAGTTTCCTTATCTGTAAAATGGGAATAATAGTAGCACCTACCTCAGGGTTGTAATAAGGATCAAATTACATAATAATTCTAAAGTGCTATAGCACAGCCTGGTCCTTAGGAAGTGCTATTTTTTGTTAGTTATCATTATTAATTATAAATAATAGAGAGTGGCCCAACAAAGCAAATGCATCAAAGAAACAACTTTTCTGCTCCTTAGGAGACTATACACTTACATTTTTAAAAAACGCAGAACAAGTTAATGGCTTTCTAAGGAGATGGTTCTTCTCTCTGATATATTTCACACAACCATAGCTTCAAAATGCTCATCTCTAGCCATGCAGCTCAGTGGTGCAGTGGGACCATGTTGGACTGAGCATCAGAAAGATTCATTTTCCTGAGTTCAAATTGGACCTCAAAGCAAGTACTAATTGTGTGACCCTTAACCCTGTTTGCCTCAGTTTCCTCATCTATAAAATGAACTGGAGAAGGAAATGGGCAACCACTTTTTGCCAAGAAAACCCCAAATGGGGTCACAAAGAGTTGGACTTGACTGAAGAACAACCATTAAAAACTATGCCACTTCCTTGTTCAAAACCTTCAGTAGTTCTGTGGAACAGAGAATTAAAAAACAAAAACAAAAATGCATCAACCTTGTCTTGAAAAGCTGCTAAAATCTATTTCCATCTTCTCTTTCCAGCCTGATTTCATTTGAGCAGCCTCTTTGCCATCCAGGATCACTCACTGAGCCCCAGTCCCAACCTGACTTTCCTGGCCAACCTTGAAGGCTATCATTCCCCATCCCTAAAATGCATCCTCTCCCTGTTTCTCAGTTTCCTGGATTCCTTCCCTCCATCGTTGGCCAGTTCAGGTGCCACCAATTTTATGGTGTCTTCTATGATCCACAAAGCTAAAAGTGACTTTTTCATCCTTTGATTTAGAGACCTCAGTCTGTTTCTCTCCCTTTGCTCTTATTTCCTACCTGGGTGTACTAAAAAATTTTGTGCAGCTTTAGTGCCTTAAAAATCACACTAAGACTTTTGGGACACCCTTTATCATCTTTCATATGTGTACATAGTGGATTCCTTCTTTTATATTGTAAACTTCTCAAGAATAGGGCTCATGAGGTCATTTTTCATCTTTGTGTATCTGGCACAATTTCTTGCACATATTATATGATGATCATAGATTTAAAATTGGAGAAGACCTCAAAGGTAATCTAATCCAACTCCCCTATTTTTATCAATAACAGAATTAATCCCCGGGTATTAAATGGCAGAGCTAAGATTTGAACTCAGGTCAGCTGATCTTAAAGTCAGATCCCTTTCTACCGACACTACAAAATGTCTGAGCCCAGTACTCTATCCAGCTTGCCCATCTACGGAGAGATAATAATGAAACCATGAGACAGAAGAGATCACCAAGTGAGACAATCTAGAGAGGAGTCCTCAAGGGCAGCCCTTTGACTGAATCCAAACCTCACAGAACAAATTCCCTTGAGAAATGCCATCAATGCTTAAAGAGGGGAATCTGGGAGGACAGGGTGATTGATGATATCAAAGACTACAGATAAGTCATGATGGGTGAAGACTAAGGAAAAACCATTAAATGTGACAATTAAGAGATCAGTGGTAATGTTGGAGAGAGCATTTTCAGTTGACGGATGGCATCAGAAGCCAGATTGTAGAAAGTTTGGAAGTGAGTGAGAGAAGATGGGGAGGTACTCTGTTTACATGACTTTCTCAAATATAAACCTGGCCTGGACTCAGGAAGATACGAGTTCAAATGTGACCTCAGACATTTACCAGCTATATGATCTCGGATAAACCATCTCACCTGTATGCCTCAATTGTTTTTCTTCTGCCAAATGGGGTTAACGATAGCACCTACTTTCTAGGGTTTTTGTGAGAATCATTTGGATTATAACACATTGTAAAGTCCTTTGTAAACCTTAAAGAGATTTTTAAAGGTTAGTTGTTTGTTATTATTATTGTTTAAAAAAAGAATTGACTAATTATGGCTTGTTGGAAACTAATGGAAGAAAAGCAGTTATAGAACCACAGAAAATTGATTTTAAGGGACCTTAAGGGTCATCTAGTTCAACTCATAAGTAAAGCATGAAACCTCTATGAAGCATCCCCATGAAGTAATCAACTAAGCTTTGCCTAAGTACTTCTAGTGACAGGGAACTCCCTAATAGAAAAGTGCTGGCCTTGAGTCAAGAAGACCTACCTTTGAACTGTCCCCTTTGATACTTAACTAGCTGTGCAACAGTGAGCAAGTCACTTAATTTCCCCACTCCTGTTTCCTCATCTATAACAAGAGAATGTCCATACAACCTCATCTCACAGGGCTGCTTGGAGGACGAAAGGAGATGATGTAGATAGAGTTCTGTATCATTTTTATCATTATCGTCTCCTGATACAGTCAATTTCAGTTCTTATACCTGTCATTATTAGGTACTGCTTTTTATGTAGTTCAGATCTGACTGACTATAACTTTTACCTTTCAGACCTGGTTATTCTCTCTATCCAAGCAAAATAAATGTAATCTCTTCACTGAAAATCCTTTAAATATTTGAAGAGAGTAATAATAATAATATTAATAATAGCAACTGATACTTATCAAGTACATTAATAAGATTTGCAAAGTTTTTTACCCTGTGATATTATAATCTATTATATAATGTTATTATATAATTGATATATGATATATGATTATATAACATGTATATATCCACATGATATATAATTATATAATATAGGATATTATATAATGCTGTTATAATTTCCATTTTAGCACATGAAGAAACTGAGACACAAGTTAAGTGCCTCGGCCAGGGTCACACAGTGTGTCTGAGGCAAGACTAAAGCTAAGGAGTTTTATGACTTCAGTTTGAAATCTGATGCCCTTAAAAGCTAAAACACATTTTCCCTATCAAATCAATAACTCTACAATCAGTCTTTAAACCCTATTTCTGATCGTAAAGCAATTATCGGTTATTAGGATATGTTAATTGTGAAAATCACATGAGGTGCATATAAAGTGTGATTCTCTGACTTGTAAGAAAAATGATTATTTTCGATATGATTCTGTGTTTACTTAAAACATCATGGAATCTCTTTTTGTTTAGAAACAGATAAAGCAGTGTTTTCAATTTAAAAGGTTTACATTCTTGGACAAAGTAATTTATTTTCTTCTGAAAATGAAAAGTTGTTTTTTTTTTTTTAAGATTACTATTCTCCATTTTTTTTTGAACCAAATGCATAATTTTATTAGTATGGGGAATTCTCCAAGAGGAAACTTTCTCTACCAAAGCAAATTGACACCCCTTCTGCAATTTATAGAGTTAAAGTATTATCTGGGACACTGAGAGCTTAAGTGACTTAGCCAGGATCACACAGACCACCTGGTTCACAGGTGAGAGTTGAACCCAGACTTCCCTGACCCAAAAGCCACTTTTGCATCCAGTATGCCACATTCCTTTCAGTGGTATCCACATTGATTAAAGCCCCTTCTCTACTTACCCAATAACAATAAAAATATTAGTACTTCAACAAAGTTCTCTCTGTTCTTCAATTGTTTTCATCAATTTCTTTAAAATGCCCAGAATCAGTATGTTCTATTCTGAACCAAGATTCATAACCCCTCTACATTGAGAATAATGGATGTCCATCAAAAAATGAACATTTTAAAAAGTGGGCTTTTGTTAAGTACATTGACTCATTTGTGTCCCTACATTCCTTTTTGTTCACAATTATAACACATATATTTAGGAAATCTTTATATAAGACAGTTGTACCATTGTGCCACAAAGTATAAAAAATTAGATAACTAAAAATGCATAAACAATGTGTGCACACATACACATTGGGTATACATACATGTATAAAGATACGTGTATACATATATGTATATTTGAGTATATAGGGTGTTTCAAACCCTGCATAGTGCAATTATACACTGTCAAAGTTAATATACATATATATACATTATATATATATATGTGTGTTACACATATACATACTTACATGTATGCATCACATATATATTAAATAAATGCATTATTTAAAATAGGAATATATTCCTAAATTTGGTTTGTAATAACGAGTCTATGTGTGCATCAGTTATGGGGCATATAAATATAGAATGTATCTCTGGACATGGTGGCACACATCTGTAATCTCTGCTATTGGGGAGGCTGAAACTGGAGAATTTCTTGAGTTTAGAAGTTCTGAGCTACAGTAGGATTAAAGTAGATTGGGTGTATACACTAAGTCTTTCCAACTAATTTGGTAAGTACATGAGAGTCATGTGTAAATACACGTATCTGAGTATATGCATACATAGACTATATACACAGAATTGTGAATATGTGAATATGTACACGTGTATATATATGTGTGTGTATACACACACATAAAGCATAAAAACTCAGACGTGCTCCATTTGTGACCCACAATGGCTTGCCTCTGCTTGGGCTAGTTCCAGATGCTCAGCATATTAGTGGAGATTTAGTTTCATATACCCAATCAAAACGAGCCCTACTGCAACTCAAAATTACAATGCTCACGCTATCCACAGATCCCAGGATCCCCAATAGTGAGGATTACAGGCATGTGTTTTTCATGCCTGATGATAATTTTGTGTTTGCATAGCTGAAAACTAACCCATATCTAGGCTAACTGTTGGATACCCAGTTCAGAAATATGTTCCTATTTTTGAGTGATGCCATTTGTTTAGCTTGCACATATTTAATAAATATAGATCCTCAATCTCACTTAAGAAAACAGTCATTACTGAATATGCAGAACATCACTGCACTGAATTTAAACACTGAAATTGAAAACTGAGAACAAATTCACAAACTCACTTCCTGTGCAGTTTGGTTAAATTTGCTAAAACAAAATATTTCCCTTCTTATGAACTCTCTTAAAAATATGAGTTGTTGTTCACAAAGACCATGGTTTATTCCAATGAATAAGGGGCTCGACACAGACTCCTGTTCACCATTCTGAGAAACAATTGCATCATCTCTAAAATTATTGGGTTCGAATCTATGATTCTTAGGATTTTTTCTAGTTCAAATGGTCTGTCTTGAGTCTTTATTCGTAAGCAAATTAAATTCCTTATAATTCTTAGACTGCTTCTAATGGATTATTGGGATTAATCAATAAGTAATCATAGAAATGATTTCAGAGACAAACGGAACAGGGAGTTTCAATAAAGAGCAAAAAGCATCTATATAACTTTAAGTGGTGTAAGTGTGAGATAGAGTTGGAAGGTACTTTGGTGGCTGTCTAGCCAATCCTTTCATATTACAGATTAGGAAACTGATGTCCACAATAATGAAATGACTTGTCTTTCCAGAGGTCACGTAGTTGTAAATGTCAGGGGCAAAGATTTGAACTTAGGTCTCCTGACTTCATAGCCAAGGCGCTGATCTTTTCACTCGATTTTTATTACCATTATTATTATGAACCAAGAAAAGTAACATAAAGAAGTGAATTTCCTTTAACTAGAGATGAGAAAGGGAGTATTCACTTTAGAACAGAGGTTCTTTACTTCGAGTCAATTAACTTAAAAAAAAATTGTTGACTATTTCAGAGTAATTGGCTTCC
Organism: Notamacropus eugenii; assembly: GCF_028372415.1. Taxonomy (NCBI): domain Eukaryota; kingdom Metazoa; phylum Chordata; class Mammalia; order Diprotodontia; family Macropodidae; genus Notamacropus; species Notamacropus eugenii. The sequence continues at coordinate 452,390,280 of NC_092875.1, forward strand.
TTTGTAATCCTACATTATTTTGTGCATCTAAAAACCTTTTTCAGAGATGGGCTTCTCCAGACTGCCAAAGGATGCCTACTATGTGCCAGGCACTATGCTAAGCACTTTACAAATATCACATCTGATTCTCACAATGACTCTCGAAGGTAAATGGTGTCATTATCACCACTATTCAGTTGAAGAAACTGAGGTGAAGTGACTTGCCCAGGAGACACGGCAAGTGTCTGAGGCTGTACTTGAACCCAGGAATTCTTTTTGACTCCAGACCCAGCACTATCTCCTACTACTGAGTTGCTCTAGATAGCTATTAAATAGTCTCCATTGGGGCGGGAGAGTGGAGATAAATATTGTGAAATAATGTTCCCACCCTTGGTGATTCTTTTTTAAGACTTTGGACTTTGTAGCTCATTTAAAACACAATTCATATCATATCATACTGTTAAAACACATCAAAAAGATTTCAAGACACAAATTTTACTTTGTTTAAGGACTAGTTGAAAACTTAAGTTGTTTAAACTGTACATGTGAAGAGTTCCTCACACAAAGGCAAATCACAGATCCATGTTCCCCTAACCCCCTCCCACGTATGCACTACCACATCTCCCCCCCCCCCCCAAAAAAAAAGGCGAGGGGAAGAATTACCACTGAAAGAACTTAGAGACTAAGTTAATTTTCAGGAAGAATTTCAAAGAGCTGCCCTAAGGCAAATTAGAAGATGAAAGCTTTTTAAGTGGAGGAGAAAATACTGAAAAATAGAGTCCTTCACTATGTGCATATATGTACATATAAAAGAATATGGCTCAGTGGCAAAGTTTCCTTTGTTTATATTATATCTCTTCCACTAATTAAAGCGAAGTAAGGAGGGAGGGGGAAAGGAAGGAAGGAAGGAAGGAAGGAAGGAAGGAAGGAAGGAAGGAAGGAAGGAAGGAAGGAAGGAAGGAAGGAAAGGAGGGAGGGAGGGAGGAAGGGAGGGAGGGAGGTGAGGGAAACAGGGCATAAAGCAGTGTGCTAGGCACCAGGGATAAGGAGTCAAAATGAAATAAATCCTGTCCTCAGGGAGTTTGTCATTGTATTGGGGGGAGGGGGAAACAGCATATAAGTGAATACAAAATACACAAAATAATTTCTGTTGGGAGAGCACAGGTCAACTACAGACAGTTTGTTAGCAGTAGAACAGGGATACACACAAGCACAACGTGGGATAAGGGCACCAAGAGATGGGGCTGACATGAATAGGTTTGTAGGAGGAGGGAGTGGTGAATGGAAAGTGCAAGAATTCAATTCATTTTAATGAACATTTATTAAACGACTCCTACATGCCAAGCATTAGGCACTGGGGATACAAAATGCAAAGAGGCCTTGCTTTTAAGGAGCATAGGAAATAACTCTAGAAATATAAGTGAGAGCTATATTATAATAGGATTTAAATGCCAGGGGAAGGATTTTGTATTTTATCCTGGAGACAATAAAGAGCCATTGCCAATGTTTGAGCAAAGGAGTTTTTCTTCTTGGAATTATTTCTGCATTCTAGGGAAATGATACAATATCCTTGTAAAAAGAAATCTATATTTTCTATAGGATTTTTTAAAGAGCTGTGTGTATATATGTTTTGAAAGTATATTATGTATGAATAGGACTACTTAACATTCAGTGAAACTCATAAATTCTCTATCTACTTCATAGTGGCAAATAGCTCTGGCCTTTGCTTACCTCATTCTTCTTGGGCTTAGATAATGTCATGGAAAATTCTAATATCAATAGTAATTCCCCCAAAAAAAGACCTTGATCACTAAAAAAGGTTAAGAGTTAGACAATTAATAGTATTCAGATGACAAAGACATAAGCACGTGACAAGCTACATGGATAGATCATTTCGAGGGAAACATTTTACTGATTCATTACACATTATCCTGCCAAGATAGCAATGTATGGAGTATATCCTTTGCCATGCTTAAGTTTGGTCACCTGGTTGAAGTTCTGAATGAGAAAAAAAAATCCCCTGTCAATTATTTGTAAAGGTCACAGAGTTAATGACTAGCTGGGAGGTTAATTAGATTCTGAAAGCCTCTTCATAGCAATTAGTCTCCTAATCTTTATGTTTTTCGTAAATAAGCTCTCTTACTGTTTAGATATACTGTTTAAGGTAAGAAACACTGTAAATAAGAAATCGTAGTCTCCTACTCAATGTGGGCTTTTTCCCCCCTCAACCTAATCTCAAATGTCATTGGATAAGAATTATGATCTAAGAATTCATACTGAACTTTTACATAGTAATGAATGGAAATTCCTATACTGGAATTTCTATATTTTTATACACTTTACAGATTTTTTTAGTTAGAGTGTCTCAGTTCAACAAGCATTTATTTAAACATGTACTGTGTGCAAAGAACTGTATTTTATTCATTAGATTAATTTTCTAGATGAAAAATTGGCAGTATATTGATGTCAATTCAGGGTTAAATTACAAAGGAGGGAGACAGGTATTTACTAAGTGTCTACTATGTGCCCACTTCTCTACAAATATCTCATTTGATCCTCACAACACCCTCCGAGGTAGGTGCTATTATTATCCCCACTTTATTGAGGAGGAAACTAAAGCCCATAGAGTAAGTGACTTGCACAGGGTCACACAACTAGTGCCTGAGGGTGCATTTGAACACTGGTCTTTTACTGCACCACCTAGCTGCCTCAATGTAGCAAATAATCTAGAATTACTTCAGTTTTTCTGTCTTTTGTTTAATTCTAGACAGTTACAATCTTTTAACATTTATACTCTCCACTCCCTTTTCAGAAAATAAATCCTACACTTGAGTTTTATAAGAAGTCAGCTATAAAAATGTGCTTTTAAACACAAAGCTGCCTGTCAGATGTTTGCGTGCGAGGAGTTCTCCGATGGAAAGACTGGATAGTAAATACAGAAATTCAGGATAAAGACAGAGAATCCAAATTTTCATTTTTGGAGTTGTTGGAATTAAGGACTGAGTACAGTCCCAGAGGAGAAGATCATCACCAGAGAAGCATTTAATAATTGCCCATAAAAAAAAAAGCTAGGCCAGTTCCAAAAAGTGCCCTAAAAAAGTAGAAACACAAGACTGAAATTTATCAAATAAATATTAAAAAGAGAGAATAAAACAGGAAAAAAGTGAAAAGGAACAAAAAATTTTGTAGTTGTCAATGACAGGAAAGTTAAAATCTGCAATAGTCCTGTCTGACATGTACACATACAACATATGTACCAATACTGGTAAGTTTGCCAGTAGTTAAGAGTAGGAATTTTATCTTCATGCAAGGATTGATGTTTGGAATCTCTTTCTTGCACATTTTGAGTTTACCCCAAATTAATTTCATATGAAGAAAAGGAAGCTCAGTAGTGAGCTGATTTTCGTTGAGTGATGGAGGTATTGTTATAGAGAATTCAGTTTATTCAGCATTAAAGCATTTGGTTTTCATCAAATGACTCATAAAGTAGGACCTGGAGAGCAGTGTGGTATATGATAGCAGACTGAGAGAATTCGGAAGCCTTAGCTTCTACTCTCAGCTCTGCAGGTTACTAGCTGTGTAATACTGGGTGAGTCACTTAACCCTCATCCTTGTTCCCTCATTTATAAAACTGGGATAATAATTCCTGCCCTGGTGTGAGGATACAGTGAAACAATGGATAAAAAGATGTTTTGGAAACTTTAAAGTATTGTTAAGATATAGGATGCTCTTATTTTTAATTCCAAGAGAAAAGTTTAACAACTAAACTTTTGCTGTAGGATAAGAATGGTTTCTGAATGCCCAACATTTGAAAATGTTAACTTTTTCAAAGTGTTTTCCATACTAAGTCCTTCCTTTACTGTCACATTAAGCAAAAGAAAGGTAATGAGTAAAAACAACCAAAAAAATGCAATATGCCTTGTGAAGGTAGATGATGGAAAGGATAGCTGGATAAATTGATAAACGATACATAGAGAGAAGGCTGAATAGATGGATCGATAGATGCCATCACATTTTTCAAGTTTTTTTTTCTTTTATTATGTATGAGTCATTTGTAAATGTCTTGTTATAATTTTCACAGAAATTCTGTGAGATTTTTGCTTGTGCAAAATATGAAGGGATGTCTATTGTCTTTAAGTTTGATAGAAGGTTCTCTCGCTGAAAACTGAAACCTGCCTCATGGTTAGACTTCACAGCTGAATGTTTTTCTTCTCCAAAACATGATATATCTGGCTGTAAGGCTGGAAAAATTTTACATGTCTGTGTAACATTCTTATAACCTAATAGCTCTACGGGTTTTCTCCCAATCTAGTCATTGGAGAATGTTCTTTGTTTTGTAGTCCCTGTTTCACATAGTAACAGCTTGTTGTATTTTGGTCTGTTTGCCAGAGGGTAGGTTTATTTTTAAAACCCTGAACTCTGAATTTTCTTTATTTTTCCAAGATTGAAAGCAGCTGAAATGCCTGGAGTTACAGGTTGAAGGCTGCTTTACAATATGGGAAGGGAAGCTTGATTCCCTCCCCCCTTTGTGTTTTTTTTTTAATTTTTCCTAACAAATGTCTTCTAACTGGTAGTTGTCTAAAAATAGAAAGCCGCCTAACTAAAAATAGCTTGGCTCTCAGGCTTGCCAAGGAAAATGGAGAGGAACAGGCGTGGAATGGAAGGCTGAGTAATCCAGTTCAATTCATTCAGAGATCCCTTGGAGAATGCGGGCGATGATAAAGTGCCCTCCAAAAACCACAAGCCTGACTTGCTGTCTTCAGACTTCTAGGTGCCAATAAACATTTTAGCCCAAGGATATATTTTTTTCTCATAGGTCGTAAACACTTTCTGAAAGACAAGGCTTTGTTTCACAGGGCCTGACATTCTGTCAAAAATAGCTACCTTTCCTAAGGTCTTTTTTCTCTTTTAAAGAAATCTCTCTTAAATTTTTTACTTACATTTTCAAATAACTATCTTAATTATGAAATAATGTGACTTCAATGGCAGTTCTTTGAGTTGTCATAAAAGTTGCAAACTGCTTGTGACCTCAAAACTTTAAAGGTTTTCACAGAAAGAGAAAATTATTTCAGAGCTTCCTTTAAAGTAGCGAGTGAACGCTGATTTATTGCTTTGTAGGTTCATGCTCCCTAGATTACCCAGCAGCACTTGATATAGCATCTTTTAGCCCTCATTCTTAGTTTTTCCGACCTAAGCTAGACAGTAAAACCTCCTTCCAGCCTTCTCTCTCTCCCTTGACACTCTCTCTTTTTCTCTGTCTTTTCTCTCTCTCTCCCTATTCTCCTTACCTCCTCTCTTTCCTTTTATATATCTTTCTCTCTCTTCCAACTCTTTTTCCTCCTTCTCTCTGACCCTCTGTTTCTTTCTCTCTCTCTGTATCTATTTTTCTCTCTCTCCCTCTGTCTCTGTATGTCCATCACTCTGTCTCAGTCTGTTAGTTTTTGTCTCTCCTCCCTGTCAAGTATTTAACTCTCACTTTAAAGAATTAGAATTCTGAGACAACTAGAAAACATGACATAGGCCTATTTTGCAATCGTAACGCTTTTTTCCCCCATTTTGGTCTGCTTGAGTAATCTGAATAACCAGGTCAAACATAGCAACAGGGTGTGGAAATGTCAGCACAGTTCATGGGGTTATTTGGGCCTGAGTATTGTTCTGTCCAGTTCCTGTAATGTTGCTGGTGATAAGGCTCCTGAGACACAGGATGAGAATTGATGGAAGGAGACTTAAATCATTGTAAGAAGAATCAGGGTCCTTGTATCTGTGTACATGGACTCTTCTGGTCTCCCGTCTTGTACAACATTTTGTCTTCTGGCTGCTGGCCCCCTACAGCTCTTTGTAATGGATGCAGACCACAAGTGATTCCTTTATGCAGTACACAGGGTATAATTGTGTCTGTGTGGTGTATTAGTAATTACCAAGCTGAATTCCCATATTGTATCTTTACTGCAGGCATGGAAAAATAGGACACACAACCCCGCACGACCATTTGCAACCTAGATAGTGAGCCACTAATAGCTATGTTCCAGGGACAAAGACTTTTGTAAGCACATACATGTTTCACTTTCTTTGTCAAATTATCTCTTATGTAGAATAATTTCAACTTTGGAATTACTTTTCTGTGGTCTTCTACTATTAATTGAAAATTTTTCAAATACTGTAAATCCCCGAAATTATTGAAAATGTTCATTGCTTTTAGTTGCTGAACAGAAAGTCACATCAATTTAGTATTACTGAACATGCATTAATTATGCTAGAGTAGCATGGATGGAGTATTAAATTAGAGCATATAGTAAAGATATGCTTTTAAGTAAAAATTAATTAGTATAGTTATGTATTTCCATAATATTTGGTATTATTAATTTTCTAAATAATGAATATTGCTTTCTAAAGATAATTTAATGATTTTTGTCTCAGAGGCTGTTAAACTTCAAAAAAAGCTGACATTTGTTTTTTGTTACAGTAAACAGATATAAATTAATTATTAATTTCCTTGCTATAAAATTTACATCCATCCCTTATGTATTATGGAACATATTGATTAGTCTACCATTTACCTCCTATTCATGGAGGTTTTTTAATGTCTAGAATATGATTTATCTATAAGAGAAATTAAAATAATAGAGGCTACTCGATATAATACATCAGAAAACTTAATACATCAGAAAACTTAATGTATTTATATTATACAGAAGTCATTTTAAGCAAAGCGATATAAGTTAAAACTAGTTAAAAACTGGTAAATATATCACTACAGCTCTTATATTGTATTTAAATTAATTATGTTGAACCCACAAATGTTTGTTCTGTATAATGACATGAATTGGTTTAAAATGTAAAATGCTTTTATATTTTCACATACAAATCTGAAAATTTATCTATTTTGAACATTAAATATTATTTTCCCATATTCATTTCAGTCAGTATTTTATAAAGCACCTTCTACAGAGAATATTGTTCTAAGCCTAGGAGGGATTAAAAAAAGGTTTAGGAAACACTGCCTGCCCTCAGGGAGCTCATAGCTTCATTGGGGGAAAAGCACAGGAATGGATTGGATGACCTGTAATGTGACAGATCGATAGAACAGGAAGAGGGGAAGACTTGTTCAGCCTGACCCCCAGAAGGCAGAACCAGGAAGATTGGTTAGAAGTTTCAGAGAAGTAGATTTAGTTTTGATGTAAAGAAAATCTTCCTAAAAATTGGAACTTTCCAAAAATAGAAGGAACTACACCATTAGGAGGCATTGTGCTCCCTTTCTTCAAGTAAAGGCTGTGACCACTTTTCAGTAGTTCTGAAAAGGGAATTCTTCTGACATAGTGTGGGCTAAGTGGCTTCTGAAATCCCATCCAAACCTGAGATTCTGTGATTGGGCAAAGAATAATCATTAAGTTCATTTCCCAAAAATATGTGCCTCTGATTGTGAATTCTTAATACAAAAAGAGGGATTGGATATTCCGAGACCACTTTACAGATACAATATTCCTTTGTACCCATTGCAATTTGACATCTTGTTTCTTGTCTATAATTCACAATACAACTTTCACCAAGATATTCATTCACAGCCTACATCTCTGTTTTGTCTCAGAAATTTAAGCTTCCTACTTCTTGAGAGTAGTCATGTACAATCATATTTGGAAATATCAGTGGTGATGTGGAGGGCAGTGAATAAAAGGTATACATGCCATTCAGGTACACATGAAGAAATTCAAAATATACATATTAGAATATAGGGACATTACTTATCAAATAGAAAAGCATTGTCACATATTTATGAACTTTAGTTATCAGATATTCTGATAATATTTTCTTCTCTGGCATCACTCTAAAACTATTATGTCCTTGGGGACAGCAGACTTCATTTTTAATTTGAGTATTAACTGTTTTATAAAAAGAAAGATACTGTTTTATGATATCAAAATGCCTAACAGAGACAAAGCAAGGAATTCACTGCATTTCCATCGCTTTGTTTAACATACAAATCAACAGACTGAGTTTATTAAAATATTCTCAGTATTTTTTGCATTCAACTGTAAATTAAGCCATAAACATTAATTTAGCACCTGCTGTGTGCTGGGCATTGTGCTACACCCTGGAGATACAAAAAGAGGCAAAGGATAATCTCTGCCTTCAAGGAATTCACAGTCTAATGTGGGAAGTAACAAACAAATAAAAATGTACAAACAAGCCATATACAGGATAGATAGGAAGTAGTTAAGAGAGGGAAGATTCTAGAAGGATTGGGATAGGGTTTCTGTAAAAGATGGGATTTTAGTTGAGACTTACAGAACACCAGGGAAGACAGTAGACAGATATGAGAAGGGAAAGCATTCCGGCCATGGGGGACGATTTAGAACAGTATCTGATATTAGACTAATCTAAGAAAATGTAGCATTATTGAACTGGAGCTAAACTGAACCTTAGAAACAGAGTCAGGAAGGCTTGAGTTAGAATCCTGCTCCAGGTAACATACTCTATGTGACCTGGGCAAACCTCAGTAACCTCATCTGTATAATAAGGAACTTGGACTCAAATAGCCTCTAAATTCTCCTAGCGCTCTTAATCCTATGATTTCATTCAATCTGTCTCTTCATTTCTTGGGGAGAAAGTCCAAAAAGTTTAAGTGAAGCTTGAGGTTACAGAGCACAGTAAGGGAGCTGAGATTCAAACCTAGGTCTTCTGTTTCAAATTCTGTGCTGTCTGTAAAAAGGGAGAGAAATAAAAGCCCACTGTTACAGTGGACCAAGCAAGAAATAGTGAGAACTTGAACCAGGATAGAGGTTGTGTGACTGTAAAGTAGGTCTAATGACAAAGAGATAGGTATCATGGATAAGACCTCTCAGCCGCGTGGGTGTGGTAGCTAATGAGGGAGAGAGAAAAATATCAAAGACAAGTCTTAGATAGGAAGGTTTCTCTGTCACTCAAATACTAAGCAACACAATGGCCCAATGAGAGAAAAGGTAGGAGTGCCTAGAGGATATGAATGAACCTTTCAGAACTCTTAGCTCATTTTTCATTCAAACATACATATGCACAAATATACACCAATATACATGGATCCATATGCATCCAGTTATTATGAGTTTATAAAGCCCTAAGTATATTTTCAAACAGGAACTGAGACCTAGAACCAAGTGTCTACTGGGTATAGTTTTCTAAGTCAGGTCAGTAATATTTGCCATCATACTTCTGTCATTGTCTGCATTCCTCATGAAATAGATTGGCAGTAATGAATTTTGTTTTGGGTGGCCCTTACTCACTTGTCTACACCTTCGTTTCAGACATATGTTGGATTGGGGGAGGGAGAAGTAAACCACGAGGAGCAACATTTCAGAAGTCATGTGCATCCTCTTTTAACATTAATGTTTCCTTCATCTCTTAATGTATGTTTTTAGTAAAAAGAGAGATTTGTATCCAAGATAGTGGTTTGTTATTATTATTAAATGTTTAAAAATTATACGGTTCATTTTATATGTCCAAACAAAATCTAGGTTTTTAACCCATTTGAAAAATTATGTCCTAGTAGTAAACATATCCCAACTGTTCTACAATTTGGTATATGTGTATGTGTGTGTATCTATCTGTCTATCTGTCTATCTATACATATGTGTTTGTATATACATATATACATGCATATGTGTGTGTATATATGTTATATATATGTTATACATACATGTATGTGTGTGTGCATATATATATATGCATATATATATATATATATATCTTCACTTTCTACCTAATGAAACCATTTATTTATTTGTGGGGCTATGGAAAGTCTCCAAGGAAAACTGGAGAACTCGGCTACTACTGCAGGAAGTGGTGTCAGCAGCTCCGTGGGTGGCATTTTCTCTGCTGAGTCAGTCCCACAACTCGTTTTCCAGCATGTTTTTCCTAGTCGTGCTGACTTTCTGACAAGATGCAAAGCTGAAGTCTTAGAAGTTCTGGGAGATCTCCTGCTGTTTTCCCTTTCCCCATTCCCTTGGGAAAATGCCATAGAAGATGACATCTTCCTATCTAGGTTATCCTTGTCATTTAAGTTGGAAAAAATTTGCAAAATATTCTGCCATCCTTCTTATTTTACTCTTCATTAACTCTATAAGATGGCTCAGTATTGTCAGAACCATTTTGTTAAGGAGGAAAAATGAGGTTTTTAAGAAAAAGTTTTAAGTGTTTCAAGATTAAAGAATGATTTAATAGCACATGATTAATGTTTTAATTATTAACTCATTAATTATTAATTAATTTAATAGCATTATGATTAATAAGATTAATTCTTGCTTCTATTACATAGGCTACTGAGGAATGATGCCTTTGTCCTTAAAATATACATTTCCTCTTTTGAAAATGAATTATAAAAGTAACCTTCTTATTCAAAATAATTCAGGGAAAGTTGAGTTGAGAGTTACACAGTTACCAAGTGAACCTGATTAAGATGGGCAGCCAAAAATAACTCCAAGATGTAAAACTTTCTTTTACCAAGTGTTGAGACATTTGCATCTGCTATCTGGATAATTTCATCAGCCCTGCACATCACTTTCCCTGGGCAGAAACAGTTTGTTGTTTAAAGGTGCATCCTTCCATCATGGTGTAAATTGACAGGAAATGGTAAATTATTTTCGAGTAGAAAAGACATTCATCAAAACAACTATAATAGCTAGTATTCATATATGCCTATATAATTTATATTACTTCATCTTTTCCTCACAACAACCCTGGGGAGATATTATTATAGGCTCATTTTACAGAGGAGGAAACAAAGGCAGGTAGAGGATAAGTGACTTGCCCAAGATCCCACAGATAGTAAATATCTGAAATCAGAGTTGACCTCAGGACTAATTGATTCCAAGTCCAAGATTCTGTCGACCATGCCCAGATATATAAAAATTTTTCACTTCATTTACAGTGGGGAAAAATAAAAGTAATCAAAATAGAAGTGTGTTAAATCCATATGTGCCTGTAGGTAGACAAGCTAGGTAACTGGGACAAAATTCTTCTCAGTCCTGCTTAAGTGTGCAAAGTTGAACTGTGTACCCAATACATTTCAAACTCTAGCATTTGTAGGACCTAATTCTAGTTTTTTGTGCTTCTTGATTTGTCTTTGTCCATATATTAGCCTATATTTATGGATCTAAAGTGTTTCATTTTATTTTTAATACTTCTAACGATCCATGATATCATTTGGTTTGGGTTCTTGCTCCACAAAAGCAACCTACACTCAGTCTTCATGAGTTCCTATGGTCAAAAAACTTCATCAACCAATAACTGACTTTATGTTGGTGCGGTTGCCCATCTGGGAAAAGTTGACTATTGGGTGGTGAATTTTTAGACTGGTTTTTGGCTAACAGGCACACGGTTCGTTGCCAGACCCATACTCAAAGCCTTTCCAGGTGGGTATGGACATGCCAGAACCTGACCCCATTGCCTTGGCATTGCCTTTGAGAACCTAGAATCACCTCCATGGAGGGTTTTATTTTATAACAAACATAAAAGCAAGAATACTTCAGTTTTCTTTTAGAGTTGAGTGAAAATATTTGCAGTCAGTATACCAAGTATGAAAGAAAAAGGCAAGGGCAGTGAGGTATTCAGAAAAAGAGGAGTAAAGAAGTATCTTGTTGAGTTATAAAATTTACTTTTTTAAGTGGCTCTCTGTTTCATAATGAATTCAGTTGAATACAGTCCAGTTCAATAAATATTTCTTACATGCATGCAAGACTATGCTAGGCTCTGGGAATAAACGAAGACAAGAAGCTAAAGTAGCCCTGCCTTCAGGGAGCTTAGATTTTATTGAATAAGGAAGGAGGATAGAACCCATACACAAATAAGAAAATACAAGGCATTTTCAGGAGGGAGAAAGCACTGATATGTGGGATGGAAAGAAGGTCAACATAAAAAATTTATATATATATATATATATCAAAAGTAGTTATGAGGACATGCCAAATATAATGTTTTTCTCTTATTGTATTTTTGTACTTATAAAGAAAATTTTCAACTAATACAACTATAGTTTTTATATTTATTCAGTCTTTATTTATCCCTTTGATGAATTTATATCAATTTAGAAAGAAAAGGGGAAAACATAAGCATCACTCTGGATTGCTAAGCTAATTGTAGTTTGTTTTCTCTGTTTTCAATCATTGGACTATCTCTGTATATGCAAGAGAGAGAGAGAGAAATCACCAAATAGATGTTTAAAAAAAAATTTACAACTTTGAAAATATTCAAACATTTTTATGCATTATATATTTATTTTTTGAAATCATATTGTTTTAAACAATAATATTAATTAATTACAACTTATCAATTCCAATAGTTCGGTCAAATTGAAATAATTGTTTTTATTATCATTTCAGATATTTGTTATAGTATGATAACTGTAGTACTAATAATTTGTAAGTTCAGAAGAATGAAATAATATTATTAAAGTAAAGAAATTCTTTTTCATAATGGTGGCCACAATTGGACAAAGATTAGAGTATTGGAGTTATATTTGCCCTTAAGATCATTTCAGCTGTTTCCAAACTAGAGGAAGTCTCACCTATGGATGTCCTATAAACTCTCTATACGAAATTCATGTTAGCTGGACTCCGAATCTAACTAATCTTCCACCCCAGGACTTTCTGGGTGACCTAGAGAAATCCCCTCTGGAGCCATTCCAAGGTCCAACATCATGGACTAAGTCTGTCAGCCTGCCCACAGATATGCTAATACAGATACGGGAAGTTCTAGCAACCCCCTGCCAAGTTGTGAATCCTGTTGCAACATCATTTTGCAACTGTACAAAGAAATCTCAGTTTAATGTGTGTATGTTTAGTTGTTACAAAAAAAAAATGTTTTGTTGTGAAATTCATGTGATTTTCTCTGTGCACTTCAATCGGGTAAAATCTTAGTCATAAAATTAATTAGTATAGAACAGAGAAGAAGTTGTTGTATAAGAAGAAAAGCTATGAATGTTCATGACAGAACAAATTTTAAAACTGAAGTTTAGGGAGGTAACAGAATTGATATGTGAAACTTGAAAATGAGGTTTACAATATGAAGCATTTTTTCCTGTTGACAGCTAAAATTATTGAGAATATGACATCCAAAAATAGTAGACAACAAGCCACAGCCCTAGTCTATAGAGATGTAACAGAAAAGTCCTTCTATGGTCATGCTACAGATCTCTCAGTTTAGATTGGCTCCTGTCTTTTGGCCTTGCCAGTTGAGACAACAGGTGCAGTGACTGGCAGGTGTGGATATCTAGGATGAATAAAATTGCTGATGGCTAATGATATGGCTTTATGTTAGATCTTCAACTGCTGAGCTCTGAGACAGTAGGAAGCCAGCTCACATTCTTTGGGGTCATTTGATGCCCTCCCTGGCTTATTTTTTCCCTCTCTTTCACAACTCTCCACCTCTCTCATCCAACTTACTGTCTGTCTCTTTCTCTGATACATAGGCTCCCTTTTTTTCTTTTCTTCATTCTGCTACTCTCTCATTCTTCTTTCTGATCTAGTTTTTGGAATGTCATATAAGGTCTAAGTGGCTAAATACAGACCCTACCAGAACTTAAGAATAATATTATTTAATATGAACTTATTAACTGAGAGTTTGTTTAACACCTTGGAGTCAGAGGCAGCTAGGTGGTGCAGTGGATAAGGCAGTAGCCTGGGAGTCAGAAAAACTAAAGTTCAAATCCAACCTCAGACACTTAATAGTTGTGTGATCTTGGGCAAGTTACTTAACGTCTGCTTGCCTCAGTTTCCCCATCTGTAAAATGGGGGAAATAAGAGCAGCCACGTTGCAGAGTTATTATGAGTATCAGTGCCTGACTCATAGTAAGTACAATAAAAGTGTTGATGATTCTATTGACAAGATTTTTAAAGTCTTCTTACTATGACAACTCACAACTTAAGATTTGACATGAGTGATTTGATATAAATGAATATGGAGAAAATTCCAAAAATAAGTAAAAAAAATAAAAATACACAAATGAAATGTTGAACTGTGCATAGTATTACAAATATTAAATAATGCAGGAAATTCTGATTTAAAAAAAAATTGCTAGCAGTTGACCTAAAAGAAAAGATTAAGTCCTCTTTTCTGAAGGGACATGAGAATAAGCTTTTTCTGACCTACTGAGTAGATTTTCCATGTCCTATTTAATTTTAACATGGTCAACTCTTGGTTATCTGCACTAATAGAAGGAAACTAACATCAATTCTATTGCAAAAAGCAGATGCCATATGCCAGTGCCTGAATCATCTTATAAACAGACAACTCATATAACAAGTAATGGAAGGGGCTCAGAAGGAGGTTCTAAGAAAGAAGAGTGAAGGTGATAATTCAGACATTTTCTTTCTTGATTCCTTAAATGCCTACCTTCTAAATAACAGAGAAAAGAACTGAAAATTTCTTTATCTTGCACCAGCTGAAAATGAGATTGTTAGAAAAGCAAATGCAATATTTTTGATTGACAAACTCAAGTTTTTTGCATAAGAAGAGAATGAATGAGATAAAAGTCTTACACTTTGTAAATATCTACTCCCCATGTCCACAGAGCAACATCCTGAGTGTTAGCTATTCCAACAGACGTATGTGACAGGATGACAGTGTTGATAATTATCGAGGGGATAATTATCACTGGAGGAATGTGCTAGGTAGGAAAGTGAGCTCCAGAGTGATCAGCCAGAGGGGAGAAGTCTACTCTTGGCCTCCAAGTGAAAAGGCATGCATGAGTTGATTCCCTCGAGTAAGGAGCCTTATATACCTAGATACATTGTTACCATGATTACTTAAGATGATCTATGTATCTTCTTTTGTTACAGTCACAGTCATTGATAATTTATAAAAGATGCTACAAAGTATTCTTACAAGAAAAAAAATCCTTCCGAGTCTGTTTTTGTTCCTGAAACCTATTTGCAAGTAAAATTCCATAATCTTTCAAAGGTTAATATGTGGAGTTACAATTAGGCTTTATCCCTTCAAAGTTATAGCTCCCTGATGGCTCTTAATTTACTGTCGTCTTCTATTCTGTTTCTCAGCCTTTGTTTCATTTTAAACTTTGTCCTCTCTTTTTCTCCCACATCTGAGGAGTCTCCTATAAATTAAATTCTTCAGGAGTTCCAATTAAATTGATTTTTATCTTTACCCATTCGATTCATTAGGCCATGATGAAGTACTTACTAGGTGCGAAGCACTGCTCGGGATGCTTGGGGATAGAAAAGGCAGCACCTCTCCCCCTTTCCCACCCACCCCACTCATGGGGGAGGGGGCAGTAGAGCCAGAATGACTCAGTGGCCTCCCCTGAGGAAGCCTGAATCCCTTCATTGATTCTGGTATTCACTCAGTTTCTCAGGAGTCCTCCATGCTAGTGTAAATGCAGAATATGACCAGAGTGACACAGAGATAGCTAAATGAGGTGAAATTTGGGGGACTTTTACCTTAAAATTATACTTCCTCCTAATTCAAGGTAATGGGTTCTCATTTAAATAATATTTCTTGCCTTTCTTGGCACCAGTGTTTAGCACAGTATGTGCAACATAGTAAATACCTACCAAATGTGTGTTGATTGACTGTTAATACTGTATGTCTCTGCTTCTGACTATGTTGCTTCTCTAATTTCTTTCTCCACCCTTCTTTTCAATCTGCCTGAAACCCTCTATTTTCTTCCTTACACCATGCCTTCTACCCCTTCATGTTGATGTTCTCATTGCTATAATGATTTTCTCATATCTTTCGGCTATTAAACATTTTCTGAAGACTCCTATCTCTTCTGACAATTTATCTTTGAAAAACTGAGACCTCAATTTCTAAAAGCTTTATGACATTACATCCTTGAGTTTTAATTAGTTCCAAATTAAGTGCATCACACGGTGTCTTTTATAAAACCTTAGGAAGATATTACCTATGTCATACTTGACTGAACTCTATGGTATTCCAAGGATCTTTGACCTCCTGGGAACTCCTATTTATGAGGATTATGCCCTTCCCTTTCCCCACACACACACATCTTAGTAGATGGTTTTAGAGAGTTACTACAGACACCTCATGATGAGTCTTTCCAAACTTGAGTAGAATAGTTCTTTGGGCAACAGACAGAAAGCCCTTCCAGCGTGGTAAAACTTGCCCTTACCTCTGCTCCTTTACTACAACTCCCAAGAACTAGCCCTCCCTCTCCATGCTAAAATGAAAAATATGAGCAAGACTTCAGTTAAAGACATGGCTGACAACCTCCCCAAACAGTTTAATTTATAACATTATCCTCAAAAGAATATATAAGACTGTTCTTCCAAGGGTATCAAATCATAGACTCATTGCTTTAAGAAAAAAAAAGAATTCAGAACGATGGTATGAACTGATGACCTTTCTTGGTAGAGAAAGAGCTGGCTCCAGCATCAGAAAACCTGGGTTCAAGTCCTTCTTCTGACACACATTGGCTATTTGATGCTTGGCATTCTGCTGTCCCCAAGCAACTAAGTCACAGGAGAATTTCCCGTCTACATTAGTGGAGGGAATTTCTTTACTGGAAGTCCCCTACAGGAATGAAATTACAAGTCTAGATAAATACATCCACACATACATCTGCATATGTGGATAGGAATATATTCACCTTGTAACCATTTACTAATTTTTTTAATCAACAAATGTGGGGACTAGGATACTAGTGCCCCCTTCAGTCTTCAAGCTGCCATAGCTTCTCTTAACTGACCAGGGCACCCCAAACCTAATTTCCATGCCTAGAGAAGGGCACAAGCTTTCCTGATCCTTTTCCCTTCCCTTGATAACCTTCTAACCATTTCTTTGGCATTTAAAGGCATTTTACTGGGAAGAGCTATAGAAGAATATATACATATATATATATATGTGTGTATATATATATATATATATATATATACACATATACACACATATTTACATATATAGTGTATAAAACATATATACATATTTATGTATACATATGTATATATACATACACATACACATGTGGGCAAGTTAGGAAATAAAACAGAGAAGGTTAAAACTTACGCGACAAAAACATTCGTAGTTTAATTCTGGTGCTCCATCAGAGATAGGCCATTTGCATTCTCCTTTCTACCTCCTTTCTTCTTTTTTTCCTGTTTAATTCTGGGTATTTAACTCAGTCCTCTCTCTCCCTCTCCCTCTCTCTCTCCCTCTTTCTTCCTCTCTCTCCTTCTCTGTGTCCCTGTCTCTTCCTATCTCTCTCTCTGTCTCTCTGTGTCTCTCTCTGTCTCTCTTTGGCTCTCTCTGTCTCTCTCTGTCTCTCTTTGTCTCTCTCGTCTCTCTGTGTCTCTCTTTGTCTCTCTCCGTCTCTCTCAGTCTCTCTGTCTCTGTCTCTCTCTGTCTCTGTCTCTCTGTCTCTCTCTGTCTCTGTCTCTCTGTCTGTCTCTCTGTGTCTCTGTCTCTGTCTCTGTCTCTGTCTCTCTCTCTCTCTCTCTCTCTCTCTCTCTCTCTCTCTCTCTCTCTCTCTCTCTCTCTCTCATTGCCATAGAATTGAGTGAGGCTGCTTATTATAGTCTTCTGGAATTTGCTTCTCTAGGATATGAGACTCAGAAAGGAAATAGAAACTCTGCTTCTTCTCCACTCAAGCTTAATCCTGATGAAAGAGTCATGGATTAGGAGCCAGAGGACTTAGGTTTCCATCTTTGCTCTGCTATAGAGTACCTGTATGATCTTAAGCCAGTCTCAGCTTATTCATCTATGAAATGGAACTGTTTCCCTCCTCGCCTCCACCTCCTCGATTCCTTGGCTTCTTTCACATTCTACAAGCATCCTTTGCTTGTCTTCTTTAATCTTAGTATCTTCCCTCTGAGGGTATCTCCAGTTTATCCTCTTTATATCTCCTTTGTACATAGTTGTTTATGTGTTGCCTCCTCAATTAGATTCTGAGCTCCTTGAGAATGGGGACTGGGACAGGCTTTCTTTGGAACACCAGTGCTTATCATCATACTTAACACATTTCTAGATTCTAGTTGGCTTCACCAATAAGGCTACATGATGTCTGAAGTACTTTCCATAAATCACATATCTAGGAGATCCCAGGATCTTTTTTCTAATGACCCACAAAATCTCAATGAAAAACAATTCTTCCCTGAGACCCAAAGGCAGTCCCCCTCAGGTTTCAGCCTGGTGGCACCCCATCCTTCCCCAGAGCTCACTCTACATGCTCTAACTCCTGACTGTTCCCTTGAAAGCTTTTATAAGCTAAATCATTTGCTGATTTCCTTAATGAAGAAAAAAAGAAGCCTCTCCCACTACACCAAGACTGAAAACAGCCATCCCGTGAGATCTTTGCACTTCATACCCTGTATTCCATGGCGGCAGCGGACGAAAACAAATCCAAAACATTCTCATTCTGAATTAGGACTCCTAGGCAAGAGTATTGTTGAGCTAGGAATCCATCTAATCACTCATCCACCTTATGATGGTAGGGATCATATCTCACATATTTTTAGTATTTTAAGGTCATAGGGATAATAACTTGAGAGCTGAAAAGGACCTCAGAGATCATCTTTCCCAACTCCCTTATTTTACAAATGGGGAAGCTGAGGCCCAAGGTGGGTCAGTGATTTGACCAAGGTCATACAAATAGCCAATATCAAATACAGGATTTGAGCCAAGATCGTCTTAGTCTTGGACCAGTGCTTTTTTTCCATTGTACTCCACTGAATGAGTCACTGACACATAGCACAGTGCCTGGAACACAGTAGGTGCTTAATAAGTGTTTATTGGATTGAATTGGTTTATCGGACTGGCCCCTCTTGGACCTTCCTTCTGGTAGCTGATCCCGAAAACTGCATGTTATAACTATGATTATAAAAGAAATAACTCACAGACATGTTGAAATAGCAACATATTCTCACCCCTTCCGACAAATAGACAGAGCCATCTCAACAAAGCTGATAATTGGCTGTGGGGCTTTAGGCAAGTCACTTAATGACTTTGACATTATCAGGAAAATGTAAAGAAGAATATAGGACACTGGATCTTAAGTTTGAAATGAACTTTAGCAATCATCTATTGCTGTGCTTGTACTTTACAAAGAGTGAGACTGACATCCAAAATGGTTAAGCATAATAAGATGTTACCTTGTCTAAGACAGGCAAAACCAATCTGTTCCATGTAGTAGATCTGAGAATCTATGAAATATTCCTATTTGAATATGTTTTAATCAAAATGTAGCCATTTACAGATGGAAAAGAGGACCTTAGAGGTAATCCAATTCTGTTCTCTCATTTTACAGATCAGGAAATTAAGTCCAAGACTAGGTATTGAGAGCTGGGACTTGAATCCAAGTTCTTTAACTAAAAAACCTAGTACTTTTCCCAACTAATTCATGATATAGCTTTAACTCCACAGTTGCGTTCGGACTTCAGGAACCTATAATTAAACTCCTTTATCTTCACTCCTCTACTGAAGTCTTACTCTGTTGCCTTATCATAAAGGTTCTCAAAGGCTCTGATAGAAAATGTTAAGCCCTAGAGAGTTTTCCCAAGCTGAAAAGGCTTTGAATACAGGCCTAGAAATGAACTTTGTCAGTAATTCAAAGACTGGCCTAGCCAAGTTCAAAAATTTCACCAGAAACTTGGCCACAAAGTGATGAATTTTTTTTTGCCACCACAATTCATAAATAGTAATAATCACAATACGAGTAGGAATATTATTAACAAAGTAGTAATAATGACAATAATAGAACATTTTAATATAGCACTTTTAGGTTGTAAAGTACTTTTAATATCTCACTTGATTCTTGGAAGTTAAGATCCTCACAAATCATAGTAACTATTAAGTATTACCATCTCCATTTTACAAGTGAGGAAACTGAGACTTAGAGAGGGTAAATGGTTTTCCCAGCACCACCCAGCTAATAAGCATCTGAGGCTGATTTGTAAGTCAGCCCTTCTTAATTCCAAGTCTAGCGCACCATCTATTATGCCACACTACTTCTTAAATTAATAGCTATGCCTTTGAGTGGCTCTAGTCAGCATTGGTGTAAAGAGTAGCCAGATTAATGAACTAATGACTCATTTAAATATTTTTTAAAAATCCTTTATTTGACAATTTTTAAAAATATATAATGTGAAACAATACTAGTCCAATACTGAGATTAATTTTTGGAAAGGTTAAAAAAAAAGTCCAGTAGCCTGTGAAAGTCATTAGCTTTCCATTTGTCACTGATGGTCATAGAGAGCGTTATTTTTTCTGGGGCAATGTAGCACCAGTAAGGTAAAAAAATACAGTGGTTATGACAGCATTATATTTTCAGTTGTTTCTAAAATTCTTGCCCACAAATTGATTCCTTTTCAAATAAAATCTAATTTTCTTCAGATCTTGAATTGTGAGGCTTAGGATGATTTTTCTAGGTAAAGTTTGCAAATTAACTCTGCTCAGTGCCTTGAAATTCAAGAAGTACTCATTAAGCACCAAATATACTATATTTGACTAGATCCTTGCCATTATCATATTAAAAAGAAAGTGAAAAGGCCTAAATCAGGAGGCAGTAGTATAGTCCAGACCTATAACTTTGATCATGAAACACTAGGAAGAAGCTTCCTGTCACATGATGTCTCCTCAGCCTGATAGACCATCAGCACGAATGACTAGCATGTGTGTGTGTTTGTCCTTCTCTGCCAAAGAAGACCATGCCATCAGAGAAATGATGACATGACTTGCACTTGACTTTGTTTTGAGTGAGGGAGAGCTGTGCAGGTCACCAGCCTCACTCTTCCTCCAGAGCCATCTGAATCCAGTGACCAGATATTCATCAGGATGACTGGAGATGACCCAGGATGAGGCAATTGGGGTTAAGTGACTTGCCCAAGGTCACAGAGCTAGTGATTATCAAGTGTCTGAGGTGAGATTTGAACTCAGGTCCTCCTGACTCCTGCACTGGTGCTCTATCCACACTAGAATGTAAACCCTAAGAGAAAAACAATGGATCCTTGTGAGACTGTGCTTCTGTCTGGGGTAGCTCGGTGATGCCATAATGCACAGATTCAGGAACACTCACCTTCCTGAGTTCAAATCTAGCCTCAGACACTAGCAGTTCAGCCCTTGGCAAGTCACTTAACCCTGTTTACCTCGTTTCCTCAACTGTAAAATGAGAGAAGGGGAAGGAAATGGCAAACCACTCCAGTATCTTTACCAGGAAAACTCCAAATGGGTTCACAAGGATTTAGACACAACTGAAAATGACTAAATAATGACAACCAAATAATACATTGCAACTCAGTGGTACAGAACAAAAAAAAAAAAAAGGCAGGACTTTGATTCAGGAAGACCTGGATTCAGATGCCGCCTCAGCTACTTACTAGTCAATTTCTTCATCTGTGAAAATTGGGGATAATAACAGCACCCTCCTCCCATGGTTGTAAGGATCAACTGAGGTAACATATATAAATCACTTTGGAAACTAAAACACTCTATAAATGTTGGCTATTACGATGGTGTTATTATTTACTAGAATTTTCCATTACCCATACTTTCTGAATAGCATGTCACTAACCATGCTAACATGGCTATTGTCCAGTAGCAAGCAGAACCCTAAATCTTGAAGGGGCTCCAAGATTCCAATCCAAAAGTAAATAATGTTTGTGGCAAGGATATTTGAATATTTTCGCTGATTCAACAACGGATATTTACAAAATGTTATCCAAAACCCCGAAAATGCCATAAAATATTTCATTTACATGTAATATGCACTTCAACTAAACCTCTAAACTTATAGGAATTTGCCACTTATTAAAGATTATTTACTTTCTTATGAACTGGCTCTGATCTCATGGGGAAAGTGCTAAAGGCAGTAGAAAGTGATCTATAATCAGGTCGAGAAAGATAGACCCTGTTAACTAATCCAGTCTTTTTATTTTCCTATATGTAATTCCTGCAATGCACTTCTGGGGTTGTTATATAGACATCAGTGGGGTAAAAAAAAAAAAAAAGAAATCAGTTTATTTTACATTTCATAAAAGATCATGAGATTCATGAGGGTCTTTCCGAAATGTTCACTTCAGTATACAACATTTCTAGCTATACCATGGATTCGTTGGAAAAAAGTACTAGCTTTTTTAGTTAAAGAACCTGGACTCAAGTCCCAGATCTCAGTACCTAGTCTTGGACTTAACTTCTTGATCTGTAAAATGAGAGAATTGAATTAGATTACCTCTAAGGTCCTCTTTTCCATCTGTAAATCTATGATCTCGAGAAAGGAAGTTAAAGGAAGGATATTCAGATTTTGCCTCCTTTAGGACAAAAAGATAACCAGAGAGAAGGGAGGAAAAAGTAATCAAGTTAGTAGCAATTTTATGTGATGGTAATGGTGCTCTGAAAGCATCTAGCTTTTACAGAGATAGCACTATAGAAAGATACATTGCTTTATGTAATTAGCAAGTGCCAGTGACTTATAGTTATTTCTTTAGCTAAGTAGGCAGTAATTAAGGGGGAGGGACCAGTCTGGGTGATTGTATATAGGAACGGTTTTTCTCCATGATGATATTTAACACAGGAACTGATACTTCTCTCTGATTTTTCTCCATTTTTATTTCTTTTATATGGCATCTGTTTTCTACATCTATATATTAGAATTTTCAGAGCATCTATCATCTGTCATTATCCTGGCTTGTGAAGATTCTTTTTTAAAAAAATATGCTTTAGATGAATACATATAATAAAATACAGTCCCTGTGTCCATGCATTTGTGAAGGGAGTTTGCACATAGTTTATAAAGTAAAGGTTCAACTTCTTTTCCCATTTATTATTTGGAGTGTGTCATCTTTAGTCAACCTAATTATCTCTATAAAAAATGGCTCTTCCCAGCTCAGAATATGACATTTGCAGTGTTAGGAGAAAATCTCTGAAATCTTTTTCATTCAGTTGGTCTATTCCAAAAATGTCAGTCACCTATGGGAGGCTGATTTAAATATAGAGATTTACTTAAGATTTACAGAGCTCTCCAAGGGAAGAGTTTCCTTGGACACAAGAGCCAGGTCACTTTCGATAGCTCATTTTATTTATCTTGACACACATAAACAAATCTTTTCCAAATATGAAATCAGTCCGCTGAGAGGCACTGAAAATGTACTTCTGGGCCTCGTTGCCCCTAGGAAAGAATAATGATAAGTACCTGCGTGACCCTACAAATGAGAATCTGGAGATGTTTCTGAAAACCAGCACCCACAGAAGTTGATTTTGCCTGAAAGGAACCTGGAGCAATTGCACTTGTTTACCATTTGGCTATGCCCTTAGTTTTTATTGACATGGCACTACTGTGATAAAGATAGACATGGCAAACTCTAGCCTTATTTTCTTTGTCATTACTGAAATAGTTGTGGATTTCAGAGGTAATGAAGATAAAACTGTTATCATGGTATTACACTCACGTATGGTATTCAAGATTTTGTCAGCACTTCCCTATGTTAAGAGGTTTATGATTCACAGAATCACAGAATTCACAGAAGCCAAAGAAAGAACCTCAGTGGTGAGCTAGCCCAAACTATACCTGGAAAACCATTTCCTCTACAATGCACTCAAGGAGGAGTCACACAGTCTTTGTTAGAATATTTCCAACGAAGGGAAAGTCAGCATCTCCCAAGGTGGCAGATTCTACGTTTTGACTGCTGTAATTGTTAGGAAGTTTTTCTTCACATCCAGCCTAAATTTCATTTGCTCTGGATAGAAATGTTATGCAAAGTCATTTTAAATCTTTTTTTAGGATTCTGATTGTGTGGATATAGGCACTTACAATACTGTGCTAATTTCTTTTCAGCTTTGTACTTGTATATCTCACCATTTTCTTTTTTAAACAATCAAATTTGTTTTAAAAATATAAATTATCACGTAAACAAATGCGAAAGAGTAAAACAAGATTGTTTTTTAACTGAGGGGTCATAATGGTAGTTTTAAATGGAATGAAAGAAAAGGTGATCCTAGACATAAGCTGAATTTTGAAAGAATTCTCTAACTCTGGTGTTTCCATTTTAGTCTAATGATACCTCTTTTACACGTCTATTGGTTGGCCTTCTTCTGGTGCTAAAGCTTAGAAAGAACACAGGCTCCCATCAAATGATACAGACAGAAGAAAAAGAAAATGACTGCTGAATCTGTGTTTGAGAAAAAGGGGAACATAAAAGATAGGATTGTTGCTTGGGGTAGATAAGGCAATGCTAATGGATGACAGAGAGAAAGCAGAATGAATCAACCTTTTTTTTTACAACTGTTTTTTCTACCACTATCTCGTAAGGTCTTATTCTAATGTCTCATGGCATGGAGATGACTCTAGATTCTCAAAAGTTACACCAGTGAAACACAAAATCTGGCACATATGGCCAAGCTGGATATCTTTCAAGTAAGGGCCTAGTAATGGATTGAACTTCTGTTGACCATAAGATTGATTTATCTAAGTTTGGAGAGGTTAGCTACAGAGTAATAAAATTTTTGACTATAGCAACTCTTGAAGATTTTATGTTGTTATGTAGAAGGGTGGCTATCAGCATCAGTAGATGAAATTATACATTCCTGAAGTAATGAGATATTTATCTCCCAAAGAGAAGCATCATTAACTGGAAATAGAACAAAAATAGTTAACAAAGGATTGTCGCCCAAGATGAATAAGAAGATAATGAGGTATTCAGCTACACTTGATGAGTTTAAGTTATCTGGTCCAGAGAAAATACATTACAGAATCCTGAAAAAAGTGGCCTTTGTGATTGCTAAGCTATTGTCAGTGATCTTTCAAAGATCATAGAAAATGGAAGAGGTGCAATAGGACTGGAGAAGGGAAAATATTTTTTTGAAAGACTAGAGTACATGCTTACCATATTTGCTGAGGATGCGAAACTATGAGGCATAGCAAATGTATTGGATAAGAGAATCAGGATTACAAGAGACTTTCCAAAGGCTGGGATGCTGGGCAAACAAACAGAATGAAACCTAGTCAGGATTAGCATGACTAGGTGAGGATCAAAAAATTGAACTTCACAAGTACAAAATAGGGAGGCGAAGGAGTAGTCAGTTAAAGAAAAGACAATACTCTTGAGCCCAAAGTGAGTTGTCCAAGTGTAGCACAAGTTCATGAGATTTTTATATGACATGGACTGAGTGTCCATGTCCATGTCCTCCTAACACAGGAGGACACAGTATCTCTGTGTACCCTGCCATGGTAAAAACCCAACTGGAGAATTATGTTAAGTTATGGGTATCACATTTTAGGAAAAGTACTGACAAGCTATGCTGTTCCTAAAGAGAAGTAACCAGGATGGTGAGGAGCCTTGAGATAATGTCACGCAAGGATCAGTGGAAGGAATTTAGATATGTTCTCTGAGAAAGAGGAAAAAATAACGATAGCTAACACTGTGTTAAGTGCCTTACAAATATTATTTCATTCAAATCAACAACCCCATGAGACATATACTATTGGTATTATCTCATTTTAATATATGCATGTGGTGGATATTATCTGATCGTAGTAACTGCTTGTAAAGCACTTTACATACACTCTGTCATTCTAATCAATAACCTCATGATGTCAACATTATGATATATGATATGATTATGATGTTATGATATGAATATCATTATCTTCTTTTACAAATGAGGAAACTGAGGCTAAAAGTTGTTAAATTCCTTGCTTACAGTCATCAGCTAGTATTGTGACAGATAAGATCTAAACCCGCATCTGCCTAGCTTCGAGCCTGTTACTCTATCCCCTATACCATGCTGCCTTAGATAAATGACCTATAAGTACCTGTTCTCCTTGGTCTGAGAGGGAAGAACTAAGAGTCAGTGATTGAAAATTGAAGAAAGTTTGATTTTGACTCAATGTAAAGAAAAAATTCTACTAATTAGAGTTATTGAAACTTTCAATGGGCTACTTTGGTTAAACCAGGGAACCCTATTTATTTGAATTCTTCAAGCAAACTCTGGGCAGCCTCTCACGGAGGATGTTGTAAGATAAGATTATTGTCCATATAGGGATTGGATTAGACAGCATCTGAGGTTTATTTTAATTCTATGATTCTGTGACTTTACATGTATAAAATGGACCTAAAGGCCTAGAAGTTTTTTTAATCTATTAACTCAGAAAAGTTTTTAACTGACCCGCAGAATTTTCACCAGCCTTATGCACCTTGACCAGCACTAAGTATAAAATGTATGGATAATGCTGATATTATAGGCCATAATTTAATTTTTTTATTACAGTTTTCTTCTTGTGCTTCATTTTTTCATAGAGGTGACCCTGGATGGGTTCCCTAAAAATAAATCAATGAAGCACAGCGTATAGGAAGTCCTGCTAAACTGTAATGGTAAATTTGGGCCTAGCAACCAATTTTTATCCTGGGAGTAGGCTAAGAGTGCTAGAAGGTTAGCCACTAAGTCATAAACTGCTTCACCCCAAGAACACATAAAGCAATCTACTCAATTCTAGAGGGAATGTAGGCTAGACTGTGGAAGGATTGCCCACATTGATGAGATCACTGAAAATTTTTTAAGTATTTTCTGCCTCCCCTTATCTCCCTGCTCTATCCTTTTAGTGTCTTGACCCTATGGATGAGGTGAGGTGGGGGGGGGGGGAGAGAATGGGCAAGGTATCATATTTGTGATTGGATCCATTAAGGGCACAATATAATTTGGTATCTGCAATGCAACATATAGTCTCAGAAAGTTTCCTGGAACACTCAGTTCGTACATGTTAAAAGCAGGGATTGAACCTACATTTTCCTTACTCTGAGGTCAGCTTCACATCCACTGTGTCATTGCTACCTCTAATACAGTTGACCCTATACAGACCATAAAAGATTAGAACTGGGATTTATCCTCAAACTCCATTGCTTTACTTTACAGATGAGGAAATCGAGGCCCAGTGAGGTTAAGTGACTTATCCAAATCAAAACACTAGGACTACCTCCACATTTTCTGACCTTGATTCAATGTTCTTTCTACAAGATACAGCAGTCTAACTCTTCTAGGCTGAATGGAATACTTGGGCTAAGGGTCCTTATAAGCTTCAGGGGAGAATTCTGAGAGATAATGAGTTAATAGCTATGACGGTCTGTGAAATATAAATGCTACATAAATACCAAGTGTTACTGAGATTCACATTTTTGTGAACCAAACATACTATCTCCCCGCCCAAAAGATTCATAAGAAGATTTAACACCCATGTATGTACCAGATGGATAGTAATGACAGATGATGGGTCCTTCTTAACCCTTACATTCTGTTTTCAGAAACCACATTTCAAAACAATTCTAGTTCTTTGTTAAGAAATAGTGTGTAAAAGCTTAGTATACACCCCAAAATTTTATCAGCTAGGACTTCAGAGACCCTAAGTAAATGAATCATTTATTTATGAATATACCTGATATACCTAAAGAAATGGAAGCAAGTTGATGGTGACACTAAGAAGGTTATATATGTCTCTCAAGTCTTAAATATATTTCTGTATAGTTGCAATCTAATTGCTATGGTGTATAGGATTGTTATGATATATAAGATATATTTCAGTAACTATGAGTATTTACAAAAGTCCCAAGACATGTAGAGATCAAAGTATGTTCATAGTAGATAGTCATAGAGAACAATGTAGAATGAAAATCATTAAATAATTACTCGTCCCTGTGGAAGAAACTTTGGTGGAGAGAGGGCCATTATAACCTCACTTAAAAAAATGTGGGATCCCCTAGGAAGACATAGTACTTCTCTTTTCTAGTGAAAGTAGTAGCAACAGATCCATGGTAGGGGGCCAGGTGGCCCCACCAATTACGAAATCCCCAGAACTGGAAAATGTATATTTATCATCTTGTGTCAAAATATTCATTTTAATATTCAAACATTTATGCCACATAACAAACTGTAACCATATGTTTATTTGTTATATTATGC
Organism: Notamacropus eugenii; assembly: GCF_028372415.1. Taxonomy (NCBI): domain Eukaryota; kingdom Metazoa; phylum Chordata; class Mammalia; order Diprotodontia; family Macropodidae; genus Notamacropus; species Notamacropus eugenii. The sequence continues at coordinate 452,418,138 of NC_092875.1, forward strand.
CACTATAACATAAATAAATATTTACAGGGAAGTAAGTCATACAAATATTAGAAAAGGTTCTTTTTCCTACTTTGCTTTTGGAGGAGAAGACATCAGACACGCGGAAACTCATTTTAAATAATGTGAAGTTTGTTACGTGTTGACAAGAGCCAAGGAGTTCAGTATTTTAAGGCTGACACTCCCCCTTTTAACTAATGTTGTGTTCTTGATTTTCCCCCCAATAGTGTGCATTAAAGATGGAGTGTTATCTCAGCTTTGAATTGCCTGGCTTTATGTCGCAGCTTTAACTGTATTTGAATGTACTGTTCAGTGTTTAATAAAGATGAGTTGCACTGTGGAGCTTTCATTTAAGCCTTGTTTTTTTTCCAAAGTTGGTTGAGGTTTGTTGGAGGGTTTTTTGGTGATACTGAGAAATTTTAGACTTTTAAAATTTTTATCAATATATTCAATTCAAATGTCATAGTTAAAATGGCAAGAATAATTAGTTGAAATACATTATTGAAATATCTGAAATATATTATTCTTTCTTTATAAAATATCTTATATAACTAATCAACAGCTATCATTAAAATAAATTCAAATATCCTGGCTTATAAACACTGCTTCAGTGCAGAATTTGACAGCTGAGACTAGCCCTAGACCTACATTCAGGAGATGAGAAAGTCAGGATAAAGCACTGGCTTTTCCCTTTAGCATGTCAGGAGATTGCCTTGAAGAACTCTACCCAAATGGATATAAGCTGGCAAAATTTTATACCTGACATGAGAAAGAATCTTTTCTTGATCAACAGTTGTTGACTCAGTTTCCTAATTTTTGACATTTTTTTTGTTTCTAGTAAGCATGTTGATAATGTAACATTAAAATAACTGTTTTTAATTTTCTTTTAGCAGACATTTTAGCAATAAATTCCTCCATATGTTAAGTTTGAGTGTAGTATTTCATCTACATTTTGCAATAGATTTTTTTAAGTTATCAAAATGAATATAGTACATGAAAACTCATAATCACCATTTTTCCATAGTAACTCTAGCTATGTACCTTACTTTGTTTTCTTTCAAGAGTGTGCAGTTGGGAATGGTGGGACACCATTACTGTCATGAAATGTATTACGTTCAGTCTAAATCAGGGATTTGTATTAAACAATTGCTTCCGAATCACAGGTTCTGAAAGCATTGAGCAATGTCCTGATTTCTTTATTTTTTTCCTTTCTTTTCTACTGGTAGAAAAGAGGATGTTACAACTGGTTGCTTTTATTTTATTCAGTTATTGTCTCTAATTTGAGTAGCAAAGTATCTACGACCTCAATATCAAATGACTTAAACCTTTTCCATCAATTAATTGAATCTCATTTTGAAACAGTTTCTTCTATTGTTGACTCACTATATCTATATAAAATTTATTTTCCCTAATATAATATATAATGTGTCAGCCTTAAATTACTGGACAGCTTGAACCTTTCTCGTACAAATGAATCTCTTGCATCCTGTGTCAAGGTTTGAACTTTCCAAATTATCTATTTCAGACGTTGAGAAAGAAGGGACTTAATGGTTGTGACAGTCCAGACCCTGATGCAGACGATTCAGTAGGTCACAGCCCTGAGTCTGAGGACAAGTACAGGAAAATTAATGAAGATATTGATCTAATGATCAGCAGGCAAAGATTGTGTGTAAGTACCAAAAACGCCCTTCGTTTTTTTTTACTTCTGATATTTCTCTGAACCTGGCAGGCATTGAACAAGAAAGAAAACAAAGGCTGTGAAAGCCCCGATCCTGACTCCTCTTATGCACTCACCCCACGCACTGAAGAAAAATACAAAAAAATTAATGAAGAGTTTGATAATATGATCAAGAGTCATAAAATTCCTGTAAGTACCAAAGGGAGATGAGATGACTGGTCTGCTGACAACTGCTGCAGTAACAAACCTTAACCCCTTCAGTTCTGGCTTACTAGTCAGCATCTGAGAGAGAAATGAAAAGATGGCCCACATAAAAATAAATTAAACTCATATAGCACTTTAAGACTTTCAAAATGCTTTATATCTCTATATCATCTCATTGTCAATGATAGCTCATTTTCAGAGTATCTCCTGAATATGAGCCCCCTTGGGGTTAAAGTTATTTTGTTCTCAATAATTAGGAAGCACATTTTAGGACTGAAGACTCACAGGGCAAAATAGGGATGTGAGCTAGGACTACTACATTGTCATGGGGTACTCCCGAACCCAGAAATGCCCTCTACCAAAACAGATTAGTACCTGTCCTGTAACATTTAGTCTTAGAAAGCTGCCCGGAGCACTGAAAGGTTAAGTGACTTGGCCAACATCGCACAGCCAGCATGTATCAGAATAAGGCTCCTGCCCCCCTAGTTTGATTTATTTACTTGTTTGTTTGTTAATTTTATTTTCTATTTAAAGGGACCATCCCCTGACTACCTTTTTAAAGAGGTCTATTCACTGAATGGGTATTCCCTCACTCTAAGTGAGTACTTGAAAAGGCCAAGGTCTCCCATGGCATCCTGGGCCATCTCCAGTCATCCTGATGAATATCTGGTCACTGGATTCAGACGGCTCTGGAGGAGAAGTGAGGCTAGTGACCTGCACAGCCCTCCCTCACTCAAAACAAAGTCAAGTGCAAGTCATGTCATCATTTCTCTGATGTCATGGTCCTCTTTGAAAACGAAGAATGATTACAGTCAGAATAAGGGCTTGAGCCAGGTCTTTCCTGACTCTGAAGCTGTCTTTTGATGCCTTATACAATATTGTCTCTCCCAGAAGGAAGTTAAAAGTTAAATATAATATCCCCCAGCTTTATGTGACTCTTCCACTATAAAATGTATACCATTAATATAATACACTGAAGGAAAATACCGGAAATTTTCCTGGGAACAAGTTGAAAATATTTTCAGTATTCACATATAACCAAAACACGTGCAGAATTAAAATTCTCTCAAGTCACCTAACAAAGACATCACACAAACATTTTTCTCCTCATGAGATGAGATCCTAGGGCTCTACGCTAAGTTCAGTAACAGCACTGAAGGGTTAAAGCTATTTGCTCGCTGCAGAGAAACAGACTGCATGAAAACCTCATAGTAAAATTTGCACCTGTCTGTGTGCTGGGGTGACGTTACAGCTTGATCAGGAAATTTGCTTCGCCAACATCACCATTTTCCATGCTTTAACATTTGGCTAAATTTTGTCTTAACTAAGTCAAAATCTCTAACAGTCAGTCATATGCCTTGCCAGATACTTGAGAAATAACTCTGCATGTGCTGTTTGGTTTATATACGTAGGTAGAAGAGAATACATGCCCTGATTAAGTATTGCCACTATCTAAATAATGTTAAGTTTGTGATATAATGGATGAAATTCAAAGCTGACAGACATTTTTGAATATCCCTTGTTAATGTCACAACTTAAATCTTATTTAAACTTTAGAGGTGGTAATCAATTTCTCTTAAAAAGTACCTTGTCATTTAACAATAGTAGCCTTAACCTGTAGAAGGAGATAGACTCATCTCCTTGGTGTGAACATGCTAGACAATTAGTATCTGTTAATGCCTATTCTAGAAGAAAAGCTCCAAGACAAATAAGTTCTTAACTTAATTAGTAGATATTTTAATCATATTTATCCTATAGGTACCTGTTAAAATCACAAATTTTTCGTAGATTTTTATGTCAACAACAGAGTTTTTATCTAGTTGAACTTATACTGTATATTAAGAAAATATAAAGTGACCTAAACTTTAAGATGTTCCAAAAAAAAAATGAAAACTACTTATATCAGCTTTGGGGTAGGAACTTTATCAAGTATAGTTCTCTATATCAAAGGAAGGCATGGAAAATGCCAGTCTTGAGAAATGTTGAATTTTGTTAACTATCCACAAAATCAATCCTGTTTTAGGGAAAGAGCTCTAGAGGGCCAGAGTTTGTCCCTCCTCCCCAGCCTTCTACTTGGCACAGAACCTTGGACCCAGAGTCAAAAAGACCTGAGTTCAAATCTATCCTCAAACATTTGGGGCAGCTAGGTGGTACAGTGGGTAGAGCACCAGTGCAGGAGTCAGGAGGACCTGAGTTCAAATCTCACACTTGACACTCACTAGCTGTGTGACCTTGGGCAAGTCACTTAACCCCAAATGCCTGATCCTGGGTCATCTCCAGTCATCCTGATGAATATCTGGTCACTGGATTCAGATGACTCTGGAGGAGAAGTGAGGCTGGTGACCTGCACAGCCCTCCCTCACTCAAAACAAAGTCAAGTGCAAGTCATGTCATTATTTCTCTGATGACATGATCTTCTTTGGCAACGGAGGATGAACACGCACAGAGGCCCTCCCACCCACTGCAGTATGAGTTATGTGCTGAACATGTAGAGGTTTTGAATTGTCTAATCCCAGTTTCAAGGAGATTGTCGTATGTTTACTTGTCGTGGGAACAATTATTCCACTCTAAGAAAGTATAATGTGCTAATCCCTGTTTGGGTGTACCTTTTCCCTTGTCTTCTATTTCCTGTATACATTTTTTGTTTAGAAAACTCCTGGACACATCCTGTTTGGTGACTATGTAAAGTAAAGCCTGATAAGCAGCATTGCTTAGGATCACTGTTGCCTTATATATAGGTAGGGGTGCACTTCATCTCTAAAGATGCAAACAGTGGTTAAAATAACTCTGTTCCCCCACTACACATCTTCCTTTCACACACAGAATTAAAAAAAATGCTGCATAATTTCTTAAAAGGTCCAATAATTGATAGCACAAGAGTTAAAATCAAATTTGATTAATTAAAAAATATTCATTAAATATTTTCTCTGTTCAGGGTACTATGCTAAGCACTATATAATTTTGATATTTACTGTATGTATATATGTTGTTTCCCCTGATAAAAACTAAGTTTCTTATTTTTGTCTTTGTATCACCAGTGCCCAAACAGTAGGTGCTAAATAAAAGCTTGTTGATTGGTTGACAAAGATGAATGAGATGTGGCCATGACCATCAAAGAATTTGTAATCTAGTTTGGTAAAACCTGTCTAAACCTGTGCCCTCATCTTATTCGCAATTATACTACGTGTCCAAGTTAGCATTCATCTTTACTATTTATTCTAATTGCTTCTGAACAAGGCTTCCTACTTCCATTCTCTCACACCTCCAGTTCATTTCTGCACAGTGCTGTCAAATTTTTCTTTCCTCAGTACAGATGTGATCATGTCATTACATTACTCAAACTTCTTTAGTAACTTTGCAATGCTTTCCAAAAGCGATTGAAACTCTTTAGCCTGATATTTGTGACTATCCACAGTGTTCAGGCATGTCTGACCCTTTGTGACTCTGGGGTTTTCTTGGCAAAGATACTAGAATGGTTTCCATTTCCTTCTCCAGCTCACTTTACAGATGTGGAAACTAAGGCATATAGGATTAAGTGACTTACTCAGGGTCACATAGCTAGTAAGAGTCTGAGGCCAAATTTGAACTCCGGAAGATGAGCCTTCCTGACTCCAGCACTCTATCCACTGTGCCACCTAGCTGCCCACTCTATTGTCCAACCTTATTTCACATTACTACTGTTACTAACACTATTACTACTACTATTACTACTGCTGCTACTACTACTACTTCTGCTTCTACTACTCCACACACACATACACTAAATTATACTACGTGCCATTGAAACAAATTCCACCCTGTCCTGTTAGTGTGTCTTTACTCTCACTTCCTTTTATTCCAGGAACTACCCTCCCTCTCCCTCCAATCTTTCCTTATTGAAATTCTGTTCTTTTAAGGATACTCAATTCCAGTTCTTCTATGAAGCCTTTGCTCATATCCCCACTTGTACCCATTAATAATGACCCTTCATTTCTTGGAGTCAGTCAATCAATAAGCATTTATTAGGCACCTACTTTGTCTTAGGCACTACCCTAAGTACTGGAGGCAAAAGAAAGACAAAAGATAATCCCTGCTCTCAGTGGGCTCCCAGTCTAATGGAGGAAAACAATATGCAGACAACTCTGTACAAACAAGATACATACAGGATAAACTAAAGATAATCACCTAGGGAAGGCACAAGCATTAAAGGGGATCAGGAAAGTCTTCTCTGGAAATGCAGGATTTTAAGTGAGATTTAAAGGATTCCCAAATATGTCTTCATATTTTGCTTTTCTTCTGCACTTATAATGTAGCACTGTTGCTCCTGGTAGAATGTGAGCTTCATGAAGGGGGTCACAATTAAAATAAATTAAATAAGAGCATATCTTAGCTGACCTTGGTTTGTCCTCTGGCATCTGATGCAGTCCTCTGCATATTAAGTATTTAATAAATATATGTGGAAGTTATTACATAAGACTGGTACACAAATGATTACAATCTATATCAGAATATGATAAGTATGTTGAAGAGATGCAAAACACAACAACAGGAAAGAGTCCAATAATGAAGAGAGAACTTTCACTTGGGGTTTTAAGGGAACTCTTCATGGAGATGATATCATGCATGTAAACTGAGCTTTAAATGATAAGAGAATTTCAATAAACAGAGGTGGGGGCGCAGTTTGAGGCATGCAGTATAGTTTAAGCATTAAAATAGAAAAAGGCAACAAGAGACAAAAAAACAAATGGTTATTTATCAGTTTGTCTATTTCCCTACATTTAGGGGGCTAGGAGAGCAACCAATGAAGATAGAGAAAGTTCCTAGAGGTAGGAAGAGGACCTTGGGAATATACTATTGTTAGGGGTAGTAGCTAGGTGACAATGGATAGACGACTGGCCCTGGAGTCAGGAAGACCTGAGTATAAAGCCAGACTCAGACGCTTACTAGCTGTGTGACCCTGGGCAAGTCCCTTAGCCCCTCTTTGCCTTAATCTACTAGACAAGGAAATGGCAAATCACTCCAGTATTCTTTCCAAGAAAACCCCAAATGGGGTCATGATGAGTCAGCCACTACTGAAACAAATGAATAACAACAGCGTATCATCACGGAAGCTACGGAAGCAGAGGATTTCAAAAAGGAGGTCATCCAACATATCAGATACTGAGTAGATGTCAAGGAGAATGAGAACTGAAAAAGGACCATTGAACTGAGTGATTAGGAGATCAACAGGAATCTTAGAAAAAGCAGTTATGGTAGAATAGGGAAGATGGAAGCCAGCACTTTGCCCTATGCCTTGCATGTAATAGGAATTTAATACTTGTTGAATGAAAGCTGAGTTGAGTGTAAACATCATGGCGTCACTGGCAAAATTATGGAAAGAAAGCAACGCAGTTACTTTAGTAAATCTTTTAGCTTCCGTAGTACAAAGCGTCATGTTTTTTTCTAATGCCTCCAGTTGCTGTAGAATCCTTCCTTAAGAACAATGTTTTGAGAAGTTCCCAAGGCTGCTGAAATGTTTAAAGCAATGACAAGTATGATCTTCTTTGTGAAAATTAAACCAACTTTTTTTAAAAACTCAAAAGTACTATTTTTTTTCAACTTCAAAGACTCAACCTCAACAACTCTCCTTTAAAGGAAAAATTATCATTTCAGCTTTTTATTTGTATGATAGAATTTATATGAATTATATCTATGACCTAGTATCCTGCCAACATTTTTCAGTTACATGAAAATAAACTATTTACAGAGGATTTCTCATTTCTTGAAAATTCATAAATTGTATTAGGATTTATTGAGCTGATTTAGAGATTACTACTATTTCTGAAAAAAAAAAAAAAGGATTTGCTAGGTTTTGTACAAAATCATTACAGCAAAAGAAAACAACCAAAGCTAAGGAAAACAATTCAAAATAGAGTTAAGGACCTACTACTCACATGCACGTATGAGTAGGAAATACTATATGAGTAGGATACTTTAGACGTTGTTCTTGAGTCTTTTCGACTCTGTGACCCCATTTAGGGTTTTCTTGGCAAAGATACTGGAGTAGTTTGACAATTCCTTCTCCAGCTCTTTTTATAACTGAGGCAAAACAGGGTTAAGTGACGCCCAAAATAACAGAGCTAGTAAGTGTCTGAGACCAAATTTGAACCCATGAAGATGAGTTTTCCTGATTCCAGGCCTGGCACTCTATTTACTGTGCCACTTAGATGCCCTGAGTAGCATACTACATGTGAGCGAACCACATACTTACAAATCCTTTAGTGGCAACATCCTATGCCCAAATAACTATGGGTCCCAGATTGCTTCCTTTTGAGCTCTTAAGGACAAAGGATCTAGGACTGGAGGAATAAGCAGTTTTGAAATGCTTTTTAACCGTATAGAATCTTTGTCCAAAGAACATTAAGTAAAGGGAAAAGTATATGAAAAATGAGATTTAATCAGGTATTAGAAGGGGATTTTGGAATTAAAAAAAAACCAATCATGCAAATTATTTTTTGATTCAGAAAGTAAATCATACATTAAAAACATATTGACTTCTTTAAAAAAAATTAAGTGTAGAAGAATTTTCTGCTTACTTAAAATATAGTTTGTGACAAAATTTAAAAATAGCGGGTTCTGTAAATGTGTACAGATAATCTTTTAATCTTTATTACTTTTGAATACTTTGTACAGTGAGGAGAATAAAAAACACATAAATACTGTGCATTCATCAGCCTGTATTTCCTTTTTCTACATATTCTGTCCCCTATATTGAGTGCTCAGTTCATTTGGGGCCTGGCTACACTCTCCTTATAAGTTTGCAGAATTTTTTCAGTCTTATTATTTGACTACTTTGTGTATTTTTATGTCTTTTTAAAATATGTTCTATTATCCTTGATTTGAAAGAAAGAACAAAGGGGAAAGGACTGAATTGCTAAGCAAATAATCATGAATTAGTATTCACTCTCCATTCAAAAAAAATACAATCATAAAATTGTATCTTTGAGATGATTTCAATTGCCGTCTCACACACGCCTCTATTTTGCTGACAAAATAACCTAAAGGGATAAGGTAAATTGCCTAAAATTACCCAATTAGTTTACTAGTCTAATCTAGAACTAGCTAGAACGAGAGGTGTCCTAATTCTTTACCTCATTTTCATTCCATGATGCCACGCTTTTTAGTCGAATCAGTTTTAACTTGTAATTTTACCTCTTACTTTAATATGTTTAATTCATGATACAGATATGACAATGAAAGATGTGATAAAGAAGGTGTGAAAAAAGGTCAGCTCAAACATTCATCACTGATCTTGTCAATTCGAGAATTCAGAATTTCCAAAGTCTGTTCTCATAACCAAGTAATACCTATTTCTGATCTGTGAAGAGCTATCCAGATACTCACATCAAAGCTGTTTCATAGTGATTATCTTCAAAACTACCCTAAACACCTAATTCTGAATAATTACTGGAGGAGGTCAAGGAGGGATTGACCAAACTACTTAGAGCAGTCTTGTACTTATTAGATACTTGTGAAATGTGCATCTTCTTTGAATGTGTAGTCATAACCAACTACCCTTTACCCTGATAAGACCCAATCAGCTTTCAGAAAATCAGTATTTTTATGGTCCTTAGGCCATCATGAGATAGTAATTGCATATTTATTGGTAGTTATAATGAGCCATTATTAGCATGCTGCTAAAAGTATTTTTAATGAAAATAACCACAGGAAATCAACTCTTAGTAAATATGGGGGTGAGAGAGAAGAAGTGGGAGGTGGAGGGGAAGAAGAAAGGACAGGTGCATGGATATCCATCTTTGGGTTTTATTCTTTCCAGGGCCAAAGTAACTCCCAGATAATAAGATAGACACAATAGAAGTCAGATGAATAAGATTTCACTTAATGCATTATTTCTGTAATCCTGAAAAAGTTTGTGTACATCCCAAAGGGATTCTTTCACTGCCAGACAGTTTTATGGGCATGGGGGAGAATGACCATGTGTGCCGGTGAATACATCCAGCATGTTTTCACTGACAATGATGACCTTGGTAAATATTCTTACTCAGAAAGATTGCATTTTTATCCCTATATTTGTGCCATAAGAAGAAAGTCAAGCTTATCTACTGCAAATTAGAGAAGAATCTCATTATACCTACATCATAAGTTTTCTGAGTTAAAGTGGGAAAGATACATCATTATGAATTTGAACATTATTTGACCTTTATTATACCTGATTCCCTGGTATACAGAGATGTAGAGTGGGGGCTGCTTTACTATACATACATACATACACACACACACACACACACACATACACACACACACACACACACACAACTTCCATTGAGATGTGGGGCTTAAAATGGCAAAGTTCTTTAAATTTTAATATTTTCATAGAGTCATTGATTTCAATCAGAAAGGGATCATAGTGGTCATGAGTCCATCATAAATTGATTTTAATACAATTAATACATTTTCTTTGTGAATGTTATAAATTGTTTCACTTTTGTCTAAAACAAAAACTAGGGTTGACAGGTTGACTTGCTCAAGGTCATTCCTCCAGTAAATATCAGAAGTGGGGATCATCTCATTCTTTCCTGACCAGCATTGTATCCACTATGCCATAGTGACTCTCCAAAGAGAAAAGTTATACTTTGTTGGTAAATATACAAACTTAAAATTGATATTTGGGAAATAAATTGAGAGACCGTGTGCCATAATATATGGTGTTGGACTTGAAATCAGGGAAACCAACATTCAAATTCCAACTCTGACACTTACTGGTTATCTAACCATGGGCAGGCAACTTAGCTTCCCTGGATCCCAAGGGACTGTCTAAGCCTACTAAGTTGTAGATGAGTTGTAGGCTATGGTGGTGGAGAGAAATCACACCTGTGAAACCACAAAGCTTTAATATGGTGATGTAAAGTAATCATTTAAAATTAAAGGGGTAAAACACTTCAATGTCTGTGTGGAACCATAAAAAACAGACTACTGGGCACCATGTTTAAATTCCTCTGCCCCTTTGGCAGCTGGTAGACTTTGAGAAGTTACCAACAAGACAAATATCCTACCTATTCCATCCTGGTCTCAGCTGATGGTTCTTTGGAAGGAATTAGAATAAATACCATTTGACATCTTGAGCAGTTAAAAAGAAATGTTATCCATCTGTGCCTTTTTCTTCTATGATACAGTGTTTTATTTGTAAAAAATCATGTTGCTTTCTCAATGGGCTACTAAGTGTGGGTATGTGTTCTTCTTTGGTATGTTATCAACTAATGAAGTTCCTTATTTCGATGTAAAAATAAGCATGGTGTCTTTCTAAAGTAAAATTTCATCTTCCCATCTTACCACAAGATAAGGTCTATTAAGAGTAATTTTAATAATCTTGCAGCTACAAACTTTCATCCTCCTCTAAATGATAAGGAATCAAAGAAATAAGAAAGAAAGGACTTCTTTCAATACCCCTGTCAGACCCTAGGAGACAGGAGGAATGAAGCATTATAAAGACTGTGGGACATGAAGGACCTTATAAGACAAAATGAGAAGAACTGAACAATAGTACTCTCATAGAACTGTCATGAGATTTCAGAATTGTCCTAGGCTAGACAAAATTAAATGTAGGATTTAAAGAATGAAAAAAATACTTCAAAATATTTTCCATTTATATTTTCTATTATACAATGTTTGTGTGAGATTATTTGAAACAAATACCTATGTAAAAATTATTTATGGAATATTATGTATACTTTCCATTTTTAAGATTACGTGTGTGAGTATGTATATATTTATATCTCTACATAGATATACACATACATATATGCCTTGATATATATGATCTTTTATATATCATATCTTTATATAAAAGATATATACATATATGTGTGCACATATACATACATGCATATATATATATACACATATGTGTATATATCCATCCTTTGGCAGTTTTGTTGTTCATTTGTATTAGTTATGACTCTTTCTGACCCCATTTGGGGTTTGCCATCCATTTCCTTCTCCAGCTCATTTTACAGATGAGGAACTGAGGGAAACCGGGCAAAGTGACTTGCCCAGAGTCATACAGCCAAGAAATGTCTGAGACCAGATTTGAACTTAGGAAAATGAGTCTTTCTGACTCCAAGCCTGGTGCTCTCTCCCACTGAGCCATCTAGCTGCCTTTGACAATGTACACAATACAAATTTCCATTTCAAATGTAAGAAATAACTTTGTAGGTGTGTGTGCTTCTTAAGTATATTATTTAGAGCTATTAATATCTTCATAATTCCAAACAGAAAAGCACCATCACACAAAATGGTATTTTTTATAGAACTGCCCCCCCAAAAGAAAGAGAAAAATCAGGATTTGGGGCTTTATCCTAATTAGCCACCTACATGACTTTACCAGATAATTACATAATTACAAGCTCTTTCTAGTTGATATAGAGTTATAGATCTTATCAGTCTATCCATGGTAATATAGTTTGTATGCTCTAAAGCCATTATAAGCCTCCACCACCACCCTAAATTTGAAATTATTAGCTAGTATGTACCATTTGTACTTCTGGACATTTGTATACACCTTTCTTTCATCTACTCTCTTTGTAGTTATTTTCAGAAGACAAAATTTCTCAAAATGCAATTATACATATATACTGTTAAAATGCCAGGAGATAGCTTTGTGTTATTAACATTTCTGAATAAATATATGTTTAAGTAATTACAGTAAAATTTCCCTTGTGTGTATCACAGTCCTCACGTTTCTATGGGCGATGAAGTCTTCACCATCATGTACCTTTGATCATTGAGTCATTTGTAATTCCTGATTAAGATATCACAGATGAACAATTATGACTTATGACTTCGTTGAATGGAATAAAAAAAAGATAAAGTCTAATGAAGTCGACTTTTGTTTTAGACAAAAGTGAAACAATTTATAATATTCACAAAGAAAATGTATTAACTGTATTAAAAATCAATTTATGATTTTACCATCTTAAAAGCCTTTCTTAATGGTCTAAGATGTAACTGTATAGTAATTGATCCTCATACCAAAAAAAAAAAGCTTTTTAAAGAATTTGAACCACAAGCTACAAAATATTTGAATTAAAACGAAAAAGTTGTACTTTTATGACTACTGAGCTTCTGTACTATTCTGGTCTCTTCTCTTTATATTCATGCAGGCTGTTCCACCACCCAACTTTGAGATGCCAGTTTCTATCCCAGTGTCCAATCACAACAGTTTGGTATATAGTAATCCAGTCAGCTCGCTGGGCAACCCCAACCTTTTGCCACTGGCCCACCCTTCTTTGCAGAGAAATAGTATGTCTCCTGGAGTGACACATCGGCCTCCAAGTGCAGGTAACACAGGTATGTACTGTCAAATATTGAATGTCAACAAATAATTTTTAAGAGGCTACTTTTAGCAGAAGAGTTATGGTATTTTATTTACTTTGTACTAAGGCAAGGTGCCATCTCATCAATTCCAACATTATCCAAGTTATTAAGAGAAAAACTCAGAAGCCAAACCATTTCTAAATTCTATGCAGCATAAATCTGTGATATGTTTGTATTGGAATCTTTTGAAAGAATGCTTTGTAGAAAGTAATTTTGAATGTGCTTGGGTTTGTGGATCTACATTATAAGAAATTAAGCATTTTATTCACATTTTTAAAAATGTTTTCTTCAAAAACGTCTCAATAGATAACCCTTAAAGTCTAAGGAAAAATTTGTTACCTGTTAATTGCTTTTACTCTTTCAATTAAAAAAATACATTAAAATGCATCCATATATTCCTCTTTCCACTTTATAGAAATTTAATTGAATTTCACATTTGTTGACATTAAAACTAATCTGAAAATGCAGTGGAATTAAATGAAGTAGAGTTATAGTAAAGAGACTTGTATCAAGTCCTCACTCTACTTCTTAGTGCTTGTAGACCTTGAACAAGTCTCTTCTCTTACATACACTCTTTATGTATAGAATGAGTAAATTAGACTACTTAATTCCAAAGTTCTCTCCTAGTCCTAGAAATGAGACCATGAAAACATTGTCATTCTTGCTACTTAGCCTAGAAAGTAATCCCAAGCGCAGTAATGTAGTACTTCATGCGAAGCACTGGCCTCAGAAAACTGGTTTTTGGACATGACCTCAACCACAGATCATACCCATGTGAGACCACTATGAGCCTCAGTTTATGCATTTGTAAAATGAGGACAATAATCTTGACCCTAAAAAACATCACAGAGTTTTGAGGAAAGCATGTTGCAAACATAAAAAGGAACTATTCCTTTTTACTTATGAAAAAACTCATCTTTTCCATATCATCTCCTCTATAATTGAAAGCAACTATGATAGAATAGGGATTTTTTTTGGACTTGTGGTTTCACTGGTGTAGACAGAGGAAACTCCCTCAGCTGATGCCATGTGGCACTTTCTTGGCACTCCCTCAAGCACTGAGAGCTTAAGTGACTGCTCAGGATCATGCAAATAGAATGGGAATTTAGGTCTTCCTGACTTTGAAGCAAGAATGCCTTTTGAGGGCTTCTTAATTCTTTTTAACCAAATTTTACTCTGAAAATAAATTTTGCCTCCACATTTGAAAATCAGTCATGAACATATTAAACATGACCTTAGGAATCATGTCTATGACTCAATAAATAATGGACAAGGACTTTTTCAAAAACTTTTTTGCACTTGATTCACTTTATTTGGGAAAAGAGGGTGTTACATGATTTGGCACAACACTTGCTTCCTAATAAACAATTTTTCCCATAATGTTTGCTTGGGGGGGAAAACGATTTCGCAAAACTTTACCAAGGAAAATTATCTTCTTGCTGTTGCTGCCATAGAGATATCTGTGAGAAGGACACATAGTTAATAGTCAGTCTGTTTTCATGGGCAGTTGATAGATGAGGGTAGTTTTGGTTTTAGGAGGTAAGAACGTTAATTGTGTAAGAGATCCAACATCAAATATGGAGTGATAAGTATTTATTGGTGCCTGCCTTACCGAGCTATTTTATTGTGTCTTTGGTTTTTCTGAAATGATTACCTTAAAATAATTACCTTGGAAAAAATGAAAATATTCAAACCACCCAAATGTGACTTTTTTGTAAAAAGTGTAAATTTCCTTGGACAATGTCAGTGGTAAGAAAAAGAAATGATCTTGGCACAGTGTCAGTGTAGAATGTATTTTTAATGTTTGAGCACAGAATGTCATGATGAAACAAACATGTCAGCTGAAATATGACTTGGGGGTACTCTGAAATCTCATGGTTGTTTGGAGGGGTAAGGTATTAATGATGCTGAGGGCAAAGTTTTTATGATTTTTTTTTTTTTAGCCATTCCTGTTCTGACAATGTCCTCTTATCCCATAGGTGGTCTGATGGGCGGGGACCTCACAACCGGTGCAGGCACCAGTGCAGGTAACTGAGACAATTTTGCATACTCCAATCTTTTTTTCGGAGGGGATTGGGGAACCTTATGATGACTGATAATGGATGATATGGATAATGGATGAGATAATCCAGAAGGTAATATGGAAGAGTTTGTGACAATGAAAGGAAAAACCTGCCCTTTTAACTATCTCTTGGTTAAGTCACATTCTGAGGCAGTTAGCTTATTAAATGATACCTTAGTAATAACCTTTATATTGAATAGTACCTTAATTAGTGAAACTTCAAAAAGTAAGCAGTATGTAATCGAGAGACCTGAGCATTCACAATAGATGATTAAATTCTAGGCGCCATTGCCAGGAATAATAAGGGCACCGTTATAAGGGCATATCACTTACAGAGCTGAATACTTGAGTCACACTAACTGTGAACTCTTTGCTCTCAAAGATGAATTAACTTCCCCAGGCCTAAAGTAAGAGAAAACATCATTGCAGGTATTTGCATTGTGCATAATATAATTTATAAAATAAAACCATAGTTGGCATTAAAATGAGGATAGCTATTAAATAAGAAACATGAAGGGGGGAAGAAACCTTTAGTTTGTTTCTACACATCTAAGTCCTTTATACAGTGGCCTCCATAGCATATTCCATCAAGGTTCAATATTAATTCATAATAATGTGATTATTAAGATATTGGTGTCATATTTGATGCAAAGGCAAGAAGATACAATACTTTCAAATGCCAACTGCAGTTCAGTGTTGGTATAGGAAGTAACCATGGCAATTTTTCTGCAGCTGAGGCTATGCTGTACATTTTAAATTGCAGAGAGTGCATGAATGACATGAGGTTATGTTTGAAATGTCAGAAAAGGATTCAAGTTTATTAAAATATTCATGGATGATCTAGTTAAAATATTCTGCCAGGGTCAGATGTAATAAACAGCTGATCATAAGAAAAAGGATGGATTTGGGGCTTTAGCCTTTACACCCCCAGAAAAATACACACACACACACACACACACACACACACACACACACACACACAAAACATTTGTTTAACTCTATCCACTCAAAGGTAGTATTTCTTTCCTCTGATTTGAGTTTTTCCCTGTCTTGTATTCACTGACCAATGCATCCAAATATGAAACCCAAAGTAAGAATTTCACTGATTTGTTAAACACCACACCCATAATGTCTCCTCTTTGAAGTGGACCAGATGGTTGGTTTTTCCTTTTTTATTTTAACCCAGTAAATAAATTTGAGTCAGAAGTAAAATTACCTATTTTCTCAAATTATTTAATCAGTTAGGATAGTAGTACTTTATGCACAAACAATTTTTGTTGAATAAATATTGTACCAATGACAGAGAAAACCTAGAAAATCTAAATCTATTCTACAAATTCACGCTTTTAGTTCACGTTGTGCCAAAACCTGAAGCCAGAGAGAAGTAGAAGGAGCCTGAGATACCTAGAAAAAAAAAGACCTAGGGGACAAGATTATACATTTGACCTATTGGCACAATGCTCAAGACATTAGGAATTAGTTCCATTGTCAGCTTCTATTCAATACTAGTCCAATAGATAAACTGGTCCTCCACTAACAGAAAGTGCACTCAATTTTACTTTAACCTACATCAAGTCATAGTATCATAAAAAAGTCCTTAAGATGTGTAGCATTCCTCTCCACTGTAAGACCACTACCACAGACTGATAAATTCTATTTAATTTTAGAGATTCCTAGGTAAGGAAATTCTATCCTTTATTAAAGTCTCCTTATGGCTATTGCCCCAGATTCATGATTATGATCTACTCAATATATCTTGATGAACAGAAGCCAGTTTTGTTTAGAATAAGATACTTATTTCCCAGTTTTCACTGGTTTGGGATAGAGCCACAGCTCCTTTGGAATTTTTTCAGTCAGATCATGGAGGAGTTGTGGTTCTTAGGAACACCTGTTGTAGATGCCACATAGTCTTCAGCTTAGCTTTCATGTCCTGCCCATAAATGGAGCCTTCTTTCCTTCTTTCTTGTACAAGACAGGATCATATGTCTAGGCTGAATATATCTCTGCTGATGTCAGTGTCACATAGCAGCGAGGGGAAAAGAGGCCAGCCAGGATGCCTCTTGGTTTGCAGAAAGGGAAAACTCCAGCAAAATAATGAGATGTCTTCTGAATTCTGAACAGTGCCTTTGAAAAACTGGTCAGAAATAAAAATGTGAACTCCGAGGTCATGGTGCAGGCACCTATACAATTGTTTTGAAATTGTTTTTTATCTTGGTTGCTATTTTAAAATTTTATTTTTACATCAGAAATCATCTCAACATTGAAGAGTGAGGTTTTAATAAATAAGCCTTCATTGCTTAAGCCTTCCTCTTAATATATTCCCACTGAAAAGTGAAGTTTTTGGAAAGTAAAATATGAAGGCACATCATTCCTCATTAAATGCCACCCCCTTATACCAAAACAAAAGACCTGCCAACTGAAAAGCAGCATATAGACCATCAGAAGTGCAAGGAGCCCCAGAAGTCATCTAACACAATCTTCTTCTTTTACAAATTAAGAAGTTTAATCCCAGAGAGAGGTGAAACCCAAGGTCAAACATTGGCAAAGTAAGGATAAGAATTTGGTGTTCCTAGTTCCCAAGCCAGAAATCTCTCCACTATACCACACTACTTCTCTGGTATGAATTATATGAGTGGGAAAAGAAAAACCAAAAGTCACAAAAAAGAAAGAAATTGTTTTTATATCCAACTCTGGTTAGATGCCAAAGGGAAGTCATCTGCATATCAATTTTGGGCAGAAATAATGTGGAGAATAAAGATGATACTCTGTACTTTAACCCCCACATGGTACTAGACTTATTTTCCTACCTAAGATTATCCTTGAAGAAGAGATTTTGGGTACAACTTGATTAGAGAACTCCCTCATTCCTTGTACTCCTGGTGGGTTCAGTACATTCTAGTTCTAAATCTGACCCTCTGAGAACACCATCTTTTCTCTTATTATCTTTGTAGCATGGCTTTTGCTTTCTCTAATTACTGAATTTCAAAGGCCAGTGAATACCCAATATCCTTTTCAGTACTCACCTCATACTTTCCAGACTGGATGCAATAGAACCATAGACCCTTGAAGGGGGAAGGAACTTTGCATGCCATCTATCCAATCCTTCCACCAAAGAAATCCCCACTTTAACAGAAGATCTAGTTTTTACTTATGTCTCCTTTGATTTGGAGATCAAGAATAGATGGTGGTATTCAAAACATTTTTACCACCAATAGTATTTGAATTACAGGAGATAAAATCCTGAAGAGTGCAACTAGTCAGAAACCTTCAATTCACTGGTTTCCACTTTTCTACACCCAATATTCATTTTTTAACACGTTTTGAAATTGCTTCCCCACTTCCTTTGGTTCACCTTTAACCACATAGACATGATATAAAAACGTCTTGTGTGGCTATTGGTCATGCTTCAAGGTTCCAAAAGGGGTTATCTTGCATACTGATTCAGGGGAGGTCCTGGTCCAGATGTGAAGATCCAGTACAACAGATTTAAATGTGAATATAGATTGGACCTTTGCCTTCAGCGGCATAGTGAACTTTTGGATGCTGAGTCGCTCTCTCAATGAAGACAGACACCTTCCTTACAGTTTACATTCTCAGAAAATTGTCTACTACTCTGAGAGCTCAAACAACTTGCCTCAGATCATGCAGTGTGTGTGTGTGTGTGTGTGTGTGAGAGAGAGAGACAGAGACAGAGACAGAGACAGACAGACAGATCTCAATCAATGTAGAATAACTTATATAGTCAAAAACTTATATAGTCAAAAAAAAACTTTAGGTAGAGAAAAGATCCCCTTGTTTAAATTTTGATCAGAACACTCAAATACTATTTGATTTCCTGAAACCAAAAAGAGGATGAACATATAATAAGCATATCTCAGTGTAGTAATAACAATAGACATTTAATCAAGCCATTAATCAATAAACATTTATTAAGTGCCTACTATGTGTCAGGCACTGTACATCTATATAGTGGCTTGAAGTTTGGAAGATATTTTGTATTCATAATCTCATTTGAGCCCCACAACAATCTTATGAGGAAGGTGTTAAGTCTATTATCCCTATTTTACAGATGAGAAAACCAAATGTTAGAGAAGTCAAATGACTTGCCCATGGTTGGGTGAGAAGTGCACCCAAAATTGCACAAAATGTCCTAAATGCTAATGTTCTGAGTTGAAGACCTCAATGCTTTATTGAAAGTTATCCCTGAATTAGGTTGCCACTTCCTTTTTTAAAATTATGTTAATGCTGAAAGAACCATTTTCATGATAAAGTGGTAACAAGAAAGTGACAATAGGACTATGTGTTGGATGTAACTGGAAATGAGCTGGGAACTTAGGTAGAGTTTCTACTTTTATTTAGAAGTTTCAGTTGGCAATTATTGATATAAAGTTTAGGTCTGAGAGTCAGAGGTTCAAATCCCAGCTCCCACATTTAGCTCTCTATATACCATAGAGAAGTCTCCATGTCCCTGGGTTGGAGTTTCCTCATCTGTAAAATGATGAGATTGGACTAAAGTTCCTCTGAGGTCCCTCCCAGCTCTAGATAAATGATGTTCAGATCCTTTATATGACCAAAGCCTACTCCCTCAACAATCACACTGAGAAGTTGCAGATTCCTTAATTAGTTTTTTATAGTTTATCTGCAAAATTGAATTTATAAAGTGATAATTTTTTTTGGTAATACTTGATAATTGAAAGATCTGACTCAGGACAGCTCTCTTAATGACTTGACTCTATTGAAACAATTGCTATTACCAGAGTGAGGTTAAAAATTAAGGAAGAATACCTACTGATTTTTTTAATGTAGCTCTGTTTGCTTGCACTTTAACAAAGTTGCATAGCAGTTAGTAGAAATGAGAAAGGTGCATTTTATTATTAAATTAAAGATGAAAATAACCAATGTTCTAAGTGATTTCCTGGTTTGTGATTGTAATAGAAAACAAACTAATATTGTTCCTATAGAGAACTGATGAGAGTTTTACATTCTAAAATAATTTGACACTAAGTCAAGATATGTAATATATTCAATAGTTAGTAATGTATATAATATCTATGTGGTAATTGTTTATGTGACATTTATTATAAATGGAATATAATTTATATAAAAGAAAATTATTCACTGTTTTCTTTGGCATTTACTAGCCAGTTTATGCATTTAGGTACCTGTATTGCCATTCCTTAAATATTTAATCAATATAATGCTAAATAGACACTTGAAAACAAGAAGTGTGATGAAGTAGGAAGAAAATGGAACTCTAAATCAGGAGACATGGATTAGAGTTTCAGCTAGACCCTTTCAACCGCTTCTTGATTGCAGAATCCCTCCATCCATTCCAGTAAACATTTATTCAGCACCTACTATGTGCCAGGCATGATGCTAAGCTCTGGGATACAAATTTTTAAAAAGCAAAACAAAAGGAAGACCCTATCCTCAAGGAGCTTAAGAAATAATTTTGTTGTTCAATTATATCCAACTCTTCATGGACCCATTTGGGGTTTTCTTGGCAAAAATACTGGGTTAGTTTGCCATTTCTTTCTCCGGTTCATTTTACAGATGAAAAAACTGAGGCAGAGAGGGTTAAGTGACTTACCCCGGGGGTCACACAGCTAGTAAGTGTCTGAGGCAAAATTCGAACTCAGGAAGATGAGCCTTCCTGACTCCAGGCCTGGCACTCTTTGCCCATTAAGAAGCAGGAGGAGGAGACAGTACACAAAAGGAAGCTGCAAGGAGGTGGACCCTGCACTTAAGTGAAGCTAACAATAGAAAGTGGAGTTCATTAGGTGGAAAGCCCAGATCCCAGCCCTCCAGAAAGGAAAGCTTTCCCAGGAGTTTGGTGTTCTACCCTCCAGCACTCCAGTCACAGAGGAGAGGAGAGGAGAGGAGACGGAGGGATCTGGGCTTCTGTTGAGTATGGTGAGGAGATTTAAGGTGATAAGGTTATCTTGGGTGGGGTATCATTCTCCCTAGAGTTCCAAACAAGCCCAGCTGCATTACTCATGCAATGAGATTTTATGCTTCCAATTTTGGGACCTTGGACAAGTCAACCTCAATGGGATTCAATTTGTGTAAAACTGGCAGGGGGTAGAGGGAGATAGATGAAGGCTCAAGTTCTTCCCAGCCCTGAAATTCTGTAGCTATATAAATCTTCCTTTTTTTAATGTAAAGCCTTTTTTTTATTAATATGGTACTAATGGTCAGAAATACTCAGGCATGTGCATTTTTCTATGTATGTATTACAAAAGAATTGAAGAAATTCATTATACAATAGACAGGAAGGAAAAATGATCTTTAATTCAATCGTAGAATGTTAGAGCTTAAGGGGACTTTAAAACTCAACAAATCCAAGGGAATAAGCAATTGTAACTCAGAAACATTAAATGATGAAGGGAATTGATTCCTAGCAAATCATTTAAGCTTTCAGAACCTTAGTTTCCTCATCTGTAAAATAGGAATAAATAGTTGTACAACTTACTTTACAGAGTAGTTGTGTTGTAAGTACTTTGTCAAACATTTAAAAAATATGTAAATTGGAGCTAGCACAGCTAGGTGGCACAGTGGATAGAGTGCCCAGCCTAAAAGTCAAGAAGATTTATCTTCCTGACTTCAAATTTGGCCTTAGACACTTACTAGCTGTGTGACACTGGGCAAGTCCCTTAACCCAGCTTGCTTCAGTTAGCTGTAGAAGGAAATGACAAACCACGCCAGTATCATTGCCAAGAAAACCCCAAACGGGGTCACAGGAGAGTCAGCCACAACAACATATGTGGGCTGTTAATTTTTAGGGATTTCATGTACTAATATAGGGAACCCCAAGGGAGGAAATTCTCTCAAACAGTGTGAGTTGGAATGTCCTCTGCCTAGATCACTGAGAAGTCAAGTGACTTATCCATACTCATATTATTAAGTTGCAAAATATAATAAAAATACTTCAGTTAAAGTATCATTATCTTTACTATTGTTTGATTGGCCTAAATCATATAATTAGTTTACACTAAAGCTGAGTACAAAATACAGATTTCTTGATGCTCAGTTTGCTTTATAACAATACCCCTGCTTTGGGAAACCTTTTCTTTTAAGGATAAATATAAGTATTGTCTGTCTTTATCTCCTTTTTAAATAATACACAGAGGTACCTATGGAGTTGTCACTAGGCAACCATAAGGGTTGGGATTAGCCTACTGAATCCCTGCACTTTTAACCATATGTAAGGATAATAAATTTATATTTTTTTTGCCCCCTAAGACAACATTATATTAAAAGACTCAAAAAATAAAAATTAACTATAATTTAGTCACTTCTAAATGAGAAAACGACTTCTGATTTCTAATAAAAGGGCATAATTTGTGTGTGTTGCTTCTTCAAAGGATATAAATGAGAAATGAAAAGTGAAGAAAGAAACCACTTAGATTAGCAGTGAGGCCCGTGTTTTGAAAATGTTGTTTTGCTGGTTTGGATTGTTCTAAGCCATAACCCTGAAGTCATCTACAATTTTACCTTGGGAGCCAACCCAAGACATAAATAAAGCTCAAGAAAACTGCTTGCTTTTTATTATCATTACTATCCTGTGCAATTAAATAGGACTGATATTTTTAACTGAAACCAAGGTTATCTCAGGTTTGTTAGAGAAAAAATTATTTTGTCATCTTACGGCATACCCCCACATCATGTGATGTGTGGCTGCTACCAGCAAAATGAGTATACACTTCCATTTACAATAGTTGGCAAATTATGTAAATGTAACACCCTTTCCTAGAGACTTCTATTTGGGGGACTGGTATGCAGGGAGTGGGAAAATCAACAACTCAAGGCCAGGTCATTCCATTGTAAATTCTACTTTACTGTCTCCCTCTTCTTCTGCATTTGAGACTGATGCTACCTGTTGACCTAGATACATAAGGAGTTTTCATTTTTAAGGAAAGCACATGCATTTAAAAGATTGATGAGGATTGCAAATTGTCACTTGCTAGGAAGTTATTCTTGGACTCTGTAGCATCAGAGAGTTTATATTCATTCCTCTAATGTATATTCTGTTTTCACTCCAGTGGCCTCCAAAGTTCTTCATATTTTTTTTTCTTAAGATGCTTGGCCAAATCATTTCAAGAATATGGTTCTCCTTTCAGGATTTACTTAACATGAATGTGGTTGTTAGCAGAATTTGGCCTCAGTTACCCTAATTGGTTGCTGCATTTTTTTTTATTGTTCCAAAATTCAAGCAATCAATATTATTTCCACCAACTATGAGCATACACCTTTTTTGTGTGTTTCTCTACTTCCTAATTTTCCACATCATCATTATGTGATTTATCTTGGGGCAAATATTGAAAGAAAGGCATATTTTAAATGATAACGACCAGAAGTGTGCGCACTATGGCAAATCCTCCTCTTCTGGAAATCAAACTCTATACTAGGGACTTTCTAACATGGGCTTCTCAGTTCTCGGCCACTATTATATAGCACAGCTCGTCAGAATCCTATTTTTCACTAATAAACTTATAGCCTATGAAGATGGAATTTCAAACCCAAGAATATCTAAAAGGATAGCATATATTCAGAAACGTAGGCCAAAAGATCATTAGACACTTCAAATTAAAGAAAATGAAAACTATGTCTATACGGTGCCAAAAGCTTGAGGAGCAGGGGAGGGAGGGTAGGAGCCAAAAATTAATCATCTGGATGTTTTGTCTACAAGATGCTAAACATCCAGATATCTAGCCTTGCATAGAAAAAACATCCAGATGACTGATTTTTTTCATTTTTCATCCAGATGTTTTGGTAGCAGCCTATTCGTAGTTAAGGAATGGGATTCACTTGGTACTGCCACTAATTAGTTATGCTAATTGAACAAAACTCAATCTTCCTTTTTTTTCTCAATCTAATATTCCTCCTTAAATAAAATGGGTATAAATATTTAACACCAACTCCAGCTGAGAAAAGAAAACTAATGAAATTATATTTGTAGAGTTAGATGAAAACTTAGGCTTAGAACCAGCATATTTCTTCCTAAAATAATAATAATAAAATTTTAAAAAACACATTGCTAGTATGCTAATTAAAAAAAGGAAAAAAATAGTTTTTTTGGTCAGCATACAGTTTTGAAAATGTTTAAATAATTTTTTACATTTACATATGAGTCAAGGAAGATAAAATATATTTGCACCTCATGAGTTAACTGTATAATGCTAGTAGCATTACACATACAGGACAAAAACAATTTATTCACATCTCACTCAACAGAAAACTTGACTACTACATGCTGCAGGTCACTGAGAGAAGGAATTAGGTAGAGAAAGAGGAAGAAGAGTGTGAAAAAGATATTTTGTAACAAGGTCAAGGGAAGGAGAATGGATGTCTGAGCTATTAAGATATGCCTTCCTCATCATTTCTTGGAGGGTTTTAGCCTCAGGGTCAGAACATACAATGCACAGTCAGAAATGTAAATCTTGACAAGTTTGCCAGTGTTCATCATTTGCCTGGGCGAATGCCAGCACACAGTGGCTGAATTAAAGAGATACTTACAATAATAATAGCAAATCCTCATGTATAGTGAAGATAACTACTTATTCCAATGTTGCCATTGTAATGGATTTTTTTTCCCTTAAACACTTGTATTAATTGAATGACACATAGAAAACTACAGAATTTGAATTATAGTCTAAAAAGATGCCATAGTTTTCTTAGCAAAATGTTTCTGAAGCACCATTTTGGAATGAATTGGAATGAGAAACACTTTACAAAATAATATTTTTTTCATGGTATAGATAATTATTTAAGTGGGAAGTGGCATTATTGCTCTTGGCAAAAGACTATAAATTCAGAAGCTTTATCAGTCTATTTATATCCTTATTTCTGCTTGCCACTCAAAGAAATTCATAACAAATGCTGTTCTGATTTCTCTAGACTTCTCATACATCTGTAGCAGTTGCATAAATATTAAAAAAAAGTAGTTATTATTTCTTTAATCTGTGCCATGTCCTCTCTCCAATTTAGACTGTCTCAATATTTTTATTTGTAAAAATGATTGAGGAAATTAGTGGTCATGTCAATAATGAAAAACGCCCTGCATTGGTAGTAAGGTGAGAGGTCCCAAATCCCAAATAATAAGCAATTTAAAAGGGGATTTAAAATCGAGCACTGGTTAAGTGAAATTTTGCTAGATGGAAATGTTCAATTTCATTTTCATGAAGCAATTAAAATATCCCTTGAGCAAACTATCTCCAAAAGCAATAGCTCTGAGTTATATTTTGTGTACGTTTATGTCCTGGTAGCATCCCATTGTCCATTTCATCTTCTTGCTGCAAGCTGCATCTTTATTCAAAGATAGAAAATATATGGACACATTACAAATCAGAAAACATCTGGACTTCATGCTTGAATATTGAAGAATATAGTTTAGGTTTCCTCGATCTTGGAATGAAGCATTGCGTATCTGCTCCAAGGTAGGAAAAGAAAAGAAAGAAAACAAGGCATGCATTTAAATTCTTGATGCCAAAAAAAAAAAAAATCCAAAATTAGTTCATAAGAGCACTGACAAATCAAAGCTCTGAACCTCTCCCAAGTACAATATGCAATCTATCTCTTTAAGAGGGCTTCTCAGTTACTATTTCATAGGCTTGAAGAGCTGGCCCCAGCTCTTGCAAATTAATATGCTCCACTAGCGATAGTTGTATCCGTTGCCTAAAATGCTAAATAATACTGGATAGAAACCAGTGTGCACAATTTTATACTTTCTACCCAAAGTTCCCATTCAGCTTAAAACACAGCAAAAGAAAAAGAAAAAAAAATCCCATTACAATGGCTTTGCTAGGTTTTGTGGCAGGTATGCATGTCAATGCTTTGAAAAAGCCACGTGCTGCCAGAAAGTGAAGCAAAGACAAGCATGTACATTCAGAATCCAGGATGTTTAGGGTAGAGCTCCTTCTCTGTAGGCTGTTCATTTCATGAAAGATCGCTAAACAAAACAAGACTGGGAAATATTCACAAACAAGGGTCCCAGACAGAATTCATGTGACATGAGCATAGCCTCCATCATGACATGGTCAAGCAGGCCCAGAAATATCTTTTTAGTTTGTCTGCTGCCCTCTAACTGGTATATCTAAGAATAGTCTCTTGCTTTTGGTATATTCTTGGCTTTTTTCTCTCCCCCCCCCCACATCACCCCCCCCCTGAGAATAGACCACAGCAGTCACTGAGGTTTTGCCAGGGTTTTCTTTGTAGGCTAACCTTACACATTATCATTCCCATAGGGAAAACAAAGAAAGGGTGGAGACATCCTTTTATGTTAAGAATCTATAATCAGAAGACTTTAGCTGGTTAAGAATCTTAAGTCTTACTTTCTTGCATTGGGAATACACGTAATTTTTCCAGTAAATCCATTAACATCTACAAAGAAAATCAGTTTTTCCATATTTTTGACCCTACCTGTTTTGTGGTTGTCTTTTCCCTTAACGCTCTTTCATGAAAAAGACATAACTTTTTTTTTTTCAAAAAATATTAGTGATTCAGAACAGCTGAAGAAATAGATATATTGCCTGGAGCTTTAAAAAGGTTTTCAGGCAGTCAGAATAACTGGTATGAATATAAGAATATAAGCTTCATTTTCACAATATTTTTCTCCTGATAAATTCAAAATAAGACTGTCTTTTTCAACACTGTGATATCTTACATAAGCATGTTTACTGCATGCTATATGATATTTGAGGGACAATCATATAAAAATAATTATAATTTTAATTTCAGATATAAAATACAAGCCTGACCTTGAATATTTTGCTTCCTCCCTGGTAAACCAACTTTTCCTTTTAAAGTTAAAAGCACACAAAAATGTATTCCAAAATTGTAGTGTTATTACTTATGTCTAAACCCCAAGATGAATAAGTCATTGGGATGTAAATTTTTTTAAACTATTCTAACAATAAAAAAACCTAATAGGGCAAAACATTTTGCTGAAGTGAAAACAAACAAATCAATACCATTAGAGGTTCAGCTATAAGAAACATAATGCTTTCCTGCATTAGAGCAATTTGCTCCCAAATTCCCAAAAATCAGATGCCATTAACAAATTACTAAACAGAGCAAATTATATACCTATATATTAGAAATTGTTGTTGCTCACTAATAGCGGATACTATAAAACTCCTCAAAGCTCAGCGATACTGACTGCAGAGTGGTTCTGGTAAAAGCGGATATGTTTAAACTGACAATAAATAGGTAATCATCTTTACCCTTTGAGTCTATTACAGAGAAGAATGTTATTGACAAAATTATTATGAAATCCAACTTTAGAAACATTTTAATATTAATCTTAAATAACTTCACCAAACATTAAACAATGTTCCGGTGTCCAATTTTTCTAACATGCCATTTGTATATTTATATGTGGATAGCTGGGTGGTGCAGTAAATAGAGCACCAGACCTGGAGTCTGGAAGACCCAAGTTGAAATCAGGCTTCAGACACTTAATAGCTATGTCACCCTAGGCAAGTCACTTAGTTTCTTCATCTGTAAGATGAGCTGGAAAAGGAAATGACCAACCACTCCAGTATCTTTATGAAGAAAACCCCAAATGGGATCATGAACAGTGCAACATGACTGAAAAACAGCCAAACAATATATGTACACATACATACTGTTCAATTAGGGTGAACAGAAAAACTATCTCAAATAATCTGATTTATTATATTAATATCAGAATTTTCCATGTCTTCCAGTTAATCAGATGACAAATTTTCCCACAGCAGTTTTCCTTGTTTTTTTCCTATCTGTTAAGATATTCCCCTCAAGTGAGATTTCCTTATTTAGATCAATTATTTAAACCAAGAAGGTACTCCAATATTCAAATGATCTACAATCTCCTCCATGTGGCTATTTCCTCTAATCGTCCAGATTGTAACCCACAAAACTAAGAATTGAAGAAAATACTAAATCACCAAATATCCAGATTACTTCAGTTTACTATATTATTTGGGACCAATTTTCCTATTACTCCACTTCTCCATTCTGAGTTCCAACCAGAACTAATTGGATGCTCATCATATGCAACATTCCATTTCCCCTCTCTGTGCCTTGGATGTTCTACTTCCCTCCACTTCCTAATGTCCTTAACTTTCTGCAGAACTCAACTCAACTACCAACACAAAGCCTTTCTAACTAAATCTGCTCTTGTCCCCCAAATTACTTTAAATTTACTTTTTACAAGTTTGCAGTGACTTAGCTATTTATATATTGTTCCACCCATAAAATATAAAAGGATGGGGAATCATTTTGTTTTTGTTTTTACATCTCCTGAGTCCTAACCCAGTGCTTGCTGCATAGTAGGTACTTAGTAATCAAATAGTTATCATTTATTAGGCCTAATAAAATGTTAATGAGCATAGAATATCTAGTTCAACTTTCCAAAAATCAGTTTTGTCTTAGAAAACCATATGACTTTCTTGTATGTTACATTCTATCATCTGATTATTAACTGAATATTTCTATAATGAGACCAGACTGATGATGGAAATAAGCATTCTTCAAATCCAGATCATATTGGGGCCTTCCAAAGCCATGGCTTTAGAAATGAACAGAATTATTACAAATTTAGCCAGCCTCTTTCTAATTCTGAGAGCTACTATTGTGTGGTCTCCCTAAAGGAGTCCAAGTCTGAGTGACCATTTATTAACAGTCCAAACTCATTTCTTCTATTTACTAAACAGATGAAATAAATGGAAACTTAGATTGTAGAATTTTAGATCTGAGAAGGCTATCACATATCTTCTGTACCAAGCTATGCCATTTTATTGATGAAGAAACTAGAGCTTTAGGAAGGTGAGAGATTTTATGTGAGGTCTCATAGCGGTAGTTCTGTGGTTAGAACACGAAATTCTAGTTTCCCAGCCCAGGGTTCTCTCTATCAGTTTATCTTCCATTTGTTGGAAGATACCAAAAGCCATTATTAAATATGTCTTGAGGTGGGTATAGCATATGACAACAATCAACTCTGTTAATATGAAATGAAAATATGATATCTCACTTAAAAAAATATTTCCTTTGCATTGGTGAACACTCCCCTGACCTTGGCTTTAATTCTGCCACTTGCAGTTAGCCAAGGTAATATACTGTGAAATGATGAACAAATGCAACTTGTGAAAAAAAATCTTCAATTAATTCTACATAAACAAATATAGTAGGTGGGTACCTGTATGGTTTCCTATTTCGTACATTAAAAAGCTAATACCCATTTTGTCTCAGTGGTGAACTATTTTGCCATCCATCCATATTAATCATCTGACATAGAAATTCTTCACAAGTATCAAGAACAGAGGCACCTAAATCTTCAAATGATCAAATGATGGGGGGAGGGGGAGGTTTAGCTGTATAAAATTTCCATCTGCCCAAAGCTTTGTTTTAGTATAATTTTTAATGGTATCTAGTTGCCACTTTGAATTCTGTATATAATGTAGGATATGCCATATACTTCTGCCAAGTCCAAGGGTTCTTAACATTTTTATTGTGTCCTGAACCTCTTGGTCAGACTGGCGAACCTATGGATTCCTTAGAATAATGTTTTTAAATGCATAAAATAAAATACATAGGATAACAGTGAAAACCAATCATACTGAAATAGTTATCAATTGTCTTTTTAAAGTTCATAGATTCCAGCTTAGAAACCCCTGTCCTGGGAGAAAGAAGCTTATGAGAAGCACAATAACTTACGTAGAAAAATAAATTCCAAATGTTCTCTCAGGAATATTTGCAAAATTCAAGTCTGTTTATGACAACCTAAAGACATATAACCTAGGAACACATCTTGCTATTATGGGATGATACAGTAGGAGCGCTGCCTCTAGAGCACCTATCTTCAGATCCTTCCTCTGATGTTTTCTACCTTGTATGTGACCTTGAACAGATCACTTGGTCTTCCTAGACCTCAGTTTATTAATCCCTGGGTAGCATCCAGAGTAACTGTCAGCTCTAGATCTATGAGCCTGGGCTCCCGCAAAACACAGATGTGCTAAAAGTTGTTCAGAATCCTTCATGCCTAGAGATATTTTTGGATTAAGAATCTCCTGTAGGCTTGACACCTAATCAGTGGGAGAAATCTCAAAAAATTTGTAAGGCAAACAAACAAAAAAAGTCAGATGGAAAAGAAACATATGCCCAAAGAATTCAGTGAGTATTCACTGTGTGTGTTTTCTTCTGAGCTAGGCACTGGAAGAAATGTAAAAGGAATTTCAGAATTGGCCCCTGTACTCAAGGAGTTTAATTCTAAATTAAGGAGATAAAAGCAATTTACCAGAAACAACTGGACAACATTTGCGTTGCTCTGACTAGGAACACAATAGAAATTCCAAAAAAAGGAGAGAGATTCATAGAATCAAAGGATCTAGAGTTGGAAGGGAATTCTGAGGCCCCCTAGTCTAGTTCTTGAGGAGACTGAGGCCCAGGATGGTTATATGATCTGCCCAAGTTGTGCAAGTTGTCAGCATCAGAGATAAGATTTAATACAGATCCTCCAACTTCCTCTCCACTGTACTGAAGATCTAATGGAGGTGAGACTTGAGCTGCCCCTTGAAGAATGGTAAGATTTAGATAGAAGAAAGTGATTTCAAGCAGGAAAATAGGCTGGACAACTAAGTCAACAAATCAATAAGAATTTGTTAACCACTTACTATATGACAGGCACTGTGCTAAAATCTGGGAATACGGATACAATAAAAATGAGAGTTACTGTCTTCAAGAAGCATCCATTCTAATTGGCAAAGACAAGACATCAAAAGAAGTTGGGAGGGGAGAGAAAGGACTCACTTGGGAGCTGATAGAAAAGGTCTGGAGAGTTGAAAGTGGAGCCTAGAAAGACTAAAGATATGGATGGCCTGTTTTCCTTTAAGTGGAGGTTCTAGAAAGAAGTGACCAATCAGGAGGGAACTAAAGAAGTGGCATGTACTTCTAGTATGAGAAGTCCGGGGGTGGAGTAAACCTTCATAGTGGAGAGGTTTCTGTGGCATGGTAGAGAAAGTCCACAGAGTGAAGAGTGGAGCCTGGAGCAGGACAGGTTAGGATAGGGGCAAATTACTCCTAGCTTTGAGAGCCAGGCAGAGGTGTTCAAATGTCACTGGTACATGATCGATGGTAGAGGGTAAATGTTCAGATTTCACATGTTAGATGAACCGTTTTAAGTTCTTAAGCATGAGCTTATCATAGTAAAAGCTTGGCTCAGGAGTATTTGTCTGATTTGCCTGGTGAGGTAGGTGTGCATAATGGGAAAGGAAGAAGCTGGAGTCAGAGAGGCTATCCAGAACATAGTGCTCTACTCAGAGTAGGTTCTTAAGTTTTATTGGATGTTTATTGAATTAAGCTGAAGGCTGAGATGAAAACCTAGGCATGAGGAGATGAGAACAATGGTGGCAGTTTGCAGAGAGAGAGAGAGAGAGATAGAGAGAGAGAGAGGGAGAATGAATGCAGGAGATATTTTGAATGAAAAATAATTGAGCTTGGTGGAGATCGGTTATGGAAAATGATGCTGAGAGTAAGAGCTGACACCAAGGCTCTTCTATCTTAGAAAATGAGGAGAGCATTGACAAAACTGACAGGAACTCTCCAAAGTCCAGTAAGGCCCAGGTAACTTCCAGTTTTTTGAGGCCCTATTTCCTTTTTAATGAAAATACACGAAAACAAAGTCAGACATCCAAAAAATGAGAATTTGAAATTTTAATTGAAGAAATTATTTTCCACCCTTTTTTTCTAAGTATGCTACTTATGGGGAAAATGCCTAGCTTTCATGTATTGCAATGGCTGATACTAAGCATTCACTCTTTTTCTATGCTTGAAAGGTGGTTGTTTAGATACTGAGTTAGGAAGCCTCCTTTCAGAGTGAGGCCCAGGGCAAATGGCCCTGTTGGCCTCTCCTCTGATTGGCCTCCACTATGGACAGAAATATTTTTTGCTGGTTGGTTTTATGTCCTTGTATTTGTAACCAAAGGCTGAGTAACATTCAAAAAGCAAATAAAAAAAAAACAACTAATAATAATGCCAGGCATTTCAAGTAAGTCTAAATTTCAGTTTCGGAACTTTGAGCTGGAAAGAAGCTCCCTGTTCAATTGAGCTCTGTGAGACAAGGAGCAAATATGCCCCTCATAACCTTAGCCAGGAATATGTTCTTTGAATTTACAGCTTCTTAAAATAGGAAGCAACATTTTTTTTTAAGGAGAAAAAAAGAAACAAGTATTTGCAAGTTAACTTTGTAGAAAAAAAAATATTTTTCTCCTGAGATGTACATTTCAAGTTCCATAAATTTGCACAAATTTTATTATGACTATTTTAGAAACTTGAACACCTAAGCTTCTTTTTATTATTTTTCTGAATAAATTATATTGGCATTCCCTAAATTATTTTATTTGGAAGAATAATTTTCATCAAAAAAATTCTAAAATGAACTCGTTTTAAAATTCATCTGTTTTTCATTTTCTTATAATCTATAATCAGGAAATCCATTCATTCATGCTATATAATTTCTGTCCTTTCAAGTGGTTAGTAGAATGTGACATTCTGAATGCAGTCACATCTAAATTGATAATGGTCTAGGCGGAGGGTAATTTTAAAGTATAGGGTAAAGTAAAGGTTTAATCTGTATATTAGAAGGTTTATGAGGGTAGCTTTTTTGCTTTATGTGTGTGTGTGTGCGCGCACACATACGCGCCTGCTCTCTCTCTCTCACAGGCGCACATGTGGACACCCTTTTGTGTATGATGGGTTTGGGGTCTGGGAATGTAAATGGGCCTGTTTTCTTTGGTAAATTTACCTTAAGGTGGGACAACTGCTTCAAAGCTGGCCACAGCTTTCTGAGTAAGGAGGAGGATGCGGTTTCTGAGCTGGCTTAAATGCAGGCTCTCCTTAGCTATAAACCACATGCATGTATTCATCATTGATTTTCAAATGATAGGTTTCTATATCACTGGTTTAGGATCCACAGCCTTGCATTCCTGAATCTATATTATGCCAAAAGAATAACAATTTGGTGGCTGGAAACAGAAACGGTTATTATATGGCTCCAAAATGCTAGCTGGCATAAGATGCCAGAAACAGCAGGAATCAACTAGTAAAAAGCAGATTGTAGTAGTTCTTAAAAATAACACTATGCTCTAAAAATATCAGTCAGAAAAGCGTCATCATTGTTCCAAATATTTTACATCAGCATGTATATTCATCAGAATAAATGACCAGCGTTTTAGAATGCAATGGTTTCTAAATAATGAGAGACGACATACCATTTAGGTTTACATGTTATCCAGAGAGAACTAAAATATAAGTTTATTTTTCAAATAATCTTTTTTTTTAATTGGGCAAAGAAAATGTGAGTTTTGCTGGAATTTCTCAAGAAGTTTACTATGTAAGGGGAGGGGGGTGACAACTTACTGCACAGGCACTGTGAAGCATTTCCATTTTCTCACATTGGGCCAGTACTTGTCATATCGTAGGACAACACATTTCACAAGGCGGTTTTACTTCCTTTTAGCAAAATAGCTCCTGTATGCAAACCAAAGCAGTATCAGCGTAGAACAAGCCTAGACTTCCATTTCTTCTGATCTATTCAAGCTTCACTGCACTACTTAACTGACTTTTTTTTTCTTTCTTTTGAAATTACCCAGCTAATTTTCCATTTGATTGTTTACTTAAACCAAATCTCACATGGGGTTTAATAGCTGAATGACACATGTTCAGTGTATCAGTTTGAATTTTAATTGACAAGAATGTACAATGCAGAATTTTTCATAGATTTTCTTTTTACATCTTCCTTAGTATCCAGTTAATGAAAATTTAGCTAATACATACACAATAACCATTCACTAAGAAACTTTAAAGATAAAATTCTTCTAGACTTCATTAAGTGATGACTTTGCATCCCCATATTTTTAGATGAACACATACTTTGTTTTTATTGATCTGAGTGAGAGAGAATTAATAACAGACAGAGGTAGTTTTTCTCCATAGAAAATCATTCATATGAATTGGAAAGAAAAGAAAAATGATGGACGTTTTTGTTATTTCTTGGCTAGATTTAAAGACCTTAAATAATTATCCTAACTTTTTTACTATGGGGGAATTGTTTATGTTTAGGGATTGTTCACGGGATTTTTTTTTCCCTTGTAACACATATAATATAACTGACCAATTGAATCTTGCGGTTGACTTATTATTTTTGGGTATGCAGCCAATTTAGTCATGCATAAAATAAAGCAGGTAAACAAATAATATATAAAGAGCAAACATGCTTTCTGTAGTCTATTCAGATATTTTCCAATTCAAAAGACATCCAGAAACATGCCCTTCTTTGTCTTTCCCACTGCTACAGGGTCCAAGATCACATGACTTTGTACTGTATCTATAGCAATGTTCTTGTAGTTGATCACCCTCAATTCTATTTTCTTTCCCTTCCAATCTATCTTCTACACTGTTGTCAAAGTATTCATACTAAATACCTATTACTGCTTCTTCTGTAGCTCCTGTTGGCTACAGAATTAAATCCAGAATTTTTTTTGTTTGACTACGCATATTTGTTACAAGAATTTTTTTTTTTTGAGAGGAGAGAGGAGTGGAGGAATGAGGAAGGTGGGAGAGAGAGAAACAAAATGAAAACCATAAAATTTTATTTAAAAAAAACTAAGTCTAGATATTTGACTCTTAAAACATCGCAGAATTTAGCATTAGAAGCAATGTCACCATCAATTCCATCCCATAACCATTCAAGATCTTTTACAGTCTGGTCATAAATATAGCATGGTACAATGGAAAAAAGCAAGTCAGAGGACAAGTCAGTTTGGGTCTCAGTTTATTACATGTCAGATAAGAAGTGGAAAACAGATAATCCTTAAGGTCACTTCCAGCTTTAAACCTAGAATCTTATGATTATGCGGCTCCCATATTATTTCTCTTTCTTCAACAAACAATTGCACATGGGCCAATCCCTAATATGACTAGTGTATGGGCATTACTGATAACATGTGTATTCATCTCTTTTTCCTACCTGTAACAGTATCGTCTTCCTCTTCTCCTCCTTAGCCTTCAAGTATAAATTTCAAGTCTGATATCCTCTATGAATGTTTTTTTTTTTTTTTGGTATTATTTCCGTTCATAGTGATCTTTCCTTCCTGTGAATTGGTATAATATCCAAATTCTTTGTAGTCCATTTATGTTATTTTTTTCCTTTTAATTCCTTGAGCTCCTGGGGAACAGAGATCATATCTTCCTGACTTCTCAGATTTTACACAATCCCATGCACATAGGAGGCATTCAATAAACGTTTGCTACTATTGATACGATGGTGATGGAAATGCCTCCTTCAGGGATCCCACAGAAGATGGGATCTTCTTACTGATTTATTATTGTTTTAGTTAATGATAACTGAAGCGATACAAATCTACAAAAACAATGAGCTAACATGGATTCATTAAGAAGTCTTGACTGACTAGTCTCATTCCCTTTTTTGATACAGTTACTAGATTGATACATAGGAGAATGCTACATACATAGTGTGCCAAGATTTCAGAAAAAACACTTGACACATTTCATTTTCTTAAAGATACCTTGCCATATCCTTTTGAACAAGATAGAGAGTTGTAGATGAGAACAATGAGCTGAATTCACAACCGTTTAACCAGACCCAGAAAGTGGATCGCTATCAAATTGGGGAGAGGTCTCTAGTGGTAGGATACCACGTTCTAGACTTAATTCTGCCATCTTCTACTTTTCTCAGTGATGCACACAGAGGCATTAGTGGAGGCTTATCAGATTTGCATGTGACAAGAAGCTGTAAGGGAAAGATAGCACAAAGCAGCATCATAACATTATAGTCAAACTCATGCCAGCTTATACCACATTAAAAGAAGCATATTTTTCACAGCAAGAGAGGTGATAGTCCTGCTGTACTCCGTCATAGTTATTCCACATCTGGAATGGAATTCTGTTCTGAGTGCTACAATTTAAAAATGTTGACAAACCATATTGCTTTCAGAAGAGGACAGCCAAGATAGAGAGGGTCCTAGACCCTGTGCCGCATAAGGATTGTTTGAGGAAATACCTGTTTATTCTGAATGATGGTGGGGGAGGGAGGATAGGAAAGGGAGAGAATGTAATCATTATCATTAAGTATTTTAAGCCATTATCCTATGGAAGACAGATTAGACTTGTCCTGCTTATATCTCACACAGCAACACTAGGACGAATTGGTAAAAAAAAAAAAAAAGTCAAGTCAAATCAACAAGCATTTATTTATCTATTAAGCATTCATTATGTTCAGGAATTCTGCTAAATTCTTTGGATACAAAGAAAGGAAAAAGCAACTCAAGGAGATTATATTCTAATAATTCTTCAAACATGAAAATAGTCCACACAAGATATACACGGAGTAAATTGATGCTAGCACCAAGGGGAACTGGAAAAGGTCTTTTGCAGAAAGTGGGATTAGAGGTGATATGTGAAGAGAGAAAGGGAAGTCAGGAGGTGGACATGAGGAGAGAAAATGATCCAGGTCCTGGAATTCAAAGTCAGTGAAAATGCCTAGAGTCTAGAGATGAAGTATCTGGGTCAGTATGTAGAAGGGTGTTAAAATGTAAGAAATCTGAAAAGGCAGAAAATGACTAAGTTGTGAAGGACTTTCATAGCCAAACAGAGGATTTTATATTTGATCCTGGAGGTAAAAGGGAGCCACTAAAGTTAAATTCCAGTTCTATTAGGAAATTAGAAGAAGAAAAAAAAAGCTATTAAAAGTAGAGTGATATGTCTCAGGTTGGTGATGAGTTTCCCCTAACTGGAGGCTGGATGGTCGCTTTCAATGATGTTGTAGTAAGGATCCCTGTTCACATACTCACTGCACTTGGTGGCCTTGTGAGATTCCTCCTAACTCCCAGATTATATAATAGCATGGTTTCTTCTGTTTCTGCATTAATCATGGTAGAGACCCAGAATCTGGTTTCAGACTTTGCTCTCATCCTGGCTTAGATTACCTCCCAGATGGGAGGTAATGTCACTGAGTAGGAAGTCAAGGTGCAATTTTTCTTCATGTATTTTGAAAAACAGGGTAGCAGAAACCTTCAAACATCCATTTCCCACCCCACCCCACCCCCGTTCGACTCAGGCTAAACATCTGAGATTTCAGAACTCCCCTGCTGCCTTGTGAGGTGGCTGCTCCCTTACTGTGATGAATCAGCATTTTATGGCAACCTCTGCTCATTGCAGCTACTGGCACAAGTGTTGCCCTCTGAAGTTCTATGGGAGCCCAGTCAAAAGAACCAGCCTATCAGAGTTATTATTAGAACATACCGAAAAGGGCAACAGGGACTGAAGAGCAACTGTAGGGAGAATTTGCTCAAATAAAAGGGGAACTGAATGACAAAAAGATTTAAGAATCTTCTCCTCCTCCTCCTGCACATCCTAGAAATTACAGTATTGCTCTTATACCCTTGCTTCACTTAAGAAAGAAAAAAAAAAACCAATGAAGTAAAAGGGAGTGAGTCAGGAAGGAAAGTCAGACCCCTGTGTTGTGCCAGCCGATTAAAGCACAGTACAATTGTATGCTTTTCTTAGACCAGAAGACTGTCTGACTTTCTTCCTGAGTTTTCTAAATAGTGAAAAAAAAAGTTTGAAGGACACAAGTTCATCTTAACAATCCGCTTAGTAAAACTACTGCTAGTAAAATTCTGCTTTGAAACTATTCAAATATTGTATGAATTTATTTTTAAAAACTGTTTTAAATGCAGTAAATTCAGGAACTCTGTTGCTTTCCTACTCTTGTACTTTACACCTTTAAGACCATGTTAAATTGTTTTTCTTTTATTTTTAAAGTGACACATTTTGATATCTGGAAATATGTTTGAACATGGATTTCTTTTTAAAAAGTACTTTTTTTTAAAAACAGGGAATGGGTATGGTAACCCCCGAAACTCACCAGGTTTGCTGGTCTCACCTGGAAACTTGAATAAGAATATGCAAGCAAAGTCTCCACCACCGATGAATCTGGGAATGAACAATCGTAAACCAGATCTCCGAGTCCTTATTCCACCAGGCAGCAAGAATGCAATGCCATCCGTGGTAATACTAGACTACATTTTAATGCATTTTCTATTGCCTTCTTAATAGTTTGCTTCCTATAGTGAATTCTTAAAACATATTTGATCATTTTTAAATTCCTCAAATTCAACCATAAAAACAAAACAGTGGCTCTGCTAGGACACTTGGTGTCCAGCTATAGCTTCTGTTATCTAGTGTCCTTTTTTTTTTCTTTTGAAATAGAAAAAAAAAAACAACCAAGAATGTTCAGGAAAGGCCCATTGATAATGCTGGTGTCAGGGCACATGGACAATATCCTCATTGTGGTGTCTCTAGTTTCTATTTAGAAAGAATCATTCATCTTACATCACTATTTTATGTTAGATATTCAGTTGGCAAGAATAAAATTTTGCAGAATATTAAGGTCTTAATGGTCTTTCAGCTGTATTCATTGATAGATGTTTTCAAGGTGTTGAAAATACAAAGTATTTTCTATAATTTCTAAATAGATTTTTTCCTACTAGTTTTCTTAAATTCATTTCAGTAACGATGGTTAGTGTGTCTTATACATCTCTGCTTAAACTCAATTTAAGCTTCTGTGCTAACAATGTAAGAGCCAAAGACAAACTGTTTTTAAATCCCATTCACTCTAAGAATAGGGGTCATGTTCTACAGTGATAAAGGGGTAATAGTCATTTCTGAAAAGGAATAAAATAATACATAAAGAATCCCTGGGTCTATGCACTTTTCTGATTTTTTTTCTTGTACCTGACAGCCTTCAGTTTATTATAGTAGGACTAGATTTGACATTAAAAGGTCTCATATCAGTGTTCTGCAAATTAGCTTATCATTAGAGGAAGAACATTAGAAACACCTGATTTTTTTTTAAAGGATTTTGTAGACAGATTTAATTCATGCTGTAAACACATTTCTTTCTCCTGTTCGGTGATAATATCAGGGCAAAAATTGTACTGTGAGCTGATTAATATATTATGACACAGTACAGATTAATTTTGAAAATCTCCCCCCCTCCCAAATCACATAAAATGGAGTGACCCCTTTTGAAAAGACTGGAATTAATAAATATGGTCTCCTACAGGGCTACACTCCAGCAGACTGAAGCAGTGACAAGCTGTCTCTATCAATGATTTATTCTAGGTCTCTTAAAGCTGATATACTTTCCTGGGGATTCTATCTATGAATGGCCAGGGCTCTGGCAACCAGGTGCCACTCTCCAGCCTCATCCACCAGTGAGGCTTGGAAGTGTCATCTTTTCTCTGGTGGCGAAATAATGAATGCTGAAACAATGACCTGTGCTGAAAACGGGGTAGATTGCCTTTACATTTGAGACAAACAGCTCATTAGAGGAAACAAAGAATGCCTTTGTAAGGAGTTATTTTTATAGACTGGGTTCAAAAACTGTTTAAACTGTTGTGCCTATCAGAAGATGCTTTACATTATGTTGAAAGGAATTTACCCAATGATAAATATTTACTCGCACTAATTATTAATACTCCTTTCCTACGCTCTCAGTCTGAGGATGTCGATCTGCTTTTGGTAAGTGGTGGTAGTACTCCCTTAAATTTAATCATGCAAAGAAACTGATTGTTATTTTCAGATGGAGTTGGTGCCTGTGGTGCAATTGAGAAACGTTTAGAGATTACCACAAAGGGTCGATATTGCTAAATTTTTAAATATTTATAATTTCCAGTATGCATCAGAGGTGAAAAGAACATTGGGTCATTATATTTTCCAGCTTAACCTCTCTCTGTGTAGTGCCAAGTTTTAAACAGTGTGTCTGCTTTGTGGCATACAAAAAGGACTTAAAACTCACTGGTTAGTTATTTTATATCCTTATTATGATGTATTTTTTCTAGTAATTAGGTTTCTTGTAGTCATTAGGTTTAAGTGGACCTTAAACCTTTTTGAAGTAAAAGAGTTGAAGATAAATGTTAACTGCTTTGCTTCCTAGTTTGAGAGAAGTTTGTTTTAACCAGGGTTTGAAAGAACCAAGTGGTCAGAGCACCATCTTCTGGTCAAAGTTTGATATACAGCATTACTATGGTACTGCTTATAGAATTTCACATAAAAACCATTATTGTTGGCTTTAATGAAAAAAAAATTTTTGCATTTGAATGAAGATTGAAACAATGGAAGTACAGTATACATATTTCATCAGTTTTCCACATGGTCTGTTTTTACCCACAATAAAGCTATCCGGCTTGTTACTAGTTCAGTTGCCTAGGAGATACTGATGTAATGGGTTACTATGGCAACAGCTGGTCTCTTGAAGGATTGTAAATGATAGGGTTGGCAGAGTTCATAGAGGCACATGTTAAATGATTAATTTCATGAAATTTGTACCAAGATATGTTTTATGTGAAAACTAATACTGAAATCTAATATATTTAATGTATTTGAAATCAATCAATAATCCCCTTTTTTTACTTTAATAGAATCAAAGGATAAATAACTCCCAGTCTGCTCAGTCATTGGCCACCCCAGTGGTTTCCGTAGCAACTCCTACTTTACCAGGGCAAGGAATGGGAGGGTATCCATCAGCCATTTCAACAACATATGGTACTGGTGAGTATCTTCATAAAGTGTAAATAGGACATTTAATAACAAGACAGAAGAAGTCTCTCTTCTTAGTCAGCCAAGAACACCTATTGGTGATCCCTTGTGTATATGCATAATACTTAAATACATAAAACTTATGCTATTTCTGTTAAGACCAGCTGAACTTAGAGATCTTTTCTTTCTTACGTGTTTGAAGTCTCATTAACCCAACTTGATAAGTTGAGAAATGTCAGGAAATCCATGAGGTCACTTCATCATTTTACATAGAAAGGGCATTTCTTATGAACTGTGTGTCTCTTACAATGTTATTTAGGAAACCCTTCCAAGTTTATGAAATCTAATACTCTGAATAATGTACGTAATATAGTCCAGCACTGTAATGATGATGCATTGAAGAAATTTATACTTTTAATATTTAGACAGTTTTATCTGGACTGCTACTTTTCCCCCAACATTTAGTATTTTCTTTTTTTAATTAAAAAATGACTCCCTTGTCTTTCTGAAATAAAATAATTGCAATTATGAAAATGTTAGGAAGTAAAAATGTTGATTCTGGTCACCACTTAATCATTTTAAAATTAATTATTTCTCCATGATTATCTTTTCTTTTCCAATCTAGAGTACTCACTGAGTAGTGCAGATTTATCATCTCTCTCTGGGTTTAATACAGCCAGTGCTCTTCATCTTGGTTCAGTAACTGGCTGGCAACAGCAGCACCTACATAACATGCCACCATCTGCCCTCAGTCAATTGGGGTAAGCAATATTATTTCTCTATCATAGTCTTTTAAGAGATAAAGATGCTTTTTTAAAAATGTGTCATGGTATTAGAGTCCATTCACCTAAAATGTGCCATTATACTATAGTCTTCACTGAAACTGAAAACAAGTATTAGATCAGCAACTCTTTAAAGTATGTACTTAAATTGCAATCTTCTACATCCTTTACTAAGAAAGGTAAATTATTATTGATGGCTTAAGTCTTCCACTTTTATTAGCAAAATGCATTGGTATTTCTTTCAGGGCAGCATTAAATAAAATAGACAACATCTTTTTATGGTTTTTCTCCAAGCAAAATGTAAAGTTTATTGGAGATAGAGAATAAATTTGTGATTGGTAGTTCTAAAAAATGTTTCTGATATAATTGAGACAAAATTATTTAGGATAAGTGAAAATAAAAGTTTACATGGTTAAGATCTGATCATAGAATTGTTATATTTCCATCTGTTCAAGTGACATGCAGGCTTCATATATTTGTAGCTGCCTTGTAAAAATATAGCCTAATTACCTAAATCTGGATAGAATATTTAATTTTTGTTTTCTGAAACCAGAAAATGTATATCCCTGCCCTCTTGTGGTGGTTTTAGGATATTTCTGTAGTACAGGAGTACCTGGAGGGTTATATTATAGAGAGATTAATGCAAAAAAAAAAAAAATCAGACTCACATTTCTAACTAAACAAAGAACCAGGAAATGATTTAAACTAGAAAATTATTTTAAGTATTGCTAGCTCCTCCATATTTGCACTTATAATTTACAAAAAAAAAGGCCCTACTTAAGCAAGATGAATATGGTAATTTGCTTGTGATATTGCAGATTCCTGAAATTTGATATTATTATAATGGACTTTTTCATAAAGTCATTTCATATAAGCATAAAATATTTATTTACAAAGCAATAGGTTGCCTAAATCTGTTAATACCATAATGGGGAAAATTCCAAAGAAATTGGACATGCACATGTCAAATACCCACTCAGCACTTAGTCTCAGTTGTTTCCAATGAGTTCCTATTTAAATGTAACCACCCCTTAACCAAAAAGGATAGAAATGAAATCTTGAGTCAGCCTTGTTCACTTTTTGTATTCCCACGTTGTCATTTCCTAAATCACATCTTTAAAAAGTTAAATGGTAAAGCAAGTAATGCAAATCACATCCCCTTTGTGATTGCGTACCTGATCTTTATGAATTGTAGTAGTTAGAATAAATACAAAAAATTCATCCCCTGGTGGCCATCTTCCTAGAGACAAGCCTCTCTGAAAGCAGTTGTACAAGAAATTTAGTCCATGTCAAACTTGTAGGAACTTTTCTACTTTAATGGTGTTGTCCAGAATTTGCACTTGTATAAACTTTCAAAGGCCAAAATCAATTTCATGACACCAGAAGGATTAGGGTAGAGTTTTAGTAGAGAAGAGATTTAAAGAAAGATATTGCCTCTCAATCAATCATTTACGTAATGTAGTAGTATCTGTGAAGTACTGTTAAACATCATCAGAAAACAATATCCTTAAATTTTCTGTAAAATTAAAAGAATACAACCCTAAGCCATGGAAGCTTTCCATCAACATGCCCAGCCTGTTTTTCCCTTTAAAAGCTAAGGAATCCTTTTATGCTATTTCATTACACCCTCAGGTTTCTTCTGAATCCAGTCAAATTAACTTGATCAGTGTGTGTGTTGTGTCTGTGTCTTTGTCTAGATAGATAAATTTCTAGAAAAAATAATCAAGCTAAATTCAGATAAAAGAACTCCACAGTTGATTGACACAGCTATTTCTTCTAATAGAACACCAATTCCTTTTTCACTTTCCAGTGACTGATTTAGAACCAGAGATCACAAGTAGGAGAAGATATCACCTCACAGCATATTTTCTCATGTATATTCTAATTTTTTGTCATTAGCATTAAAGATCCAATATGATCTTACATTCACTGTATAAATATCTTAAAATGCCAATTAACTCCAACTGTTCAAGTCATTTCTGATGCTCTCTAAACATAGAGATATTTCAAATATATGGTATCAGTA
Source organism: Notamacropus eugenii (assembly GCF_028372415.1). Taxonomy (NCBI): domain Eukaryota; kingdom Metazoa; phylum Chordata; class Mammalia; order Diprotodontia; family Macropodidae; genus Notamacropus; species Notamacropus eugenii. The sequence goes on from NC_092875.1 coordinate 452,461,835, forward strand.
TATTTCTACTCACTTGGAAGTTTTGTCACTTAATCCAGGAATACTGATTTCCCAAATGGGTGTTATTTAATCATATTTCCAATCAGTTTCCCAAGGAAGACTAACGTATAAAATAGAAACCAGACCCAAATCTTTTTCTTTCCTTAAATGTGGTATTGCATTGCTACAGTATGACAGTGAGTCCATTCTGTCCAATATTGACAGGAGAGGTATTTTTTAATTTTCATTCAAAATAACCAGCAAAAGATTTTCTTAGAAATTACCAGTAATAAATCAAAAGCAGCATTGTTAGTTTCAAACATGGCTTTATCGGGGGTATAAGTGAAGATATTTTGTCATTTCAGATTACTTTAAAGTTTAAATTCATATTCATTTATATTTTTCATCATTCTTTGTGATTTTTTAGAAAGTGACTATACATTAGCTACTAGATTCTATGCTAGCCAATAAAGGGCCTTCAGTACGTGAGCAAAGGTTTCAGTGGATTGAAATAAATAAGGAATTCAGGCTGGAGGGGAACTGAGCATTCATATAGATAAAGTCAAAGAAAAAAAGTATGATTTGATTTTGAAAGTTCCTTTCTATGCTTTTTCTTATCTTGCATGTCTTGCCCTAGAAGTTATGATATAAGTTTTCAATGACTTTTAAATAGTAAATATATAAATATTTGTTGAATTGGAGTCCCTGGATAATATAGTAAATACAGCTCTTCTTCATCTTCTATCAAAACATTACATACACATGAGTGTACACACACTTAGATCCTCTTAACACAGTCCCTGGTACTTAGTAGGTACTTAATACTAGTTGAATGACTAAATAACACACCACACACACACACACACACACACACACACGCATACACACACACAGAGTTGTCATCACTTTTTCCAACTCTTCTATAAATGATAAGGTGTGTGGTTTTTTTTTTTTTTTAAAAATACATCTTCCTAGAAAGCAGTGGCTTTAAGAAAGGGAGTTACTTCAAATATACTAGCCTAATTTGACATAATTAAATTACATTAAAAAGTTATTTTAAATATCAAAAATTCCCCCACTAGATCTCTATCAAAAGACTCATTTCAGCCACTCTGATTCATTTCAGAAGAATCAACTGAAAGATTCACAGCAAATGAGATTAATGTCTTATTGGGACCTTGGGTCAAATCCAGGATGACAGGCAGGTCTGATATTTCAAAGGGAAGTTGTTTATTATGGAGGAAGCGGGATGTTTTGGAATGTCAACTAAGCCAAAATGAACACTGGCAGTCCAGTATAATTATCAAAGTGTCACTGAATTCGTCAATACTCTACCAAAAATAAAGAGAACAACGTGTGTATTCTTTTAAGTGGAAATGTCTTTAGGCCTTCATAATTATGCTTTTAAAAAATACCTGGCATCTGATTTTATCCATCCAACATAAAGAATGATTCACTTTGGGTGGTAATCTCCTACACAAGTTTCTGAAGTTAGTGGGAGTTTTACGTAGGGAGTATGTGGCAGAAGAACCTGGCCCTTCAAGATCAGTGGGAGTCAATTGTGTGACTAAGAGTGAGCTTTTTCTAAAAAATGGTCATTTTCCATAAAAGTCGCTTTTCTTCTTTAAAACTCAACAATGCCTATGGGCTTTCCATAGGAAATGCCCCTTTTATTTTAGGTGCTTTTTTATTATCTAAAAAGGCATGCCTTCTAAGCATTTTCAGACATCGATTCTTGTGATGTGGGTGCGCAATGCATACTGTAGAAGGCTATTTGTGGGTACAGGCAACTTTGAAAAGGTTAGGTAAAAATAGGTCAGATACTCTAATATATTTTACAGGCGGAGGCAGTAAGAATTTGAATAAAACTATCCAGTCATATTTGATCTCTGTTCGAATACGGGGAAAGGTAGGTGTTTTCCCAGTTCTAAATTTGGCATCAGTAGTAAATGATAACTTTCAGTGTGGACTTTAATGTGAGCAGCTTGCAGATCAGATTTTTTACTCTTCCACATGTTCTTTTCAATAGTAGCACATATTCCTCACAATTATCTATGTCCAAAATCAATATCTAAACAAACACCAAACCACAATCTTCTACTGGTTCCTGTATCTGAATCTGGCATGAATAGTGCTAAGTTGTGTTTTTTTTTTAATTGACTGTTCTTTATTTTCCAGAATTATTTCTTTAAAAATAAGAAAATAAAAAATAAGAAAACTGACCAATTAAATTCCTGTGTTATAACAGTCACACAGTATGATGTATTTTGTAGCAAAGTATCTAACATAATCATCTCACGAACTAAAAGTTTCGTGTTTGTGGATTTATTCCCCAGAGATTTTAAAGAGGCTTTTCTAACAAAGTGTTTGAAATAAATTTTCAGGATAAAATAAAATATCACCAAAAGTCATATGAAAGTATTTGTATTAATCTACTTAAAACATTAATATCTCACAGTGCTTTCCTCGAAACAGCCCTGTGGGGCAGATGGTAAGAGTATTCTCGCCCTATTCTGCTGCTGAGACCATAACTCAGAAAGTCTATGTGTGACTGCACGGTCACATGACTAGTGAGAAGCAGAGTCAAGATTTCTTTACAGGGAGGAATAATTAGTATTCCACTTAGTTGTACTGAAAGAATCTAATTGCTTATGAGAGTTGAAAAAAAATTATACAAATAACGTAAGCCTCTCTTCTCCCCCCACCAAAAAAAAAAAAGATATTTTTATGATTGAACAAAAACATTTGTGATATTTTTGAGAGAATGAAGGTTGCTTTGGAAACCTGATTTGTCCAGCTTAGCTATTATCTTCACTGATTCAGTTCACAGAATAATTTTTCATTTCTCCATTTCCTTTTGGCAGTGAAGACAAAATTTAAATTGCAGAGTTGAAAAAGACATTTATCGATATGCCACTTTATTTTCAGTTTCCTCACAGACAAATATTATTAAATATTTTCTTGATTCATACAAGAATTATTGAATTATATTTTAGTCATATAGTCTAGTAAACATCCTTTCCCCAAATTCAAAAGATGGTTTTCTTCTTGCTACAAGGCAGCAAGCATTTATTGCTTACTCTGTGCCAAGTGCTACATAAAATAATCACCAAGTAAGGCTTAAACCAAGAGCAAATATCCCACCCTTGAACTGGAAGATGTAGCACTGTCGGTGTTGTTTCTTGTTCTTGCGCCTACTTTCTCCCTGACTTAAACAGTCTGGGATTCATATCTGGGAATACAGTAAGACTAAGAATATAATAAACATTTTTAAATTGCTCAAAGAACATAAACATACCTGAAACATCATGTGAAACATCAGTTTGGTGTCTAGATAGATAATATCAAGACTGATTTGCTTCCATAGACTCATAGAGGTTAGAGAAAGAAAATGTTTATTAAAGAAACAAATCATTCTCCTTTCAAATTATTTCCTATATTACGCGATGCATTAATAGGAAAGGGAAAGCAATTTTTTGCCAGTAGGTGGTGCTTTTGTACAAAACATCACTCATAAACTCTCATTTCTGTCTAATTTCATATTCCTATACGTTTTCAGCACTTATTGTATCTCCCACAAAGCTGATTCCTTCTATCATATACTTTCTCCCAAATTTGCATGCATATAATCACACATTCACAGCCAAGTCTAAAATAGAACTTAAGTGCCTCTTTTAAAATTGGAAAATGAAATAGGAGCTTATACCGGCAGTCTTGGGTCCCTTTGTCTGAGATGGGTGGGTCTTCATTTAAGTGATTATTTTTGTTTTTCCTTGATTTAAGGGGGGAGAAAGATTTTTGAAATTTCCTAGCAAAGCACGAAGCAAGTTGTGCTGGTGTACATAGCATATGTCAGCATTCTCTGCCATGGTACACTCCTGCTGTATAGACCAGCAGCCCTGTATTTGCCTTAGAATGCTCACAGCTTCTGCATGCAACCTTCTATTTGAGTGATCCTGGCCAATGATAGTTTGTCTATCAATCTCCTTTGAAAGGTTGGTTTAATTCTTATTTCCTAAGATTGGTAGCATCACCATTTCTTACAAAAATTTGAAGGAAGTGCAAGCTCTTGAGGAAAGCAAGGAAGAATAAATGTTCTAAGCACAATTGAATCACCACCAGGTCTTTCTTTGTAATATGTTTCTCCCATTGAGTCTCACATACCTAGATGCGTTTAGAATAATAGGGAGATGTAAATTCAGCATTTTCTTTATTCTTACAGTTTCACATACATGGCAATGCCTGACTAACATTAATGAAAGCAATATAGTTGGAGGAAATGAACTCTATTTTCATCGTGCATAGTTAAGTAGGAATAAAGAATTTCCACTTATTTACATGTATTGTCAAGGGTAAAAATCTGACATTCATTTATAACTACCTGTAAAATACCAATAATTATATTCACCTTTCAGCTCCTAGCCTCCCTTCCTCTCTCAGCTCTCCACCCCAATACAAAAGAGAGCTATTTACTGTATGGAGGGCTTTGTGGGCCTTATTCATCAGAAGCTTAAAAATCTCTTCACTTTCCATATAAAGGATGTAACTTGATTATGCATATGCTTCTTTAGTAAATATATAAAAGCCTCCATCATAAGTTTTTCGGTACATACACATAAAAAATGTCAAAACAGTCTTACTGATTAGGGAGGTCTAATTTGAGAACCAGATACTATGCCCTCAAGTCCTACAGAATGTAAAGGATTCAGAAAAATCTCTTACCACCATCTCTTGGACCATAATTCTGGGCACTGCCACCCAGAGCTCTTTGAAAGCTCTTAGGTGCCATGTCAGAACCCAGAAAGAAAAGCCTGAACCAGTTAAATATTGGAATTGCTACAGGTTTTAAAAAACAAGGCATCATGATGAGTTTAGGGATGCTTCAGTTGTCCACTCATTCTCAGTATTTCCTCTTCACCCTCTTGACACACACAAGAATCGGTATGAGTCTTTAAGGGGATGTTTTATGTGGATGAGAGTGATTGTGCGTTCCTGGGGGCTCCAGGCCTCCTCAATCTGTAACTGGGTTTCCTTTCCTCCTACAGAGCTTGCACTAGCACTCACTTATCTCAGAGTACAAATCTCTCCCTGCCTTCTACTCAAAGCCTCAACATCAAGTCAGAACCTGTTTCTCCTCCTAGAGACCGTACCACCACCCCCTCGAGATACCCACAGCACACGCGCCACGAGGCGGGGAGATCTCCTGTTGACAGCTTGAGCAGCTGTAGCAGCTCGTATGATGGGAGCGACCGAGAGGATCATCGGAATGAATTCCACTCCCCCATTGGACTCACCAGACCTTCGCCGGACGAAAGGGAAAGTCCCTCAGTCAAGCGCATGCGGCTCTCTGAAGGATGGGCAACATGATCAAATGATTACCTGCTAGTTTTTTTTTTTTTTCTTGCAGTGTGTGTGTGCTATACCTTAATGGGGAATGGGGGGTCGATATGCATTATATGTGCCGTGTGTGAACAAAAAAGTCAGGTACTCTGTTTTGTAAAAGTACTTTTAAATTGCCTCAGTGATACAGTATAACGGTAAACAGAAATGCTGAGATAGGCTTAGCACTTGAGTTGTACAACAGAACACTTGTACAAAATAGATTTTAAGGCTAACTTCTTTTCACTGTTGTGCTCCTTGCAAAATGTATGTTACAATAGATAGTGTTATGTTGCAGGTTCAACGTTATTTACATGTAAATAGACAAAAGGAAACATTTGCCAGAAGTGGCAGATCTTTACTGAGAGAGAAAGCAGCTGATATGCAACATATAGAAAATGTATAGATGTTTTGACAGACCCAGCAATGGGTGGCCACTGGTCAATGTTAGAAACTGATGAGGTCACCTAACATAGCAATGTTGCTCACAAACATTCAGGCATATCATCGGAGTATGGCACTCAGTTAAAAGGATCAAAGACATTTAAAAGAGGACCATACTTATAAAAATGTGGAGTTTGAGGGCTAACGTATTTAATTTTTAAAAATTCTGGGTCTGCATCACTTATTAAATAAAAATATAAAAATATGTACATTACATTTTGCTTATTTTCATATAAAAAGTAAGACAGAGTTTGCAAAGCATTTGTGGCTTTTTGTAGTTTACTTAAGCCAAAATGTGTTTTTTTTTCTTGATAGCTTCGCTAATATTTTAAACAGTCCTGAAAAAAGCAAAAAGGGACTTTTTGTATAGAAAGCACTACCCTAAGCCATGAAGAACTCCATGCTTTGCTAACCAAGATAACTGTTTTCTCTTTGTAGAAGTTTTGTTTTTGAAATGTGTATTTCTAATTATATAAAATATTAAGAATCTTTTAAAAAATCTGTGAAATTAACATGCTTGTGTATAGCTTTCTAATATATAATAATTATGGTAATAGCAGAAGTTTTTGTTATCTTAATAGTGGGAGGGGGGTATATTTGTGCAGTTGCACATTTAAGTAACTATTTTCTTTCAGTTTTCTTTTACTCTGCATACATTTTACAAAATCAAAATCAGTTGTCGAAAGGATAACCTGTGGGGTTAGATTGACCACATCATAACAACCTAAATCATTTTAAAAACTACATTTGCAATCTACTGGGTGAACAGACATCCATTGTATATATTGATTAGTTCCTTCAGTTTGGAAGTTTTGGGTTTTTTTGCATTTTACCAAATGCAGGGCCCCATTTCTGATCTTAGGTATACCCCTGTGCATCTCAGAATTCCAATAAGTAAGGATTACAATTTGACCTTTATCCCAAATCATCTGGTTGCTATTCAGCCCACTGATAATACTATTTGGTTGTTGTTGTTTTTTTTTTTTAATCTGCCTGGAATGGGCTATGAGTGGTGGTACATTACATCCTGAAGATATGTCAGAAAAAAAAATGTGATTGATGTGGAGATAACCCAGTGAATAAGTTATATTCGCCCACATTTAGAGAAAATATGAAGAAACTTGATGCTACAGAAAAGAAAACGAAACAGGTACCCAGTATTGTTTTATTTTAACTTGTACTCAACAAACCTTGTTGGTATCATCAGGCTGTTGTTGAGGGAGCCCAGTGTATCAGGCAACCCCACAATGTCACTTCTGCATAAGGCATGTATGTCATATTTTTTCCTTCAATAAAGAGAGTTAATAGCCATTGCAAGAAAACCCATTTAAGATCCTCTATGTCCCTTTTCGTTCAGAGAAACAATGACTTATTGAACATATGTCTCTGGGGATTATTTTCTGGGTCATTCCCCTTTAAGAAGTTAGTGCCATAAGAAATGCTTATATTTCTTCTCCAAGCGTAGTTTCGGTTTTTGAAAGAATTTAGGAACAATTTCCTTCTCATGGTATGTGGAGATCAAGTTTCATCTCCCAATCAGATGCATTGACACTAGCAGCAAAAAAAAAACATGCACACACACACACACACACACACACACACACACACACACACACACACACACACAAAAGTGATGCAGTCAGCACAAACAAATCTAATTTAGTTAGGCCATACTGAGACCCATTCCCCATCAACTTGCATAGTTTTTGTGTATTTCTCATCATAAGAGGCTGCCGCTGGGTGGCAGAAGCCAAGAGATTTTACTCACTGGACTCTATTTTCCTAACTTCATCTGAAATTCCCAATTAGTTCTCTGGTTTGTGCCTGACGAGGATGCCAGTCTGCCTTGTGCTCATATTTTGTATACTCTAAGCAGAATACAATTCAGCTAATTCATTCATCCTATTTGATAAGATGACCATGGAACATGGAAAGAAAGCTATTTATGCAGAGGAAAAGCAGAACTGGATCCCTGACCTATTAAATGTAAACACACATAGACACACACAGTATTCAAAGCCACTCTCCTAACCTTAAGCATGATCCCATTCTTAGAGTCTCTTGCTGAGATTTTTAACTTGACGTGTATAAAATATGCAAATATGTCACAAATGTGCTTTGTCATTTCAAAACACTTTGGGTTTATCAGAATTGTTAGTAGAAACTTGTCAGCGGGTGGGGAGGGGGTCAGTCTATGAAAATACGAAGAATAGCCATATTATTAGTTTACCTTGCAATTTGCCTCAGCAACACAGGAAAAAAGGAAAAGTGAGTTTCTAAGGGGGTGGTTGTTTAAAGTAAGCTAAAGAACCAGCAGAAGCCAGGGTGAAGATGAAGCCTTGGCTATTTATAGCAGTTCTGACAATGGTTTTATAAGAACATTTAAGAGAACAGAATCACTTGAAAATGGATGCCAGTCACCTCTTGTTCCCACCACTGAATTCATCTGAAGTGGTGGCAAGATAGTGAAGGGATAATCTGAGAATTTTTAAAAGATGATTTAATGAGAAGAAGCACAACTTTGAATATGATGAGTCACTTTCTGTCAACAATAACTGTCTATCTTTTTTACCCTTGTACCTTTCTCTGTAATTTACCATTTACTGTATTTGCAAAGCTAATTTTGTGTTTTTTTTCACAGAGATTCCTTTGTATGTAAGGAGTTTGGGGCAGAGCCCTGAGGGAGTATTACTTTACAGAACCCCAGCTGCAGAAATCTTTTTTTTTTAGGCAACACTCTTCATTGCAAGTTAAAATACCCCCAAAGTGGCATTTTGTTCACTCGCGAGGATTGTAATCACTAATCCTTATTTTAAAAGATTTTTAGCAACATCATCGAACTGAATTATTGGTGACAATGATATGATATACATAAGCTGCACAACCTGTATATTGTATGCATTGGTGCCTTTCATTTCGAGACTGTTCATTTCAACATTTTTGAAAGTTCAGTTTTATAGCAAAAAGGCATATTTTTCCCAAAGGCAGAATCTAACAGTTTTGTAATGATGAATATGAAAATACCTGTCATCTTCAGATCATTTTCAGGTTAACTAAAGTGAGAATTTTTAAAATAACAATGCCAATTCTCTCTTAACAAGAATGTCAGCCCTCTTGTACCTGGACGTGTTTGTTTTATCTTTCCTACCCAAGTCTTTAACTTAGGCATAGAGGGTTTTGGGTTTTTTTTTTTTTGCCCCTTTCTTCTTGTGTTTCTTTCAGAAAGTAAATGCTTTGTATTTCTTTTTTTTTAAGCCACTTGAAACCTCAATAAAGGCTGTTGCCTAAACATGGAATACTTCATCTGTTCCCGTTTGTGCCATCTGCTGTGATGTCGTCACTTATATGGCGTTAATTTCCTGCCACTACAGATCTTTTGAAGGACTGATGGGATATTGGTATATGTTAGAATGCTTCAGATTGTAGATGTAATAAGAGGCTTTTGTTAATATGTTTTAACCAAAGATGTGGAGCAATCCAAGCTTTTAGCCACATACCGTCTGCATCAAATTTGTCCATTTGGGTTATTTTTATAATCGGGTGTTACATTTTGCCTTCCCTGTGCATACCTCAAATTGATCCATACCTCACTCTGATTCAGAGAGGTCAACTAAATGATAGATTTTTTTTTTCACTCTAAATGGTAGTACCTGTGTTCTCTTAGAGTAGAGCAGAAATGGGTCACTGTAGGCATAGTACTTGGATTGCTTCAGATGGTTTGCTGTATTCTTTTTTTTCTTCTTCTTTTTTTTTCTTTTTCTGGGGAACTTGTTTCCATTAAATGACAGTAATTCAAAAAGTAGCTTGTAAATGAGGGCATACAAGCATTTGCAACAAATATTAAAATAGAGGCTCACAGCGGCATAAGCTGGACTTTGTCGCCACTAGATGACAAGATGTTATAACTAAGTTAAACCACATCTGTGTATCTCAAGGGACTTAATTCAGCTGTCTGTAGTGAACAAAAGTGGGAAATTTTCAAAAGTTTCTCCTGCTGGAAATAAGGTATAATTTGTATTTTGCAGACAATTCAGTAAAGTTACTGGCTTTCTTAGTGATGCAGTGTCTGTGGTGCATTTCTTTAATTAGTGCTTCATTGTTTAAATTTGCTCCATTTTGCCACATTTTAAAAAGTAACTTCTACCACAAGGACACCTCTTTCTTAGCCTTGACAAATTTCATATCCAGATAGCATACACAAAGATAGAGATGGATGTAAATAAAAGTATCTATGTATATTCTTAGACAAAGATATACCTGCATGAGTTATGAATTAGATCTTGTTCAGAGAGACTATTTGTTCTGCAAATTTAATAATTATGAGGTCCTGTCACTGATTAAATACTTGTACTTATATGACAGGTCTTTGATAACCCAATTTTTTCATATGGATCTCTTCCTAAGGTTAGTGAGAGGGCCATACCCAAGCTGGTGGAAAATGGTGTTGGTTGTTGGAAGTTTTTTATATGAGATTCTAAAGGAAAATCTGTACCATAAATACTTCTTTTTTGCATGACGTTTAATTTAAAAGCAATGTTGGAAACTCACAATTTTTAAATTATGTGAGCTTTTAATGGTTAGGAGAGTCTATATATTTTCATGTTTATGAAATAGCACATTAATTGTCAAAATTACAATTCTGTTTTTCAAAAGCAATGAGCCTAAGAAAGTCAACATGAAAAACTATAGAACAGAGGAAGGAAGGAAGGGAGGGAGAAAGAAAGAGAGGGAAGGAAGAAGGGAAATAGGAGGGAGAAAGGAAGGGAAGAAGGAAGGAAATGATGGAAAAGGAAGGAAAAAGGGAGAGAGGAAAAGGAAAGGAAGGAGGTTGGAAAAAAGGAAGGAATGTAGATCAGGTAGAGAAGGAGGGAGAAAAAAGGAAGGCAGGAGAGAGGGAGAGAGGAGGGAAGGAAAGAAGGAAGGAAATAGGGGAAAGAAAGGATGGAAAAAGGAGGGGGAAAAAGGAAGGAGAGAGGGACAAAGAAGAAGGGAAGGAGATAGGAAAAAGGGAGGAAGGAAGGTTGAGAGGAAAACAGGAAGGAAGGAGGGAAAGAAGGAGTGGAGAAAGAAAAGTGTTTGTTAAGTAACTACCATATGTCAGTCACTTTGCTAAGTGCTTTACAGATATTGTCACAATTGTGTTATTATCCCCATATCCCTATTTTACAAATCAGACAGAGGTTGTCACTTGCTACAGGACATACAGCATGCAAGGCTGGATTAGAACTCAGGTCTTCTTGACTTTCGGCCCAGCACTCTGTTCTCTGCCCCACCTGGCTGCCTTTAAAAAAAGTTATAAGCCACTGATGAACTGGAAGCATAAGCTCCCTTCCCACTCTAAATCTCAAGAGCTAGTAATTCTATATATAAAAAGTTCCCTATTCTGGAAACTCACTGGGAGAAATGTTACCAATAATCCCTACCGTAATCCCAAAAAGCTGGGAGTGATATAGCTAAGACAGTCATGAACCTCCCGGTGCTTGCAATCTGGGGGAAGAGACAGTATGTGTACAAATAAATATAATGTGAGGCACTATGTGATGAAGGTCATAAGATTTACAAAGCATTATGGGAGTTCAGAGAGGAAAGAAGTCATTTCCAATGTGAAATATGGCATTTAGAAAAGTGACGTTTGAACTAGGTACAATTTTCATGAGCAGAAGCAGAAAGAAAGACGTTAGCGGAGGAAGAAGACCAGTCACAGTGGAAAGAAAGCTTGGAACATGTTTAGAGAATCAAGTATAAAAGGAAAGATGGAGAAATAAAAGCCAGAGAGTGGGATTGGAATCAGTGTGTATGTGTGTGTGTATGTGTGTCTGTGTGTGTCTGTGTGTGTCTGTGTGTCTGTGTCTGTCTGTGTCTGTGCGTGTGCCTGTGTGTGTTTGTGTGTGTGTGTCTGTGTGTGTCTGTGTGTGTGTGTGTCTATCAGACTAATGCTTTGAACTTTATCCTAGTGGGACTTAGGGAGCCTTTGAAGGTCTGGAGCAAAGCAGGAGGATAATCAGACCTGTGCTTTAGGAAGATTGGCCTGGCAGTCATGTATAAGATGAATTCTATCAGCAAACTAGGCAAAAAGAAATAGGAGGTGGGAGACTTTGGGATGAAAAGGAAAAGCTGAATTTAAGCAATCAAATAGTTGTACCATCAATGAAACTTAACTGCGTGGTTATGTGATATCTCATATAACTAGAAAGAAGAATCAGATGATATGGAGGTCTTGTGACTAGGTGACTTAGACTTCTGGTGCCATTAAGAGAAAAGGGGGATTTTCAAGGAGGAGTAGGTTTCTTGGAGGAGATGGCTTCAGTTTGGAACAAGTTATTCTTGTGTTTGGAATACTGGTGGGACAGATAGGTAGACTTATCCAACAAGGAGTTGGAAATATGGAACCGGAATTCAGGAGAGAAGTTGAGGCTCTAGATCCAGAACTGAACTGGAAATAATAAACATTCACCATAGTTGGAGGGCTGAGAGTGGAGAGTACGAGAGGGGGTGGAGGGAGAGAATGGAGCCGAAGAAGAAGAAGAAACATTGAATTCACATAAGTTTAAAGAGAGCCAAGTAGACAAATAGAGGGAGAATCAGGATAGGACAATGTCCTGGAGGCCAAGGGAAGAAATTACTTTCGAGAAGTAATAGGTACTCAACACCATCAAATTGCAGAAAAGTCTGTTGATGATTGGACTCCATAGTTCATTTCTGAAAAAACATTGGGGCAGCCAGGTGGCATGGTGGATAGAACACCAGCCGTAAAGTCAACAGTTGAAATCTGACCTCAGACACTTACTAGCTGTGTGACCCTAGGCAAGTCACTTCATCCCAATTGCCTCAAAAAAAAGCAAAAATGTCATTGACATTTTAGTGAAGAGGGTATTTTAAGGTTAAGAAGTTAATTCATGGTAAAGCAAATTTCTGAAAGGAGAGAGATTATGGCAAAATATTTAAGGAAACTTTTCTAGAGGCAGGGGACCACACATGCCTTTGTAAACAGAGGGAAAGAAAGCAGCTTATTAAGAGGGTGAATGAAGATAAAAGAGAGATGAGTTCAGACATCGTACTATCTTGAGACAGGAAAAAAAAATAGAGATTGACTTAAGCCAGTCAGTTTAGGCCTCAGCCCAGAGGAGGAGAGTGGATATGCAGTAACTGATGAACTCTCTAATTCCAAAGGAATTCCAACTTGTCTCCATTTATCCTTATATGACCTACTTGTGATTGGTATAATCAAAGGTTTGCTTACCCTAGACTGGTTTGAGACTCCTGGTCCCTCAGTACAAAACCACACAGCCCGTATTATCTTCAGGATATCCAGGATAACTGCTTAGATAATGCTGGGTTAGCTGTGTTGCAGTTATACATGAAGGTTCATTTCCCTAGCCCAAGCCAAAGCAGAGATTTGAAATGACAACAGTACACACTTGTGCCCTTCTTATATGTCTACGTTCTTTGGAATCCTGGATTTGCCCAAGTTAAGAAACAGGTATCAAACCATTGGTTCCATTGGCAAAAATGAGTTAGACTACAATTATTTATTTTATCTTTAATGGCCTAGCTGAAATAAGACAAAATTCTTGGAAGAAGCTGTAAACCAAGCTCTACTTCCCTCCGTTTAAATGAAAAAATGAAGCATTTGAGACTGAATTTTGAGACAGACAAAAATCTGTCCTTTCCATCTGTTTTGCTTCATTTCCATGCTAAAAGGTAGGCCTTCTTACCAGAAGATGGTCTTCCTTTTATAAGTAGTAGCTTTGCAAATAAGTTCTAAGCAAAAGCCAGTGAAGAAAATTGAAACTGCATTTGCTATATTAATAGTAATAATAACTTTTTATAGTGTGTACTATGTGCTTCTTATCTGGCTAATCATTTTAATGGATAATGACTGAGTAGGCCAGTATGTCACAATATCTTTCCCAAAATAAGCATTAATTTTTCAAGGACTGTGATTTCATTAGGGTAGATGCTCCCACCCCCAATGCAGACTCACAAGTTCACAACTTCTAACAACTTAGCAGATGATATCTGAAAGTTGCTATAACCAAAAAACTCATCACCCAGAAGAAGACCTAGTGATGAGTCTTTCCAAACTAGCTAGGCTTCCCCTTAGATGTGTAGTCTGCCAATGAGCTCATATGTAGAAGCTTTTTCATCTTAGTGGAACTCCCCTGTTCAGAACCTTAGTAGAATCTTTTCATCTTAGCAGAACCTGTGTATTCAATTGTAATACACTAGCATAGTCTTCAAGAAGTCATAGTCACCTACATAACACATTTCAGGGAATTTTATTGTCCTTGGTGTAACAAAGAAATAAATACCACTTTTGAGAATTGCCCATATAGCAAAGTTTAGTTAAACATTGTAATGTAGGCTCTGCATACTGGCCTGCTTAATAGCTCTGGGGTAGCATTAATTTCCCAGGTTGCCTATTTGCCTCAAAATACAGTAATTTCTGTTATGGTTGTTGTTCAGATGTTCAGTCATGCCCAATTCTTTGTTAATTTGGGGGGGGGGCAAGAATACTGGAGTGGTTTGCTTTTTCCTTCTCCAATGGATTAAGGCAAATAGAGATTAAGTGACTTTTCCAGGGTCATACAACTAGTAACTATTTGAGGTGGATTCTGAACTCAGGACATCTACTGAGCCATCTAGCTGCCTCTTACGTTCTTCTATTACCAAGAAGGAATTCATTTGTTTTACCTCTTTTCTCCCAATTGTATCTTTCCTTGCTCTGTTTCTCATTCTCACTTACTGTAGTACTTAGGAGAAATGAGTGAGAAACTTTCTGTTCCCACTTGGCCACAAATGGACATCTGTTCCGGCAACGAACACCAAATAAAATCTTCCATCTTGCCTTACTTAAACTTGAAAACTTTCAGGATCATAAGGAACTAATATAAACAGTCTATACTTACCCATAAGTGGCAGCAGCCAAGCCAACAACCAGATCAAGGTAACAATGACCCAATGAATCTGAAATCTGCAAAGAGAATCGATAAAAGGACCACTTTTCCAGAAGAGTAACTGGAAAAGGAAGTACTTTGCTATTCATCCAAAAACCAGAAATATTGGCTTCCTGCCAATCTACTCCCTTACCCCAGACCTTTCCACCACTTGGAAAGCACAGGTGTTCAATGAGGTAACAATGTCAGAGAAGATCCCTGGAAAAGGAAAAGAGAGGTCATTTGATGGCATGATATCACATCATAATGTTCCCTGAGATTGGGAATTGCTTACCAAGGATTCTGATTTAATAATTGATATAAAACAGCCACCACGTATAATTTAAAGCCTTACTGTCCATTCAAACTTCCCAAATCATATGTGGTCTTGCAACTGTTATAATCAGTCATCGCTTTCTTGGAGTTTTATGACTGGAAATGCATCCATGCTACTTTGAATTATATATTTGATTTGTAGAGTTCCCTTGATTTAGGCAACAATGTGAGTTCATTCAGTTTCTCGTAGGTTCTATTGGTCTGGACTGTGGTAGGGTTAATAGTGGGGCATGGTGCATCAGAAAGCACAGACTTGAGAAGTCTGGTCAAATAAGTACTTAGAGACAAAGACATCATGTAGATTTCCTTTATTTCATCCTCATGAATACGACTCTGTGATAGTTCTTCGAAGTGAAAATTCATGTGCGATGCCAGCCAACATGTTTACTTGTCATTGGACCTGCCTAAAGGTATCTTGAGGGCAATGGGGGAATTCTGATTTTGCAGAAAACTTCACACTCATTGAAGAGGACACTGAAAGATACTCCAACCTCTGATCTCTGTGATTGGTGCTCCTCCCACAAGAAGGTACATAGGTGAAGAAGAATTCTCAACTTTTCCTAATTAGAAAATTGGCAAAATGCCTATCACTTTGGGATTACTAATTTCCATTTTTTATTGACTCAAGTAACCTGCTAAAGCACTGTAACCAACATAGATCATTTTCTACAGATCGAATGACTATCAATTCCTAAGGGAGCATTGGCTTTCGCTCCTGACAACCATTTACCAACTAATCCTCCTTGGTAATTCATAATGGGTGCTATAAACTTAAATTTCTTCTTTCTGATCAAGAAATCTTGCTTTTCCCTAGTCAAGCTTTCTTATCATAGTGCTGCCTAGGATCTGCCTACACAGCTAGGTGGTGCAGTGGATAGAGCACCAGTGCAGGAGTCAGGAGGACCTGAGTTCAAATCTTACCTCAGACACTTGACACTCACTAGCTGTGTGACTTTGGGCAAGTCACTTAACCCCAACTGCCTCATCCTGGGTCATCTCCAGTCATCCTGATGAATATTTGGTCACTGGATTCAGATGTCTCTGGAGGAAATGTGAGGCTGGTGACCTGCACAGCCCTCCCTCACTCAAAACAGAGTCAAGTGCAAGTCATGTCATCATTTCTCTGATGGCATGGTCTTCTTTGGCAACGAAGGACAAACACATACATACATAGAACAGCCCTGTTAGAATTCACCTTTTGACTCTATGACAGTATCTTAATAGAATACCACTGATTTGACAATACTTTTTAAAGTTCATCATGGGATGTATTAGGAGGATTCTGAGACTAAAATTGATCTAGCTTACCTTTTGACAGATCCTGGCTTATATGGTTTGGATTCAACAGAATCCAAATTCAACAGAATACACATTTATTAAACATATATAAAGAACAAGGCACTGACTGTCACTGGAAATACATGTATAAGAGACAAAGTAGTCCATACCCCTAGGGGACTTTCCATTTTATAAAGAAGGGAAGACACAACTACAAAAAAATTATTATAAAAGTTTGAGTATGACTCTGCATAGGAGAGCTTAAGCAGTAGAATGACATATTTGAAGATTGTAAGGTTTAGAGCTCATAGGAACTCATCCAGTCCAATGTTTTCATTTCACAGACGAGGAAACTGTCCCAGAGAAGAAAAGAATTTACTCAGTGTTTGCAAGTAGCTGAACCAGGATTTGAACTCTGACTTCAAATCCAGAGCTATTTTCATTCTGCATTGTAATGTATTTGTTGTTGGTAGCCATCTCATATAAATATGACTGGCTGAGTTCTAAGGAAGATATTTTGGAGACTAGGAGGATGGCTGACCCAGCCCCACAAATGGCCTAGTTTGAGAGGAGCAAACTGAATCCATAACTACCTTACTTGGGTAATCTCTCCTTCACTCTTCAATCCATAACAGGCCTAAAAACATATCTATCTCACATCTAATATCTGTAGTCTAGAATTCAGAATAAAAGTCATCTGATTGGTTTCAGTGAGAGGGTGGTAGTTTATTTAATCTCCCTCCCTCCAAATGCTGCTTGCACAAAAGACCATGAAAAGGTAGTACATGAGTATCAAACAGGAGTATCAAATAGAAATTGTGGGTGTTTATAGATTAGAGTATGTGAATGAATATACAATATTCTGAGTTCTTTCACTGGAAGTGAGGTAAAATCTTAGCTCAGTCAAGGAGAAACAAAGATCTCACTGGTGGAAGGTCCACTCTTAGTGGTCTCTAGGGTTGGAGGAGGTAAAAGTAAAGGGTCATGTTGGAAACCACATGTCTTCAGCTCATAGGAGATCTTCCATCTACCATTCAAAAGTTTTCATTTGCCTTTCTAACATTTCCTATGCACCTGTTCCAAAAGTCATTCTCAACCTGAAGAAAGTTCATTCTCCACTTACACAGATCATAAGCTCAGAACAGAAGTCTCTCATTCAATAGAGAGTCATATATCTCTCTAGTTACACAGCATGCCTCAGTTGGGACCATATCCCTCAGGGGGAAAAATGCCCCAGGCTTGGGCAAGAATGGTACAACATAGTGAAGGAGTTGTTTCTAATTAAGGCAATCAGGGAAGGTATAGACAGAGCTTGCACCTACTGATAATTATAATCGTTACTTTCATGTATATAGCACTTTGAAGTTTGCAGATTGTTTTTAATACTTTGACTTATTTTAGCATCCTGACTACCTGCATACAAATGCACTTCAGGCAATATCACCATTTTTAAAATGAGGAAACTGAGGTGAAAAGAAGCTAATGAATTTTCCTCTGAGCACATAGATAATGAATATCAGAACTAGGATTTGAAACCCAGATCCAACAGAATCAAATTATAAAGCAGTGAATAATTCAATCTACTTAGACTCTATGGCATGTTAAGAGGAAGAACATGAGGACAAAAACGCTGAGAAATTAAAAGACTGGAGCTAGGTTGTAAACGTTCTTAAATGCCAAGCTCCATGTTTTATATTGTATTCAAAAGGCAGTACTGAACAACTAAATGTTTGGGGGTTGGGCTTTTTTAAGTTGAAGAATGATGTAGTCAGACCTCTATATTAGGAAGATTACTTTGAAAGCAATATAAAGTATGTACTGGAGAAGGAAAGAAGTTGAAGGCGAGGAGACCAATTTAAGGAGACATTATCAATCCAGAAGGAGACCAATCAGGTGACTGATTCTGAACTATCTCTAAATCACAGATATTTAATGAGAGATAGATATGATGTTAACCCCATTAAAGAGAGGAGAGTGAAGGAGAGGATTCCCAAGAATGGGAATCCTGGATTCAGCCTGCCCTTCTCTCACTAGGCTATTTGTGGTGACATCCAAGCCTTCTGCAGAATGGTGGATATCTCCCTTACAGATCCAGAAAAGATCCAGTTAATGGACTTGAGAGGTAATGAACATCTGAACTAGAGCAGTGGCAGTTAGAGGGAAATGTGGAATGGATACAAAGGTAGAACTGACTTGTGGCACAGTGGAAAGGTGCTAGATTTGGAAGGTGTCAAGGGCACAGATTCAAATCCTGGTTCTGTCACTGATTCCCTTATGATGCTGAATAATAATTTAACTTCTGTGGGCTTTGGTTTCCTTATCTCTAAAATGAAGGATTTGGACTACATGACCCCTAAGGGGTCTATTAGAGATTTAGAGAAATGGAGAATGAGACAGAGAGTGACAGAAAGACCGAGAGAGACTGAAAGAGAAAGACGGAGAAAAAGAGAACATTAAAAGATGACTCTAAGGTTTGGAGCATGAGTGAGAGTATGATGTTACCATCCTCAGAAACAGGAAATTAGGAAGAGGGCCATGTTCTGGGAGAGAAGATGATGAGATCAGTTCTGTACATGTTGAATCTGAGGTGCTGGCTCAATGTCCAGATGGAAATATTCGAAAAGAAGTTGAAAATATGGACCTAGAATTTGGGAGAGAGCTTGAGGCTACAGAAGTAGACGTGAACATCCTCTGTTTAGAGTTTCAGCCATTGGAGTAGACAAAATTGCCAAAGATAGTGTAAAAATAGAGAATTTGGAGAATTTTATCCTTAAGGAAGGGAAAAGAGAAAGCAGCAAAGATAAAAGAATGAAAGTTAAAAAAAAACAAGGTCAGGCTGTGTCCAGGATTCCATGAGAAAAAACAGTATAGTATCAAGAAGGAAAAGGTGCTGTGTGTAGGTTTAAAAGGATAAGGTTTGGAAAGAGATCACTGGATTTGTTCTTTAGATGGTCATTAGTGACCTTAGAGAAAGCAATTGCATTATCTCTGAATATCACTTCCCAGAAAAAGGGCAAGTTAACACTCCCTAAACAAAAATATCTTGAATTGTGATATGGAATCAGACTGATACTGCTAGATTCCTGGAAAATAATCCTGTGCTAGTTTATAGTTAATAATAATAATCCGTATAATAATCTGTACTTTCTGGATTATGAAAATTAAGTTGCATTGATATTTTTAAGGTAACAGGGAAGAACAGATACCGGAGTAGTGAAGATTTGAGAACTGTGGAAGGATAGTAAATTGTCTTCAGAGAAGGGAGTTTCTTCCAGATTCTTGGAGTTTCAGCAGAGTGTAGTTGAAGGAGACTAGAAATGGTTATGTAAATTGAGATTAAGGAAGTGAGAGGCCCCTGGTGTTATAAAAGTCTTTGATATATCAATATTGAGGTCACCAAGGATACCAGCAGAGGACAGGGAAGAGAGAAAGATTAAACCAAATGTCAGGATCATTGAAGAAGGCTGGAAAAGCTAGCAAAGCCAAGAGCATATTCTCTTTTCCTTATTTCACTGATGTGTTGAAGGAGAGTGATTCCACTATTTCCCAGCCAATTGTGGATGTATTCAGTCAATCAGTCACTCAACAAGTATTTTTCAAGCACCTTACTATGTGCCAGGCCTCTGGTTAACTCTGGAGATACAAAGAAGGGCAAAAATACAGTCCCTGTATCTCAAGGAGCTTATATGCTATGTATATACAAGATATCTACAAAGTCAACTGAAGGCAATCTCAGAGAGATTACTGGCATTGAGGGCCACTGGGAAAGTCTTCAGAAGGGAGGAGTTGAGCTGACTCTGAAGTGAACCAGGAAAGCTAGGAGGCAGAGGTGAAGGGATAGAGCATTCCAGGCCTAGTCAGTAACAAGGCAGAGGTACAGGGATACAGTGCCATGTTTGAGGGACAGTAGGAAAATCCATGTTGCTTGATCATAGTGTATATGGAGAGCAGTAAAATGGAAGAAGGTAGGAAAGTGCCAGGTTGTAAAGGCTTTTAAATGCTAAACAGAGAATGTCCTACTTGAGCCTGGGAGTATTATAGCAAGATATTGGAATTTATTGGGCAGAGATGGGTTCCCCTCCCTCTATACTCTACCACTCTTTGATCTCATCAGCACCCATGGGTTTATGTTTCCATATCTTTATGCAGATGATTTCCAGATCTATATATCCAGGCCTAATCTCCCTTCTGAGCTCAGTCCTGCTCCACCAATTATCTTTTGGATATATTAAATTGGATATCCCATAGAGCGCTCAAGCTCTACATGTTCTTTTAACCTTCCACCTTTTTCAAAGTGTGCAGAGAAGACAAAAAGGGTGACAACTGGGAAAGAGTTATTATATTAAATAATTATGAAATCCTTCCTAAGTTTGGAGAGAAAAGTTTCAGTTGAATAATGAGTTCAGAAACCATATTGCAGAAAGTTTAAAAGTAAATTAGAAGAATTGTTGCTTAAATTGGCAATCAATCTAACCAGTTTGTGTAGCTGATGTTATGGAACTCCTTTCTCCAACTTTTATTCATACTGGCAGCCTGGAGCCCCAGAGTAATGCTGGCTCTTGTCCCCTCATGATTCAAGAGACTGAGAGTGGAGATTGGGGTGGGGAGGGGGAGGTGTACTAATGCTATGGATTCTAAACCTACACTGCTATGCTTCTTCCATTATAATCAGTCAAAAGCAATTAATCAGCCAGATTGAATTAACTTTTATGGAAAAAAATTTACTAAATCGGTATAGTAAGAGTGGTTGGTATTAAATATTCCCCCAGAAGTGTGTGACACAATCTCCCAATGATACAGAGTAGAGGGGAAAGTAGGATTTAGGTTATAGAACACATATAACCAAGAGTTACTGAAAGTTTGGGGTACTCATGAAGTACCTTAGGTATGGTACTAGCTTTCTGCTGGACACCTTGTAGAGACCTTGAAGCTGCTTTTCCTCAATTTGTCAAACTCATCTTCAGCTCCAGATGTAGACACTACCATTAGTTTTTCTGGGGCTGCGGCTTGGATGACCATGAGAAGACCAAAATCTGGACCTTTTGAAAGCCATAAGGTCATCTTTTATCTAGGGACTGGGGAAAGGTGGGGGCAGGATCAGAAGGTCTATCCCTACTTTCCTTTTAATGACCCTCTCTGGGCCTTGGCTGGAATAGGTCTTTCCTCTCTACTTTCAGACACTGTAATGCAGGTTCTGAACTGGCTGGTTATTTTATAGAAGACTCACAGAGCATAAAAGGGCAGCACATTAAGTGAACATCTCAGATTGATTAACTAATCAATACAGCTGTTCTCATCAGATAAAATGATCAAGTTACTTTAACAAGGGTGAGGTGCTTTTTGACCAATTGAACTTCCACCCTTACATCAACAATCATTTATTAAGTGCTTACTAGGTACTGGGTCTATGAATGAGAGATACAAAGATAAAAACTAAAAAAAAAAATCACTGCCCACAAGGAGTTTGCATTCTAAAGGATAAACAATATGCAAATGAAGAGTAATTACAATATGAAAACACTGTGTATTTTCTCTTTCCAAGTCATCTCAGCTACCCCATCCACTCCATATTGCATCCTTGAAAAGGCACTGGCTATGAAAATAAATCAACAATGAATGAATGAATGAATAAAAATACATGTGTACAGACCCAGACTGCACATGGAAGCCCTTTGCATCCCTGAAGCTTAATGTTTCCTTGCTTTTGTCATAGATCTCTAAGCATTTTGTAAACTGCCACTATTTATGACAAATCTATCGGATTTCTAGGCAAATCATCTAATCTCTCTGGTTTTCAGTTTCCTCTGGATACCTGGAATTGTTGCCCTACCTACCAAATAGGGTTGCTACGAGGCAAAGTATTTTATCAAAAGGTATCATATAAACGTGACTATTAGTAGTAATAAAGGAATATATAAAAATAAGCTGAGTAGGAGAGAAAAAGATATGTATACAGGCAGGGAACGGGTATATGAAAAAAAGATGTTCCCAAAGAACGAAACACATAAATGCTATACCTAAACATAGCTCAACACTAGCTCTGAACACAAGACTAGACATTACATGGGGCAGAATATAATCCCTTGTTTCTTGCTAATAGTGTCATAAGTAAAATGTCACTGGTTCAAACTAATTGGGTGGGAAGTCTGAACTCTAGAAGAGCTTAAAGGAAATGCAGGTATATAGCTTTCCACTATAAGAGCAGATTTCATCCTTTCTACCTGATTGCTCTCCTCTTTGTGTACCCACTGAAAAGTTACCAGTTACAAATAAGAAAAACACAACACATCGAATCCATCTGTGACCCACCAGAAATGGTGGGGTCAGGAAAACCTGAGTTTGATTCGCAGCTTAGACACATCTGTGTGTCTTTGATCAAGTTAATCAGCTTCTTTCTGTCTCAGTTTCCTCATTTGTAAAATGGGAGTGATAATAGCACCTTCCTCACAGGGCTGTTATGGGGATAAAATGAGATAATATATGTACAAGACTACACAAACCTTAAAGCTCCATATAAATGCTTGCTACTATTAATGCATATAGATGACAGCATGGTATGGTTTTAGAAAATACTTCCTCAGCATATTCCCTCCACTGATACAGAAGGACAACATATCTATGGCATATCTTAGAGAGATGTCTGGGAGCACCAAGAGGGAATGATTTACCTGTGGTCACTCAGTAGATATAAGATATGGAACCTGCACTCATCTTCCTAAAAGCAAGACCATTCTTCAGTCTACTAGGCTGGACTGTCACTTGGCTGTTTTTCCTTAAGTGTTTAAATAATCATAAGAATCCATTCTGGACTTTTCCTAAATACCATTAGCTTACTTTTCTGGGGAAAATCTTTGAATCCAATGGTATTTGTAGTATCAAGAGTCATTTAACAAGAAGCTAATAAAACAAGTCTCTATGTTCCAACACATATCTATCTTCCATCCACCATCCGTTCAATAATTAGCAAAAATAACAAATGAAAATAAACACCTTTTGCATATTTTAAGGCACATTAAGTGAAATTAAATTCAAAATCTCTCTGCTTAAGCACTCTCAAGCTCCGATCGAAACTCATTACAGGATGGATGAATTCCAAACAGGTGACTGCATATTATAATGTGATGGATTAAAAACATACCTATGTGTTCTCTTTTCATCATCATTCCCTTATTTTGAAAGCTTTCAAAATAGTAAACATGCAAATCCTTTTTCTAAATGTTAGGTGACATTTTTCTGTCATAATTAACAAGTGCTCCCCTAAATTTCTATTCCAATATCTTACCACAAAATAGAGAATACTTTAGAATCTCAAAAGCGACTCCCCTTAACTATACACTCTGATGGATCTTAATGAGCTGGAAAAAACTTCAAATATGGGCTTACAATGGTCTCCATGTCTATTCTTTGAGCACCAGCATACCAAAATAGGGAGGGGCTCATCATAAGAAGGTTGGCCACCAGGTAATGAGTCCTTCAACACTGGCAGTTCATGAAACATGATGGTATTGGGAAATAGGCATTGCTGGAGGAAATATCCACACTGATGACTTAACAGTGATTAAAAGTATCAAAATGTTTACCAAATGATACATTGATGAGAATCTGTGCAATAAAGCAACTTCAATGAGGCACTGATGACCCAATCAAGATGTCAGTCTCAAAATGTAAGCTCTACATGAGCAGGGGAACTTCCATATCTCTCCTTGTGATTATCCTCTTTTCTAACTAGCACGCTACCAGGTAATGATAAAAATTCAGCATTTGTTGATAAGCAGGAGAGAGAAAAACATCTTTTCCCCTATTGTCTCAATTCTGCAGTGGAGGCATTGCTAATAACCTACTACACCTCCCCTACTAGTGATTAACTTAGGCAAAGAAAGAAAATAAACAGGGCATAGACTGTGTCCATCATGGCTCTTCAGAGGGAAAACTGTAAATACCTGAATTAAAGCCTAAATAATCTCAAATCGGAGCAAAAGTTAATGTCTAGCATATATAACATCATCAAACGACTAAGGTCACTGTAGGATCTCATTGCATTCTGGGAGCCTATATAATAGTGCATATAAAAGTGTAAATCACATGCTAACACATACTAAAAACATCCTTCTTGTGAAATCATGTAGTCATTTCAGGGGGATTAACTAAGATAAAATTGCGTTTTAAAAACATTTTGTATGTAGTGGTTCAATATCTCTATAATCGTACGATCATAGAATTAGAGGTTTAAGGGACCTTTCAGGCCATCTCTTCTAAACCCTTTCATATGTAAAAGGAAGAAGTTGTGGTGGTGGTGGTGGTAGTGCTCAGTCATGTCTGACTCTTCATGACCCCTTTTGGAGTTTTTTTGGCAAAGATACTAGAGTGGTTTGCCCTTTTCTTCTCCTGATCATTTTATAGATGAGGAAACTGAGATAGAAAGGGTTAAGTGACTTGGTCAAGATCACACACAGCTAGTAGGTATCTAAGGCCTGATTTAAATTCAAGATAAGTCTTCTTGACTCCAGACCCAACACTACTTATTGCGCCACCCTGCTGCCCTTTCCAAAGGAAGAAACAAGTCCCAAATTGGTTAAATGACTTGCCTGTATTAATTTTCCAGTTTTTACATAAACCCAGAGATGAATACTCTATAGATTTGTAATATACTCACTAGATACTATAGAATTTCTTATTTTGTATTGCTTCAGTTGACAAGCAAGATTGTATGAACATAAGTCTCATCTTTTATGAAGGTAATAACATCTTCCCTGACTCCTTTTAAAGAGTCTCTATGAAGATTAAATGAAATGGTATATGTGAAAACATTTTGTAAACTGTGAAGTACTTCATAAATGTAAGATATGATGATGATGATTATTTATAAGCTGAGATCAAAGTAACAGAATTAAAAGACCTCTCTAAAGAGAAATCTTTGGTTCTTTAAGTTGCCAGACATGGAATGCTTGCTAGTTATATAGGTGATATTTTCTCATAGTTTAGAATAGTAATAATAATAATAGACGATATTTCTATAGTACTTTACATCTTATAAGGTGATTTACCTGAATTATCTCATTTGATCTTCACTCCTACCCTGTGATCAAAATGATTTTAAATTGTGAACTTGGACAGCTCCTCAAATATCTCCTAGGTCCATTTTGCTGTTTTGTAGAATGGGTCTAATAATAGCCATCTACTTCACGTGGCTCTCAAGGGACTCAATTAATTAAAGTTTATTTTTAAAAAACCCTTTGAAGTTCTTGGATGAAAGGTGATTGGCAAAGCAATAATTATTGTGATTTCCTGATTATAGTATAAGTAAAATGAAAGTACTCCATAATTTCTGAGTTCTTAGAATTAGGTGAAAACATGTTAGCATATCTGACACTGAATAAGATTCCTTAGTAACAGCTGAAAGCATATGGACCAAAATTCAGTTGAGTATCTAAAACCTACATACCATTTTTATTAGTACTTACGACCAAGGAAAGGAAGCCTTATTGAGTGTCATGAAGTTTGTTCATCATTATATACAGGGAACATGCATGTGAATGAAGCATGTTTTTCTTTTATAAATGGGAAAAACATTATTTCACTTTTTGTGATCTTTGGCACCTACATATTCACTGATATGAGATATTTGTCTTAGCAAGCAAAAGAGAAGGAAGGAAACAAGTATACATAGTGTTTCGTTCTTAAATAATTTATCCAGCATTTCCAATCAACCTTTAGTTAATGACAAATCTGAAAGGATTATGAAAGGAATTCCTTTCTATGAAAGGTAGCCTATTACCTCTGTAGAATTAAAGCTCAGTCGGGTCAGGGACTGCTTCACTTTTGTCATTATATTCCCAGTGCCAATTTACAAGTCTTATTTTGTTCCGGTTCTATGATTTCATTGGTACAGGGAACTCCCTGTAAGGTAACTCCCTCTACCCAGCCACTCTGTCCTCTATGCCACCTAGCTTCCCTGGGCAATAGCTCCCCAATTGTGCTCATCTCTCCTCTTTCTAATCCATCCTCTGCACAGATGCTTTTCATAAAAAATAGATCTGATCATGTCACTTTTCTACTCAAAAGTAATCTAGTGGCTTCCATCTAGGATCAAATATTAGTTCACCTTTATCTCATACTTTTAAAACTTCCTGGTTTATAGAGCCATCTGGTGATACAGTAGGCAGGGCCCTAGACCTGAAGTGAGGAAGACCTCAGTTCAAATCAAACCTCAGATATTTAGTCATTTGACTCTGTGCAAGTCACATAATCTTAGTTCCTTCAACTATAAAAAGGGGATAATGGTAGCATCTGCCCACAAGGTTGTTGTGAAGATCAAATAAGAAAATTTGGGGGTGGAGCCAAGACGGCAGATTAGAAAGACACACATACACTAGCTCTTCCCCCACAGTCCATAAAATACCTGTAAAGAAAGACCCTCAACAAATTCTAGAGCAGCACAAGCCACAGAACAATGGAGTGGAGGAGATTTCCAGCCCAGGGTGACCTGAAAGGCGGATGGGAAAGGTCTGTCACACTGGACTCAGAGTGGAGCAACCCAGCCTTGGCCAAGCAGCATGCCAGGAGGAGGACCCAAGCAGGCTTTGGTGGTGGAATCCCCAGTGACAGTAATGGTGGTTTGCAGATCCCTCCACCCACAGGAGCCAAAAGTCAGTGAGGGGGCTTTTTCAGCTGGCCAAGAAAGGAGCAGCATCTTCCCATAGCTCTGGCCTCAGGAGATGGCAGCAGAGGCTGCATCAGGCTTCAGCAGCTCCCACAGCAGCCCGCATCCAGTGCGGGATCATAAAACCCCTGGGGGAACTGAGCAGCTGATACTATCCTTACCTTACCTCAACCCTGTGACAGCCCTGCCCCCACCTAATGCTCCAGGGGATATTGAGCAGCTGATCTTTATCTCACAGTGAATGGTGGCCCTGCCACTTCCTAAAGCCCCTGGGGGAATTAAGAAGCTTATCTGAATCTCAGCCCCCAGTGCTGGCTTGGTGGAACTGGAGGTCAAGTGGTTGTGGAGAGGAATCTACTACTCACAGATTCTGGGCACAAAAGTTTCTGGTTGCTGTCCAGACCAGTGTACATGCTTAATTGTGCTACCTTGGAGGAACTGAGATCTTACAGATCCCCAGAGTATACCCTACTCTTGACAAAGGACCCAAAAGTCAAGTAACTGGTTAGGAAAATGCCCAAAAGAAGGGAAAAAAATAAGACTATAGAAGGTTACTTTCTTGGTGAACAGATAACTTCTCCCATCCTTTTGGTTGAGGAATAATAATGCTTACCATCAGGGAAAGATATAAAAGTTAAGGTTTCTGTATCTCAAACATTTAATATAAATTTTCAATGGTCTCAGGTCATGGAAGAGCTCAAAAGGAATTTTGAAAATCAAGGAAGAGAGGTGGAGGAAAAATTGGGAGGAGAAATGAGAGAGATGCAAGAAAATCATGAAAAGCAAGTCAACAACTTGCTAAAGGAGACCCAAAAAATTTTTGAAGAAAATAACACCTTTAAAAATAGGCTAATGGCAAAAGAGGTTCAAAAAGCCAATGAGGAGAAGAATGCTTTAAAAAACAAAATTAGTCAAATGGAAAAAGAGGTTCAATAGCTCACTGAAAAAAATAGTTCTTTAAAAATTAGAATGGAACAGATGGAGGCTGATGACTTTATAAAAAACCAAAAAGTCACAAATCAAAACCAAAAGAATGGAAAAAATGGAAGATAATGTGAAATATCTCACTGGAAAAACAACTGACCTGGAAAATAGATCCAGGAGAGACAATTTAAAAATTATAGGACTACCTGAAAGTCATGACCAAAAAAAAGAGCCTAAACATCATCTTTCATGAAATTTTCAAGGAAAATTGTCCTGATATTCTAGAACCAGAGGGCAAAATAAAGATTGAAAGAATCCACCTATCACCTCCTGAAAGAGATCAAAAAAGAGAAACTCCTAGGAACATTGTAGCCAAATTCCAGAGTTACCAGAGCAAGGAGAAAATATTGCAAGCAGCTAGAAAGAAATAATTTGAGTATTGTGGAAATACAATCAGGATAGCACAAGATCTAGCAGCTTCTACATTAAGGGATCAAAATGTATGGAAAATAATATTCAGAAGTCAAAGGAACTAGGACTAAAACCAAGAATCACCTACCCAGCACAACTGACTATAATACTTCAGGGGAAAAAATGGTCTTTCAATGAAATAGAGGACTTTCAAGCATTCTTGATGAAAAGACCAGAGCTGAAAAGAAAACTTGACTTTCAAACACAAGCATCAAGAGAAGCATGAAAAGGTAAACAGGAAAGAGAAGTCATAAGGGACTTCCTAAAGCTGAACTGTTTACATTCCTACATAGAAAGACAGTATTTGTAACTCTTGAAACTTTTTTCAGTATCTGGATAATTGGTGGGATTATACACACACACACACACACACACACACACACACATACACACACACAAACACACACACATATAGAGAGGGAGACAGAGAGCACAGGGTGAGTTGAAGAGGAAGGGATCATATCTAAAACAAAATAAAATTAAGGGGTGAGAGAGGAATATATTGGGAGGAGAAAGGGAGAAATGGAATGGGGCAAATTATCTCTCATAAAAGAGGCAAGAAAAAGATTTTTCAATGGAGGGGAAAAGGGGAGAGGTGAGAGGGAAAACGTGAAGCTTACTTTCATCACATTTGACTCAAGGAAGGAATAAAATGCTCACTCATTTTGGTATGAAAACCTATCTTACAATACAGGAAAGTGGGGGGAGAAGGGGATAAGCAGGATGGGGGGATTGATGGGAAGGCAATGGGAGGAGGGAGCAACTAGGAGTCAGCACTCTTGGGGAGGGACAAGGTCAAAAGAGAAAATAGAAGAAATTGGGGGCAGGATAGGATGGAGGGAAATATAGTTAGTCTTACACAACATGACTATTAAGGAAATCATTTGCAAAACTACACATATATAGCCTATATTGAATTGCTTGCCTTCCCATTGGGGATGGGTGGGGAAGGAAGAAGGAAGAGAATTTTTAGGAGCAACTGTTGAGTATTGTTCTTGCATACAAATGGGAAATAAGAAATACAGGTAATGGGATATAGGAATTTACCTTGCCCTACAGGGAAAAAACAGAAGATGGGGACAAGGGAAGAGAGGGATGTTAGAAGGGAGGGCTGATTGGTGGTAGAGGTAAATGCTTGGCATTTTGTAGTTGGGGAGGGGAAAGATGAGGAGAAATTTGGAACTCAAAATTTTGTGGAAATGAATGTTGAAAACTTAAAATAAATCAATAAATTTGAAATTAAAAAAGAAAATTTGTAAAAAAAATTTAGCTTTTTTAACTGGGCAATGGGATAGGAGAGGGAGAGAGAAAAGAAGAAAGTTATATGATAACTTTAATATATATTTAAGAAGAATGACAAGTAGTATAAAGTAAATTTGCAATTTCATGGGCACTTATCTTTTTTATTATATTATGCTATGGAAATCTTATTTTATCTCATAAATTAAAAATAAATAAAAATAAAAAGCACTTAGCTCAGTAGATGGCACAGAGTAGGGACTGCATAAATGCATATTCCCTTGTCCCTTTGAGTGTTACCATACTTCTGATGAGGTAATACATTTATAGGATTTATAAATTACTAAATATGCATATATTGGGGGCACAGAGGTTTGGGGTTTTTTGTTTGTTTTTACTGATGGTCATATATGAACAAAAAAGTTTGGAAATATCTGCACTATACCATACTTCCACTCACCCTCCACATAGTAAGTACTTAATAAGTGCTTTGTTAAACTGAATTGAATCATGAATAGAGTGTATTTCTCTTTATCTATAACACTGTATATTAATTAAATCATTTGTCTTTTGAGAACTTTATTCTACTTAAACATTCGATGTACTATAATAATAGCATCTTACTTCTCCAAGACAATTCAAGTGACTTTTCTGAGGTTCCCAGATAAGTTAAATGGTGCCACAACAACCAACACGAGGTATACTCTTCATCTTTAACAACCTGCAAGGGAGAACCTGAACAGCCAAGTAGAATGGAACCCATTATAATATATGCTCTGGGAATTGTAATACTTGTTGAAGCTTGAGTCAATGGAGTTCACTGTCTCAGAATGTCTGAGTTAGAAGAGTAATTTAGGGATAATCTAAGTTCCTTATTTTATATATGTGGAAACTGAAACCCAGAGAAATGCAGTAGTCTATCCAAGGTCATGCAATGATTGACTGAGCCAGTACCTCTGCTCTAATCTCCTGACATCTAATCCTCTGTACATTATTCTCCTAATAAATAATACAGATTTTAAAGTTTACAATATGATTTTATATACATTTGCCCATTTGATCTTCATAAAAACCTTGTGATGGAGATGACATACGCATTATCCTTGATTATTAAGCATCAGTTCATCTCTAAGACCCCACTCCTGACTCTTCAGATTCCTTTCTCCACCGCACCCCCTAATGGATACCTTGTCACATCCCCTTCCACATCTTTTTATGTGTTATCTTCTCCCACTGATCTGGCCACTGAACCCAGATGGCTCTGGAGGAGAAAGTGGTGCTGGTGACCTTCAGCAGCCCTCCCTCACTCAAATCAAAGTCAACTGCATCACTGCAACATGCAGTCAACTGCAGGATATCTCTCTGTTGTCATGATCCTCTTCAAGAATGGAAGACAAACACAACAGTCTTCTCCCATTAGAACATTCCTGTTCCTTGATGACAGGAATTGTCTTTTTGCTTCTCTTTGCTTTCTCAATGATTAGCACAGTGCCCAGAACATAGTAAGCATTTTACAAATGCTTGTAAAAGCATTGTTGGCTTGACTTGAATACTGCATGTACAGTACTCTTTTCTAGTAAGTTCTTTAAAATGGAGAAAACATTGTTCCTTCCTTCATAGAACTTACAACTAGGAAGTACAAAGAAGAGATATAACTAGGATGGGTATATCCCTTGCCCAGGGATGCAAAAAATTTACTAGAGGACCTTCAGCATCATGGAAACAATTGAATATAACACCTAGACAGCAAGAATAGTTAAAATAGAAAGCTATCAGATATTGACTGCCTCCAGTGCCTGCCCTACCAGTGGCCTAATGTTGCTGGACATCTTTGCTACTCTCCCTGAAACTTAACTAAGATACCATTTTGTACTATTTGCTCTGAGTACAAAAAGTCCTGGTTATGGCTCCGGTGAGGCACACAGACTGAGGTCATGAAGGAAAGTCAGGCTAGGCAACTGGCTCTTATAGTACTCCAAGC
Organism: Notamacropus eugenii; assembly: GCF_028372415.1. NCBI lineage: Eukaryota > Metazoa > Chordata > Mammalia > Diprotodontia > Macropodidae > Notamacropus > Notamacropus eugenii. The sequence goes on from NC_092875.1 coordinate 452,493,462, forward strand.
TATGACCCTGGCTCATTAGCAACTTAATCTACCAACTAGTCTAAATGTTCCAATAATAGCTGTAACACCAACTATATCATCAAGAGTGTTATTTTCTCAAAATTGCATTTTGGACAAAGGTAAAATGCATCCTACAAAGATAAGTCAGGAATGTGGACATGTAAAAATACACCATGCTTGGCACATAGGAAGCACTTAATACATGCTTTTTCATTCATTCATTCAACAATGAAGGATTTTAAGTGTAATCACTTTTAAAATTCTATAATCTCTTCTATTTCATTTGAAGGAAATTATTGACACTTAGTCAATAATTACTTATCACACATGTATATGTACATATATATACATACACACGTCACAAACATTATTTGCAAGTGATTATTGTTAGTACTACTGACATCAAGATCTCGTATTTGGTATTTCAAATGCCCACATCCAGTCTTTTCATTCCTCATTCTGAAAAGAATTATCTGAATTTCAAAATACTGGCAGTGATGATTTGAGATTCTGAAAAATATGTATTATATTTCTAAGTAAGGTCATAGGTTTTTTTTTCTTCTGGGTCAGTTTTATATAGGGGAAAAATTAAATTCCCATTTGGACAATGAAAAGTGGTTATTTTAGTCCAGTTCTTAGTTCAGTTTCCTGCAACCACTTCTTGGTACCCCTTTCTCTTGTGTAATAGTTAATACTGATGCTTGTATGAACAGCAGGGACTCCTTTTCTTTAGAAATGTCAAAAGGAGGAGAGTTAGGAAGTGTATTTTGACACTACTCTATTGTTGATGTGATCTAGAGTCCCCAAGTTTAGCACTTCCAGAAGCACCTTAGCAATTTGGAATTCAATCCTATGTTTTTCTCCACCTGAGCCTTAAAGTCAGTGTGCATGTGTATATGTGTGTGTGTCTGTACACAGATAACTGGATAACTCTTGAAACCCTTACTTTATGATGTTGGTAATATTCCTGGCCAAGGGAGGGCTCCTTTCTAAGAAGGAAAACAGCATTTTCTGGGAAATTAACTAGAAAGTATGACTCATAGGCTTTAAGTGAGGACAATGCCAGCACTGAATTGAGGTGATTGTCCTGATGGGAGAAGAAAAAGAGATCAATGGATGTGGGCCCACCTCTGATTCACTGAACACCTGTAAGTTTTCCTTGTGAGACAAACTCAAGCCTAAGACAAAGTGAAAAATATTTAACAAAACAATTGTAGATTAATTATTTGAGTCATTAAGAGTAAATTGTCCATATCCACATTAGAACCATAAAATTGAACCCAGAGACAAGGAAAGAAAGGTATTGCTTTTTTCCCCCCACATTTTCATACTTCCTCCAAGTAATGATAGATACAGCTTAAGTGTTGGCATGATGGAGATTTTACAGTGCTACTTCCATCTACAAAATTTATTAGAGGAAGCAAATGACCTTTCAATCTCCCTATGTTTTATGTTCCAGTAGCACCCTAACTTTGGCCTGTAAATTTGCTTTTACTTTAAGAAAACGTATCCATCCCCTCTCCCTCTATTCTCTGTCTCTGTGTATGTCTCTCTCCCATCTTTCCTTATCTACTCTATTTTTGCTTCCTTCCTCTTACATATGAATATGTTAATATCTCCCCAATCTTAAAAACCTCTCATTGAACGTGACCACTCCTCAAGCTATGGACTTCTGGTCTTCCTTTCATTGTAAAACACCTAGAGTTACCTAAGTTGCCTCTACTTCTCTCACCCACTTGCTTGTCGATACTTTGGCCTTTTCTCCTTGATGAAGAGCTTCTGACATCCTAGCCCATCCCTTACTCCTGGATACTCTTTCTTCCCTTGATTACTCTCTCTTGGTTCTCCACCTAGCTATCACTTCACTCATTCTCAGTCTTCTTTACTGATTCATTAGTCATCTCTTCTCTGTCTGGACTCTGACTCTTGATGAAAATTGTGACACCAGTGAATGGAGTGCTGCCCTTGGAGTCAGAAAGTCCTAAGAACAAATCCAGCCTCAGACACTTACAAGCTATGTGATCCTAGACAAGTGACTTAATCCCTGTTTGCCTCAGTTGCCTCGTATGTAAAATGGGGATAATAATAGCACCTATTTCCCAAGGTAGTTGTGAGGATCAAATGAAATGATAATTGTAACGTGCTTAACACAGTGCCTGGAACCGTAGTAAGCACTATATAAATGTTATTATTAAATAGGCAGCTAGGTAGTGAAGTAGATAAAACACAGGACCAGGAATCAGGACGACCTGAGTTCCATTCCAGCCTCAGATATTTACTAGCTGTGTGACCCTTGGCAAATCTCTTAACTCTGCCTCATTTTCCTCATCTATAAAATAAGTTGGAGAAGGATATGGCAATCCAATCCAAGAAAATCCCAAAATGAGGTCACAAAGAGTCAGAAATGAAGGAACAAGCAGGGTATTAACCACAGAGACATCCTGACTGCTCCCACTTTTTACTTCTCACATTCAAAGAGTCCTTCATCCCTTTCTCATTCAAACATCAAGGTTCAAATCAAACTCTAGCTCTAGGAAGATTTTCTTAAGCCAGAAGATGCTTTCCCTACTCCCAAGCCCTAATTACCTATATTGTCTTTGTATGCACTTTTTATTTACTTATCCACACATAAATAAGTACATATCCTCTCTGCTAATAGAATTTAAACTCTCCTCAAGATTCTCAGCTGTTTGATTTTTGCCTTTGTATCCTCAGCAACCTATGCAGTTCCTGACATATACGTAGTGCACATGTAATAAATGCTCCTTGAATTGAATTGAATTGAACTCTTGAAATAGTCTCCTAGTTGGTCTCCCTGCTTCAGTTTTTCCTTTCTTCAATCCATGTCTACCAAAATCATCTTCTGTAGGTACAGGCCTGACCATGTCCCTGCCTTATTCTAAAACCTTCTGTGGTTCCTTCTTGGCTCTAGAATGGAATGCTGTCATACTGGAAGCAACTGACAATCTTCCTGGCTGTGTTTCACATCATTCCTTTTCACACACTCTCATGTTCTAGGTTCCAGCCAGGCTGGAGGCCTAACTATACCTCAAACTCAATCTTCCATCTCTTACTTCCATGACCCATACAAGTTCTCCCCCACGTCCACTGTCTCTTCATCTCTCCCTTTCAGGTAGGCCAACACCTGTGCTCTATGAAACACCATGTTGCCTTTTAGTATCTTTTTCTTCCTCTAGGTCTTAGCTCTGGAGTAACCTGCTCTGTCAAACATTTCCCAGTTCCATGTATTGATAATGTTCCCTGTTCTCCTGACATTACCTTGCCATCATCTGTGTCTGTTCCCTCCCTCCAGGAGAATAGAAGCCTCTCAAGAGCTGGAACCATCCTACATCTGGAACATATTGTGTGGTTGTTTTTGGTTTTCAGTTGTGTCTGACTCTTTGTGACCCTAACTGTGGTTTTCTTGGTAAAGATAATGGAATGGTTTGCCATTTTCTTCTCCTGCTCATTTTATAGATGGGGAAACTGAGGCAAACAAGGTGAAGTAACTTGCCCAGAGTCACACAGCTAGGATGTATCTGAGGCCAGACTGGAAGTCAGGATGATGAGTATCCCTGACTCCAGACCCAGCACTCTATCCACTGCACTACCTAGCTGCCTGAACATTTTGTAAGAGGCTCTTAAAAAATGTTAATAATCAGTCATTTCTAGTTCTAAAGCTTAAGAAGTAGTAATCTGATCATATGTTGGTGCTGTTTGGCAGACATGGCATGGGTTACAAAGACAAAAGAAACAATCTGTGGCCTCCAGATACTTACAGGTTCCCTTGGGTAGAGATATATAAACTCATAAAAAAGCTCATTAACAATACAAAACAGTGTTACTGGGTTGTTGCTGTCGTTGTTTTCATAGTACTCTTATTTGCACTCGTCAAACTGGCGTATGAGCCATTCCTTGTACATGACATTACATATCCCACCTCCATTCTTCTGCACAGACTACCCCATCCTTGGAATGCACTCTCCTCATTTCTGCCATGCAGAAATCCTAGCTTTCTTAAAAGTGCAACTCAAGTGCCATACCTTATATGAGGTCTCCCCTCATCCCCCAAGTTGCCAGAGTTCTGTCTCCCTCTTGAATTTAGTATATGTTATGGTGGATAGAGTTCTGCCCTGGAGTCAGGAGGACCTGAGTTCAAATCCAGCCTTAGACACTTGACACTTACTAGGGCAAATCACTTAATTTTGCTTGCCTCTATCAAAAAAGGAAGGAAGGAAGGAAGGAAGGAAGGAAGGAAGGAAGGAAGGAAGGAAGGAAGGAAGGAAGGAAGGAAGGAAGGAAGGTCTTCTTCAGCAACGAAGGACGAACACACTAGTTGGCTAATCTGATAAATGAATCCTTGACAATATATTCATTAGGTGCTAGTATTTTTTGTGTTACCCATCTTACATACCTTATTCGCATTTTATCAGAAATCTTAACTCAAAGGAATAATTCTGATGATCAGATTTATAGACTACTGGGGTAGTCTTCAGAGGATTGGTGGAACTATCAAGATCCATCTAATCAATCACCAGGGACAGCTGCCTGATCTGTTTATTCAATCTGTCTCTTCAGCCTTATTTTCCTTTCCATACTCCATCCCTCATTCACATGCCTTTGCATCGACTATCTCCCAAGCTAGAAATATACTTCCATCTAAACTCTGCCTAATGGAGACCCTCTCTCCCTTTAAGACAAAACTCAGGCACCATCTTCTGCATGAAATCTTTCCTGATCACAACAACTGCTAGTACCCTACCTCTCAAATTATTTTTATCTACCTTCCATATATTTGTTTTTACTAGCTCTACATTTATGTTCTCTCTATATATACATGCAATATGTAATACATAATATAATATATATGTAATATAATGTAGTGTGATGTGATCTAATAATATAAAACAATACAGTACAATAAAGATAATCTATATTAGATGTAATTCTTATCCTCCTCATTAGATTACAAACTCATGGCAAGTAAAGATTTTTTATATTCTGAACTTATATTCCCAGTACCTAGTATAGCATATGGCACATAGTAGGAGATTCATAAATACTTTTTGATGACTTGAGTAGGGTTGGACCTGTACTTTTACTTCAGATCAACACTGGAACTGATCCAGTGAATTCACCTAAATTCCAGCAAAATTTGACTTCAAAGAGATGTGAAATAAAGAAAAATGAGAGCACTGAACTTCACATGCATGACCTTTCTTAGAATTGAGAATATAGAGAAAAGTTTCTCTACTATATTTTCACTTTATCCCCTTTTGCAAAGAATTGTGAAATCATTGACCTGATCCAAAAACAGAAAGATCAACAAAAGAAAAAATTCCGGGGGGATAGTATAGAGTTTGTTGGCCAAATGGCCAACGGAGATGTTCAAAGAGTACTGTTTGGACAGAGTTAATGGCAGTTTCTGTCTTTGTGACAAGCCATGGACAATCAGTAAATGTAGTAAGAGTGTCAAATATGGTACATGATGAAAATCAAAAAGGGGTGAATGTGAGATTCAATGTTTGGACAATTGATGTAAAAAAATATGGGTACAATATGGCAGAAGGTGGTACAAGGTGGCCTCCTCTACAAATGCAATATGCTCATTGAAAGAATGTTTTATATGGGAATGTCAACAGTTAGTCCTAATCTGAGAACCCAACCATCAAGTACCAGATGAGAAGTGCAAAAATGCCAAGAAACATATCAAGAGGGGACAGGAGCCAATAAATAAAACTTCCATCTTCTGGCAGTTTTATGAAAAAGATTTACATAGAAATCAAGAGTTAATAACAGGAGCATATAAATTACTGTGGAAAATGATGATTAGTGATAATAATTGTTCAAGAAAACATGTGTGTCACCTGCTTCTAAATGGTAATTTACTTTTAACTAATGAATAATTCAAGCTCCTAATGCTTAGGACAGTCACTATACAGTTATTACTAACTAGTTCCCTAGTCAGACTCAGGAATGATATCAGCAATTGTATACACCTAGAGATTCGCTTATCCCATTCTCACATATATAATTCCTTTATGTCACTGACTTACTGACCACATTTTCTCTTATTATAGATCATACTCTCTGTATTCAATTTGTCCATCTTCAAATCCAAGTAGTAGTTAATTGCCGGTGGCTTCCAGGTTTTCTGATTCCTCTAAATGCATTGATGTTTGCGGTATAAAAACTTTGAGATCAACCATGCAAAACAATGATAGATTTGACAATCTAGAATGAAGAAACCCCATAGGAATACTGGTCATGGTGGGGTTTTTTTAACAGGTTTTTTTCACATATCTGAAAGACATCTCTGGCTGTTTCTGTGCTACTCGGTGTTCTGAACACTAAACACATCACGAGGGCTGCTGCATGTGCTATTTTAAGTACCAATATTCCACTAAAACCCACCTCATCCTGATGTGCCACAGACAAAGGCATTAATGGAACAAAGAGGTTACTATAATTCTAGCCTTCCCAGTTGAGAGAGATGTCTTTCTGGATATCATCTTTGAGTAGACGTGCTATCATTTAAAGATTCCTACTCCATGAATTTCAAATGGAATCTTCCAGTAATTATTCTGCTAAATACAGTTGAGTGGTTAATTTTTAAACCCCTGATTGTTAACCATTAAATGATTTAAACGGGTTTTAAAAAAAAACTTGAAGTGTTTTATCAACTAAAAATCAACTTTCAGTTACCTCCAATAACCTTTTTGTTACAGGCAATCCACAGATACATTAGTGAGTATGGTGTTTTATGGTGGGGTTCTTTTGGGGGGGGTGGATAATGAGGAAAGACATTTTTATTAGCTCTTCTGCCTTCCTTAGTACAAAGCTTGGCACATAATACATGCTTAATTTTTTTCAATAGTAGCTACCTTCTTCCTCCCCAGAAAAAAGAAAGTTGACTAAAACGATCCCATTCTCCTTCAGTGCCTTTTGAAAATATAACCCAAAGAAGCATACCATATATAAATGTGAGAAGTACTATTATCAATAGCCAGTGCGGCATCTGCTGTAGTAGAACTTAGGTTAGGTCTTGCTGTTCTGTTGTATTAGTGAGTCCTCAAACAAGAATAATCTCGTAGACCCCACATGTTATGATTTCAAAGATGTCCAGAACTCTACCCTCAAAATAATCTCCCTTGTCTGCTCTCTGATGCCTCAAATTCCACAATTAGATATTCATTCCTTTGATCTAAGCCTCATTAAAATATAAATTCTCCTGAGAGTCAGCATGTGTAGGGGATAAAGAGCAGCCTCAGACTCAAGGAAATGTGAGATTGTGCCCTGCTTCTGACTTGTACTGGCTATATAACCCAATTCATTTAATAACTCAGTGCCAAAGACAACTCTCTAACACTATAAGCTATAGGGAAGGTGCTGATATGTGTTGATGGATAGATGGAGTTTCTACGTCTAAACTTGCCTATACCAACAAAACCACAGGCCAAGGATTATCCCAGTTTTGAGGAATATAAAACAGTCAGCTTTATTCATTATAGCCAGTCATTCCTCCTGGGATGTGAATCTGTCCTGTGTTCAACTATTTCTCTACCTTCTCTTTTTTTGTCCAGAAAGGCAAGAGGCTTACTGGATGGGAAGGAGATTTCTCCTCTCTGCCCCACATCAAGCAGCTGAGAGAAAAGAAGAATTTGACCATCCAGACTGTAGAGATGAGCCCACATGGAGACAGTAACAACCAGACAGTCTGCTTGTTATAGCACCTGAATCGAGGAAGGCTGAGCCATGGCTGGAGAATGTTTGACCAGGACTCACATGGAAAGAGATGGTTTCCTCACTGACTGCATGTGAACAACCAACAGATAGCATACAGCAGCAAGAGCAGTTTTCTAGCAATGATGCCAAGGATGTACACACTGAGTTTTTCCACCCCCATTCTGGTTGTAGAGGCACCTTGCCCATCCCTTTTCAAGCATGCATGCCAAAGCTGCTCTGATAGCAGGGGAGGCAGTTGGGGGAGAGGGGTGCCAATGGAAGGAGTGGAAAGGATTCTCATTCAGGATTGTGCTGTTTTCTTTTTCATTTTATTTGTAACAGAGTTAAATTCAGAAGTCTCGGATTTTTTTAACTGGGTGGGAGCAAAGTTGCCAAATATAGGTAAATTAATTATTAAAAATCTCCAAAATTTGAACCCAAATTGATGAGAGCCAATACATGATGAGATCCATGAACTGCATAGTCATTTATATTCTTGTGTGAATGAGTTTATTAGTTCCTTTTCTGAGAAGAGGTTTCCATAGGTTGGAAGAGCAAGAAAGAATCCTGTGCCGTAGTAGGGAAAGAAGATTATATCCAAAGCAGGCAAAGGGTAAAGAAACGATAAGTTGGAGATACCTAAGCCAGATCTTTTCTACTTTGTCATTTTCTTTCTGTTTGACATTTACAGCCATTTTTAATCTGATGGGGCCCGTTATATATTTACTCTCCTTTGGATACTCTACAACTTAGCCGAACTGCCCTGCTAGCTCTTAGCTATATTGAATAACCCATCTCCCTTTTCTGTGTCTATGCATAAGCTTTTCCACACCCCACTCCATGCCTGGAATGCTCTCCCTCCTCGCTATCACTTTTTAGTATCCCTAATCACCTTTAAGACTCGGTTCAAGTAGTATCTCCTTCAAGAGACCTTTCCTAATTCTTCCAGTTGTTAATGCTTGTCCCCTCATCGCTGCATTTCTTGTGTGTCTGTCCCTGATGTAAGTAATGTGCACATTTTTGATCCTCTGAGTAGAATGGAAGATCCTTGAAAGAAGGAACAGTCTCATTTTCATATATGTATTTCCAGCACCTAGAAGAGTGATTGTTGATTGATCAACTGGTTGACTGATTGGCTGATGTTTCTACTTGTTACTTCATGGAACATCCACAGAGCAAAATCTATATCCTTTTATGAGATTGCACACTATATGACATGGCATGTCAACCAAAGGTTCTAGCTACACAAATGGCACTGTTCAGATCAATCATTTTGAAAGCTATTTTAGCTTTTTACTTTTACTTTATGCTTTTCCATTTTAGTTTTCCTTTCCTGGGTAACCTGCCACAACTATTGGAAAAAGCAAATGAAAGCATAACAATTTAAGTTGTTTTTTTCCCCCAACAGGGTTTTTCTTCCAATAGGTCAAGCATTAGAGCTGCCTTCACATACAAAAGAGAGATTTATAAATTGAGGAACACTCCAAGGCCAAAAGAATTTCCTTGAACTTGTTACAATGCCTTTGCTTTCTTTGTAGGCTGAAATTCCCTACATTTGTCATTAATGGTTTCAATTTAAAAAAGAGAACTTTTCTTAAAGGCTGCTGTTAAAATGCACATATTGGACTCCTATTTAGCCTATCCCAACTCCCAGTGTGAGCATCATGGGCCAATAAACTACTAGAACTGGAGCCGGAAAGCCCAGTTCTGCTACCTACTCTTGGTGTAAACTAAAGCAAATCTTACCTGTAAAATGACAGAACAGAATGAGATGGTCTCCAAGGTTCCTTTCCCAAATGAATCTTATGAGCCTGTCAGGTACTTCCCCTCTTCAAACCTCAGCTTTCTCATCTGTAAAATCAGGGAGTTGTACTCCATCAACCCTGTTGTCTCTTCTGATTCTAAATCCCATGATCCTGAAACATTAGCAAGTATTAATTTTTCTGAGTAGTTAACCACCTTGGAAAAGAATGAGAATCCAAAGGAATTGGAAGAAAGGAAAGGCAAGTTTTGATGGGTCAGATATCAAATCAGGAAAGGGAAGTGATGAAGAATAGGTGTGACCCTTGTACAAACAATTATTTGTTTGTCCTGTACAGGACAAACAGTAGTTTGGACAAGAGTGTCAAGTTCCTTTTTATTACACAGAAAACATTGTCCAGGCCAAATGAACTCAAAGGTTTCGATCAGGTTTTTCAAAATGTGAAAGCTTAACCCTTTCCTTACCTTGATAAGATATATGAAACTGCATAGGAGAAATAATTGATGATAGCGATAACTACACCTCACGTTTATGTAGCTCTCCATATTTTTAAAGCATTTCAGATACATAATCTACTTCGATTCTCACAAAAATCCTTTGAAGGAGATAATGTAAAAGTCATTATTCCCATTCAACAGATGAGGAGGCCAGTTCAGAGAGTAACAAAGCTAGAGAGCAAGAGCTGGAAAGGCCCTCAAACACCATCCAATCCAGCCCTGTCATTTTTCAAACGAGGAAATGGAGGCACAGAAAAGTGAAATGACTTGCCCATGGTTACAGAGAGAGGAAGGATCAGAGGCTAAATGGTAACTCAGGTCCTCTGGCAAAGTTCAAGCTGTTAGGATGGGACAGAATCAGGACTAAACTTCTAAGGTCAAGTCTAGTGTTCTTTCAAGCCTGGTCAGGCACAAACAAGAACTCTAAGAGACCTTAGAGATAATTTAACCCAATTACAAATCTGGCAGATGAGGAAATTGACTTAATATTTGTAAAAAGCACTTAACAGCATCTGGCAGATTGTAGGCACTTAGGAGGAAGAGTCTTTTCCTCTTTCTCCACCTTTGGTGTTTTTCCATTTCAGTCCTTCTTTTCTTTATCAGATAACCTACCACTACTATTAGAGGTCATCTCCTCTTAACATCCTCCCCCCCACCCCCAGGCCAGAGGGGTTAAATGTCTTACCAGAAGTCACACAGCTTGAAGGTGAAGAGGTGAGGGGTTGGGTGGGAATTAGAACTCCTGTCTTCCAGTTCTCAGTTCCGAGCTCCTTCTACTATACCATATTTACATGGATCTATGCATGTTGAATTGACAGTGGGTTATAGATGAAACTTTTTTGTTCCTTTTGTTTTGAAAACTGAAGTGCCTATTTTAACATAATCAAACTAACCTTTAGCACTGGCTGCAATGCTAAGCATATAACAACTTTTAGGTTTATATTCCATTTTTTATAACTTACTTGTCATCCATCACATAGGTTTTTCACACACACACACAGACTTTTTTTTTATCAGGGACACTTTAGCAGTCTGGAGAAACCTATGAACTTCTTCTAAGAATACTTTTTAAAGCACAAAACAAAATACACAGGATTATAAAGGAAACCAATTATATCAAAATATTCCAAAAAAATTCATGAACTACATGATCTACCACAAACATATATCAATCTGTTTGTGAATCTGACTATTGATACAGTTTAGTAATGACGTTGTGTAAGAGGTGGTTGAAATAGCCTCCTTCCTTTTCATCAGATGAAAAGAGAAAGGGCCATAAGAAAGTCTTCAGAAACTTTTTTCCTCCTTTGCACTAGACCTTTCACTAGAAGCTGAAGATTGAAGGCCAAAAATGTGGGAGAGAAAGACTTATCTGTCAGAAAAAATTCACCCTCATTCAAAATCAAAAAGTACTTTTTGTCCTTGAACATAATAATTATAATAGTAGCATTTACATAAAACTTTATATAAATTCCTTTCGATTCCTTAAAGAGGACTTTATAAAATCCTCTACAAATATTATCTTTTTTGACACTCAAAATACATTTAGATGGTAGTGATATTAGACCCACTTTACAGATTAATAAGTTGAGGCAGACAGAAGTTAGAATGAGTTACCCCAGGGTCACAGCTAGTTAATGTCTAGGGCAGGGTTTGAATTCAACCCTCCCTAAATCTGTCATATGCCTACCCCTTTAACACTAGAATCATCCCCAATATTACAGATCCATCCAGAAAATATATTCTTACTGCTTATTATGAACTATACCTTGTGGACAATAATATGGAAATCAAGACTTCATATTGGGGAATGTATTGCATCATCCCTACAATATAATGTGCTTTTGACTTAACAAAGTCTTTAAAACAGACGCACATGGCAGATTTGGTTCAAACTTTCAGTCATTATCTACCAATGAACTCAGATACAATGTGTTTCTGGTGCTGTTCAGGAGATTCAGCTCCCATTTCACGTCCATCTGTGTGTCATGTAAACAATATTTGACTTTTGGGGGGATGAAGTTGATCTGTGCTATCTTTTCTTTCACTTTTCACTTCTCTGCCATGGAGATACCATGAGAATTAAAGCTTGATTTTGACATGTTTTCTATAGCCCAATGATTTGCAAAAGAACAACCTGTATGAAAGAAATAAAATTCCAACTTAAACATAGAGAAAAAGTCAATGTATTCTTTAAAGCAGCACTTCTCAGACTTTTTGATCTTAATATCCTTTACACTGTCAAATATTAGTGAGTACTCCTGACCAAGAGCTTGTGTGTGTGTGTCTGTGTGTGTGTTGAAAGAAAGAGAGAGAGAGAGAGAGATACAGAGAGAGAGATACAGAGAGAGAGAGAGAGAGAGAGAGAGAGAGATCCATTACCAACAGTAAATTGTGAATAGCAACCCTGAATCCACCTGAATTAATGATGGAATAGCAAATGGTACCAGCTTCTAAAACCTTGAAGATGAGTGGCAGGAAGATGCCACAATTTTATTATTAAGGAGAAGATGAACGGGAAAGCCTGCAATTTGTTCCCTGAGGACAACATAGTCTGTATCATGCTAGTTAGAAAGATCCAGGAAGAGTCACTGCATGTCTATCTTTTCACCTACGGCAGTGTTTAAGACTCTATTAGCATGAAGGCATTGACGTGTTCCAGCTGGATCTGCCCACTGCTGACTTCATAATCAGCAAAATATTCATCTGTGAGGGACTTCTGGCATCTCTGGACCAGCTAACATAGACAATGGTGAGGCATCGCACTAACCGTACCATCCAGAAGAACCTGACTGAACTGCTGGCAGAAAAACTGGGTAGCTTGGTGGAAAACAATGAGCATGTCTTCAACCATAAGCAGAACACCTATGGAGGTTATTTAGAGACCACAAAGATGGCTACTGGAAAAATGAGGGTGGCTACATATCAGGGAGGCTACCACCAACAGCAATCACACTGACTTCCTCAGGGTTTGCACCCCTGAAATGTAACATTCATCCAGAGTAATTAAAAGTCTCTATTGTGTTGAAAGGGAAAAAAAGTCAGAAAGACTAAGCTTCCTGAGTTCAAATCTGAACTCATATACTTACTACTGTGTGATCTTGGACAAATCACTCAATTCTATTTGCTTCAATTTCCTTATCTACAAAATGAACTGGAAAAGGAAATGACAAACCATTCCAGTACCTTTGCCAAGAAAACCCTAAATGGTGTCACAAAGAGTCAGACACAACTAAACAACAACAACAACAATATATTTATCTATCTACCTGTCTGTCTCTCTGTGTCCATCTATCCATTTATCTGCCTACCTGTCATCCATCTATTCATCCATCTATCTATCTATCTATCTATCTATCTATCTATCTATCTATCTATCTATCTATCACCTGTTCATCCATCCATCTATCTATACAAATCTATAATCCTATGATGATCATCCACTTTAAAGTAATTGCTTGGGCGAAGGCTATAAACTTATCCCAATAATAATGTTATTTGGTTAAAATATGTTCAGAACTATGTTCAGAGCATCTGACTATCGCATTCTTTTGAAACTTTTTGTCTTCTGTTGTGGCAAATTTCACTTTTGAGAGCCAAAAGTTATTAGGCAACACATCTGATTTTTTTAAGTGTGTGATCAAGCTGGTAATGCCAAAGAACAAGATGTGACTCTAAGATAATGAAAATGGAAATTCTTATTGCATTTGATTCTCAAAATGTAACCCCACAAATGTCCTGTGTGGCATGGAAACATTCAGTTCCATTCCATTGGGCTAAGTATAGAGGGTACAAGGATAGAAAGGAAATAGTTTCCAACTCTAAGGGGTATATATTCTACTGGGGGAATAAACTACACAGGGTAGTGAATACAAAGTAAGACAAAGCTTTCAAGAGGGCACACATGCTCAGAATGGCTCTTTGCTGCATTTGACACTGTTGACAACTATCTCTTTCTGCATATGCTCTCTCCTCCTACCTCTCCCTGTCATATGACTTTGCTGATTCACCACCGTCTAAGTCTCTGTCACTAAATGTGGGAGCCCAGCAAAAACTCTGTCCTGGATCTTTCCTTTTCTCTCTATGCTATCTCTCTAGACAGGCAGCTAGATGATCCAGTGGCTAGAGTGCTGAGGCTGGAGTCAGGAAGAGTTCTAATCTGGTCACCACAGTTATCACCTGTGTGAGCCTGGGCAAGTAAGTCATTTAACCTCTGTTTGCCTTGATCTACTGGAGAAAGAAATGGCAAACCACTTCAGCATCTTTACCAAGAAAACCCCTATGGACAGTATGGTCCATGGGGTCATGAAGAATCAGACAGGACTGAATGAATGACTGAACAACAAACCTCTCTAGATAACCTCATCGGCTCCCAAAGGTCCACCTATCATCTCTATGCAGATATTGCCCAGTGATATTTATCTCCAAGCATAGTCTCTCTCCTAAGCTTCCTACATGTATCACCAACTGTCTCTTGAATATCTAAAAATGGATGTCCTAAAGATATCTAAAAGTCAACATGTTCAAAACATAACTCAGTATCTTTTGTCTTCCTGCCTCCCAAGCCCCCACAAAGCACTTCACTTCTATTACTGATACTACCTTCAGGGCACCATCATCCTTCCAGTAAACAAGGTACTAAACCTTGGAGTTCTCTTGACTCTACTTTTCCCCAGTCCACATATCCATCAGCTGCCAGATCTTGGCATTTCTGTCTCCACAACATCTCTTGCATATGACTCCTCCTCTCCAATCCCACAGCTACCACCCTATATCAGATCCTTATCCCCTCTCACCTTGACTATGGAAAGAGCCTCCTTCTGGGCATCTTCCTCCTTTTCCCACTACAATATGTCCTCCACACAACTGCAGAAGTGCAGGTCTAATCATGTCACCCCATCACCACCAGTCAACAAATTCCATCGACTTCTTATTGATCATAGGATTGGTTATTAATTCTTCTGTTTGACATTTAAAGATGTCCACAGCCTAATCTTTTATTACTTTTCCATGTGTCTGTACATGCACATATATGTATGTATATATGAATGTATATATACATGTGTGTATACATACATATGTGCATATATACATGTAGGTATGCATGTATAAGTGTGTGTTTACTCCCCCCCTCAAACTCTGCATTCTAATCATACTGGACCACTTGATATTCTCTGCTCTACCTCTCCCAGCTCTGTGCCTTTGCATTATCTCCCATGTATGGCATGGAATTTTTTCCCTCCTTATTTCCGCCAGTTGAAATCTCCCATTTCCTTCAAGATTCAGTTGAAGTGCCATCTTCTTCAGAATGTCTTTCCTGGTCTTCCCAGGAGCTAGGATACCCCTTCCCCAAACTCCAGCATTTTAACACAGTACAATTAATAAATATTTCTCTGATTGATTGATAGGAGGTGGCATTAGAGCTTCACTATGCATTGCACCCTGCCCCCACCAACACTACCACCAGCAAAGAAAGAACCTTAAAGAATGGCATTTCATTGAAAATACTGGTATGCTTCTTTCAAATCTGTATCATTACCTCCAGGAGTGGGGAACCTATGACCTTAAGGTCTCATGTGGCCGTCTAGGTCCTCAAGTGTGGCCCTTTGACTGAATCCAAACTTCACAAAACATATCCCCTTAATAAAAGGATTTGTTCGGTAAGAGACTCAGTGAAAAGGCCACACCCAAGGACCTAGAAGGTCACGTGGCCTCAAGGCTGAAGGTTTCCCACCCCTGGTATGCCCACAAAAAGTTAGAGCAGCAGTTTTCAAACTTTTGGGTCTCAGAACCACTTTGTATTCTTAAACATTAGTGTGGACCCCAAAGAGCCTTTGTTTACATGGGTTATATCTACTGATATCTACCATATTTGAAATTAAAACTGATAAATTTTAAATGCTTATTTATTCTAAGATGACAAAAACAACTCCATTCCATTTTAACATAAATAACACATTTTTTATGAAAAATGACTACATTTTTAAAAAACAAAAATATTCGTGAGAAATGGTATTGCTTTATATATTTTTGCAAACCTTTTTAATGTCTGGTTTAATAAAAGACAGCTGGATTCTAGTATATGTTTCTGCATTCAATCTGTTGCAATGTGTTGTTTTGATTGAAGCACATGAAGAAAATCCAGCCTCAAACACATGTGTAGTTGAAAAGGGGAGAATTATTTTAACAGGCAAATAACATCTTAGTATTATTATAAAAATAGTTTTAACCTTTAACCCCCTGCAAGGATATTGCAGACCCCCTGAAAGGGTGTCAAGGATGCCCAGGAGTCCTTGAAGTACACATTGAAACCCACTGAGTTATTATATATTAATATCAAGGGGATTTTTTTTTTTTTTTTGGTGTAGGGAGGAGAGGCAAGTTTTTACCTGGAGCTGTTGAATGTGAAGACCCACAATCTCAAAACGAATTTCATTCAATTCACATAATATAATCTGATTTGGGTCATGTGGTAGGGGAGGGTTATCATCGCTGCACTATTGTCAATTTCTGGCAGGTACAAGTTCAGAGAGGTCTTTCTTTATAATCAGTTACTCCTGGTACCAATTGTTCCTATTGCTCTGAGATCTCTGACGTAAGGCCTAGGCTTAGGTGTGCCCATTCAACCAGCCAAATAAAGCACATCTGACTGACCCTCTATAGTAGAGGTAGATATAAGTCAAGAAGGAGTGAGAGAGTCAGCACAATGAGTACCTCTCCAAATCTCACTTATTGCTCTTTAGAAAAGTGAAGAAGACTATTTTAAACTTTCTCTATTAGAAGTTAGCTTCATCCCAACTATCACCAACCTGTATTTATTTCTAAATCATTATTGCTTTTGAAAGTGAGTCAGGACTGGATGTGAGCTCAAGGGATTCCCAAACTGGAGGAGGTTGTCATACATACACACACACACACACACGTACACACATACAGACATACACATACATATATTCATATATATGCACATGTAGCCAAATAATTTTCATACTTGGATGGAAAAAAATCATCAGACTGTTATTAGAATTGCTAGGTCCTACCTATGATTTCACTGGTGTTTTTTTCCCCTTTGGCTAGTTAAAGGGGAAATGTATGCATATGTATGTGTCTGCATACATGTAAATATATATACATGCACACACATGTATATAACTTATACACATCTATACACACATACATACATGTATATACACATATGTCATAAAGTTAGGCCTTAAGGGGGCAACAAATGAATTCTAGGGTCACCCTTAAAATGCTAAATGCTTGCCACCTAGAATTGAACAAGTGGGATTTATATTTAGATCCTCTCCACAAAACTCTCTAGACAGTAACAGCTATTGCTCTTGGAACTTTTCAGGTAGAGAAATTGAGCCACAGAGAGATATTCAATGACTTGCTCAAAATTACACAGCCTCCCCCCACTTTAAATGGCCATTCTCTAAATAACCTTGGATTTTCTAAAGTGCTTTTGTAATCTGACGTGTGTGTTTCTTTAATGGTAAGACCAAGAGTGGTCTTATTACTAGCAATTTTCCAAGGATAATTTAATAAAAGATGTACAGGGACAAAAAGAAACATATTTCAGTGCTTGCGAAACAATAATACAGTGATGAAGTCTCCAAAGAGGTTGTAATCACAAGAAGCTTTTTAGCAAAGTTGGAGGCTTTGGGGAAAGCAAGGGAGGGGTATTCTGTAGTTATCACACCTTCCATCAAACAAGTTTCAAAGTAACAAAGTTATTTCAATTCCCTTGTATTTCTGAGACTTCCCAAAAGGAGGGAAACTAT
Source organism: Notamacropus eugenii (assembly GCF_028372415.1). Lineage (NCBI taxonomy): Eukaryota > Metazoa > Chordata > Mammalia > Diprotodontia > Macropodidae > Notamacropus > Notamacropus eugenii. The sequence continues at coordinate 452,511,233 of NC_092875.1, forward strand.
TTGTTTAACGAACAGACAAAAAAGAACTAATTTATTTTTTAATTACCATAATCCTTGTCAATTAAGAAGGGATGACAAATGAGGGGAAGGACTTTGTTTTAAATCTGGTTTTGACTGAAATAAAGGATAGTCCACTCTGCACCCGCTCTGCCCACCGCCATCTCCCCCAACCCTCCACTCCACACATCACCCTGGCATTTAAAACGTAGGAAAGGTGGATACGTGGAGTAAGAGGGGTCAAGGAGAAAAAAAAGCAAAAGTCTTGTTTGTATTAAAAAAAAACAAAACAACCCAACAAGAAATTGTTCAAAAACACACAAAACGTATCTGCCATTAGTTAAAAGTAGAAATCTAGCGAGGAGCCAGGAGCAAACATAACAAGGCGCCGCAGAGGGCATAGACTTTCTTAGTGCCCTGAATGGCACCGACGGCAGGAGAGGACATTCTCAGTCTTTGTGGAGAATCTGTTGCCCCCAAACACTAAATGCAAGGACATCAGGTTGCGTTTCGAGAGCTGAGAATCCTTCAGGCTACCTTCGGTGACCCGGGCTAATTGTTTTCAGAGATTGCCCAAGTTAAACTGGTTCGGTGATTCGCTGACTAATAATTTTTAAAAAGTGGGTCCCTTCCAACAGAAGCGTTTCTCTAGTTTAAGCTGACTGCAGGGGAGCTGAACATGGGCTGAGTTGGTGCCACCTAGATTCCAGGTCGTTACCAGTTTCTGGAGTCGATTTTTTTTTTTTAATTCAGCAGTTTCAGTTTAAAGATATCTTCACAGCCTCACCTAAGTGACTAAATGACATCCACTTATTTGCTGCCCTGTTCGCCTCAAATATCGCTAAAGGGCAGATAAATCCAATTTTTCCCCAGTGGGGAAAATCTTAAAAAAAAAAAAAAAATTCAACCTTGAGTCAATAAATCCGGATCCTTGCCAGAACGCACAACGCCCAAGTCTCCCTTGCTCTGATCTACCCGTGGGGCTGCTGCTAAATACGTCTCCCTCACCGCCTAACCCCCCTTGCCCAGCTTCCTGGATGAATACATCCCCCACCCCCACCCCCAGGTTACCGTGAAGCCGGTACAAAAACAAAACAAAACAAAACAAAAACACCGACACACCTTCCCTGGAGTGGAAAGCACGCCTTCCACATGGAACAATCTCTGCGGAGTCTGAGTCTATAAAGCCTGTATTTTGTGACTCTCGCGCTTTATGGAGGAGTTCGCAACTACATGTGTCAAGGGGCTCGGATGGAGGAGCACAAAGGCTGCCCATATATTTTTAGAAGGGTTCGGAAGTTGAAGAGTCCTCAGCCACAACTGGAAGCCTGGCCCCAGGTTAGCGCCGGACCCGAGGCACAGCAGCCCAGGTGTTCCCGCCTGGCCTAAGGCGCGAACTGGGTCTCAGTCTTTCGGAATGACTTTTTAAAAAGAGAATTTAAAAAAAAAACAAAAAACAAATTCAGACACGTACTGATTGCCCTGAGTCGCCGAGGTAAATGACCTGGTGCGGGTTATCTACATTTGGTCTTGACTTTGGAAGCAGCCAGGTGACGTGAACTCCAACTCGGGCACTGCGGTGCTGTGGGTGCCCACCCGGGCCACAGGACCGGTAGGGGGAAATGTCACGTGCCGGTCAAGGAGGCTCAGTTATCTAGTTCACTTCTGGGCTTGTTTTAAAGATGAAAAATAATTGTTTTTCCTGAGAGTATCCGTTCCGTTTTAACTTTTGAATCTCATCCTAATTTATTGAAATTTCATTTTGTTTTAATGTATATTTTATGTTTTGAGTTTTGAGAACTCGAACTCCCTCCCTCCTCCTTTGCACTTTATTGAGGCTTTCTCGCAACTCTTCTCTACTGCGCTGTGGCATGCACAATATCCACGCGTGAATCTAGAGCTGCGGTCGTCACCCAGCATTCCATTTCCTCTCCCTTTAGAGGTCCTTTTCAAACACTTGGAATCTCTAACCTCTTAGTTCCACTTCCACTAACCTCGATTTTGTCCCGGAGTTGCCAAGACAGGTGGGGCCCCGCACCTCCCTGCTCACTCAGTACTGCCCAGTGAGGGGCAGAGGACACGGTTGGGACGGGAGCATCTCTCTACTTCCTCAGAAGCAGCTACCTGAAACCCCAAGCCCTCTCGGCCTCCTGAGGGTCCCAGTGCCCTCCTGCCTTCCCGTGGCAGCACCTCCCAGGGCGGTGGCCCATCTCCTGGATCCCTGCTTCTTGCCAGCCCCAGCAGGCTAGGTGTAGTCGCCAGAAGGGGTTAAGTGTGGGGAGGGGGAGTTTAGGAAGACCAAACGGTCCTCCGGGGCAATAACTTCGCTTTTCACTTTCGGCTCATACTCTCTCCGTGAGCCTTTCACCCCAGGCTTCACCTCAACTTCCCTTAGCCCTGGCTTTGACACTAGTTTCTCCCCCTGAGGACTGGGGGCTCTTGGGTCTTGCTTGTCGAGACTAGAATGGGTGAAGGAAAGGGCTAAACTCGGGCCCCGGGCAAGTTTCTCTTGTACTGCCCCATTACCTAAATCCCAGAAATCGTGAGATTGGACTGGAAAGGTCTGGTCTTTTCTGGATTACCACCTTTTGCTTCCCCCCCCTTCCCCCCCCCCCCCCCCCCGCTTCCTCCAATCCCAAACTTGGGAACCAAGAATCCAAAAGTCTTCAGACATCCCACTTAAGGACTCTGGGAAAGTTGGGCGTCAAGTGTTCCAGGAGCAAGTGTACTTCCCAGTTGGGCTTACGTTTGAGACGTTTGTCTCTAGTAGTCTGCCCCTAGACAGAATCTGTAGAAAAGTGTACAAAAGTGGAGAAAACTCTAAATGTCCAGTTTAGGGACGCAACCTTTGGGTCTAAAGCACCGGAGGGAAAAGGTTCCAGTCCTCTCCTATTGCCTTCAAGTCAAGATTTCACTATATAGTCTTAAAATCACCTTTTATCCCCACAGGGGATGAATTTCCTCAAAATTTGTTGTAATCTTTGAATTGGGTACAGGGATGGTCTGTGAAGCACAAAGTGGGCATTTGGTAAGAGAGACTTTAAAAGCACTGTGATTGAGTCTCCCATCGTTAATACGGCAGACTTATTCCAAAGAAATGCTCTCTCCCTAGCTACATGATGACTTAAGAAAACTGGCAAGTTTTTTTTTAATTCCTTCGTTAAAAAAGGAGGTGGGCAACTTTTGTTTGTGTGTATGAGAGATAGTAGTTAGTAGTCATAAGCTTTGTTCCCACAGCGCATTCCTTCTCCAGCCTTTTTCTGCTTGAATTGTGCCTCTTAAAACAAAACAAAACAAAACAAAAAAATAGACCTTGCGACTCCTGATTAGCTTTGCTGACTGTGCTATATTTCTGCGTTACCCTATCCCCTCTTGGCCTCCCTCAGCTCGTCTCACTTCATTGGGCATTGAAAGCACCAGTTTCCCCCAGAATCGAGAGCCCCTCGGGATCAAAGTTCACGCAGATTTCCTAAATCCTTCTTTCTAGGTTGTTCCTATACTCTCTCCACACTCACACCCACACCCACATAGTTAACAAATCAATTTTTAAAATGGCATTAGGATTGAGCTAAAAGGATAGCTCAACCAAGTGAGAAACTTGACCCACATCTCTAGTCTTATCTGGATACTTTTACTAAAAGCTCAGATTTTGGAAATGGTCGCTGCATTGTTTCCCAGTTATCCCAAAGAAAAACAGCGGAGGTAGCTAAAGGAGTTTTCTGTGGAGTTCTCAGAGAAGAATCAGCCGTGGTGCATGTCCTCCAATGTCCACTAGAGGTCACTGGCCCCTCGCGGTCTTACTGCACCGAGGTCCACCTCCATTTCCTCTTACTCAAATTAGCACTGCGTTAATTAACACTGTAGTCCATCAACGGGCGTTTCTCTCTGTACAGTACACCAGCAGGGCTTATATAGACAAACCATACCAAATCAAAATCCAAATCTCCCAAACAAAACACCTTCAGCATGTACAAAGTGGGAGGCAGGCGCCTGAGTAACCAGGGGACAAGGTATAGTGGCATCACTTTAACTTTTGCTCTTATTTACTTACTAAGTTGCCGTTTAAAAAAAAAAATCTCTGCCTCTACAGGTTCAATGGGGTTTGTCATTTCCCTTTGGTTCTCCAAGGCTTTTGGACGGTAGATTTCTGATTCCCAATGTAATGATATTGAGGACTCCTGGCGTCGCGTTCTCAGCCTCAGGATTCTGGAGGTGAAATGGGCTCAACACTGGGCCGTCTGGATTTGGGGAATGCGAAAGGAAATGAATGCTTGGCTACGGAATGGAAGGTTAGACGTAGGTCCATTGTCTTTGATTTAGGTGTAAGGAAGAAATGGCAGGAATTAGCATAGAAATGATCACATTTCTAAGGACTATGGATTGGGAATGAGGGAATGGGGGTGGGATGGGACAGGTGAAGGAAGGAGAGAGGGAAGGAAAGAGGAGAGGAGGAATTCAGGGGTTAACGAAAGGAATCTTTGAGCTTTGGGCTCTTGGGAGGAAAGTGTATGGGTTTACCTGTCCTTTTTATTGTGTTTTCCTGGCACGAACTTCTTTTCAAATACCTGGGGTACTTTTTCAAATCTGTGCTGTGCTTGAGACCTAAGTCTTATGTATTTATTTGTTTATTTCTTTTTACGTAGTCCAAAGAACATTTTCTCATGTGAACTGGAAAGACTAACGCACACGAGAACAGAATTAAGAAATGTTTTTATTTCAACAGGACTTCTAGGGTTCCTATATACACACACACATACACACACACACATACATACATACACACATACATAATTTATATACCTTTTTAAATACAGTGTCTTGAAGGACTCAACGATTTCCCCAGGAAACTTGAAGGGTTTTGCAGGAAAATCCTGCCGAAACATTTATCTTCATTGATAATATATGCGTTTCCTGGAGGAGAAATGCTGGCAAGCTAGTTGGGAAGCGGGAAAGGTTTCGGGATTTGGAGGCTTTCGCGCTTTTCTTTTCTCAGAGGCATTAACTGAAGCACCTAAAGCACTAGACGGCGAGGAGTCTAGCTTCAAACTGCGGGATGGTTAGCTTCATCTAAAACTACATCTGGCGCGATATGTTTTCAAATATTTGTCACACATATTCAATAAAGCCTGTATTCTTTTAATGAATCTTTTTAGCGAGTGAGAAAGAAAGGGAGAGAGGAGGAAACAGAAAGAACGAGATGGAGACAGTTTTCTTTTAGGGAAAATTGGGGACCGACTACAGGAAGAGGGGACTAGCTTGCATCTCTGGTCACTTCAACCTAGTTATCTTTCTTCGGTTTTCCTGAAATTATATCAAAGATCCAAGAGCCTGGGCGGGGGTAGGGGAGAGAGACAGAGAGTTGCTGAAGCTCGTCTGGCTGAGAGAGATTCTAACCTGAGTCCTTTGCCCCAAATGTTAGAGCATGAGGCGTCTAGGAGTGACCTTCAGACGCCTTAAGAGGGCAGGAGGTGAGGGGTCACGTGATGTAGGACAACCTGATTGAATGAGAAAGACCCCCAGCTATGAGTTGAGAAAATCCTGCGGTGGTAAAGACCATTGTCTTTTGTTTTAGTAGATACTGACATGGGTGGCACTAGCTGGAAACTTCTGCTAACGTTACATATCCACACTGCCACCGTGGGATGGGGCATTCTCTCTTAAACGGTTCTTTGCCGCTCCTCCACCCTCCCATTGCCGGACGAAGCTCAGTCGTCCTGACACTTACTGAGAGAATGGGTTAAATAAAATCCGACCCAGGTTCCGTTGCACAGGTGTAAGTGTGTGTGTGTGTGTGTGTGTGTGTGTGTGTGTGTGTGCGTGTTTGAATTGACATTATGCAATTAATTTGGCAGAGCTAGACTCTTACCACAGGAAATTAAGGAGGTGGAGTTCTCCCTCCCCTTTTGAATACTTCTTGTGTCAGATGTCCCCATATGCAACAGCAGATATTATCTGTGGGAAAAGACTAAGTGGAGAGGTGGAGGAGATCACAGATCCTAAGGACAGGGCCCCAAGGCAAATTCTCCTGAATTCCCCAAGGGAGTTCATCTCCCTCCTGCCTGGGTCTTGCCAGCATTTCACCTTTGTGACCCACCCCACTCCTAACTCCACAGTTACTCTAAGTTTAGCTACTCACGTGCCAGATACTCAAACCCCGTACGCATCAAACTTACTTAAAGAAACATGCGGGGTGTGTGTGTGTGTGTGTGTGTGTGTGTGTGTGTGTGTGTGTGTGTGTGTGTGTGTGTGTGTGTAAATGAATTATTTCTATCTTAATTACTACATGCCTTTTACTAACCAGCAAATCATTTCCTAATATTCCCTGCATGTGTGCCTGTGCCTATTTATGCGTGCATCTGGGTATCTTTTTTTTTTTTTAACTGCTTTAAAAAAAATCTCTTTAAGGAAGTGACAGAAAACTATGTCTTGAGTTCATAGGTTTACCTGCAAAGTGTCATAGCGTTCCAATGCGCCCCAAATTAAAGTCATCCTATTAAACAGCACTTCTGAAATGGGAACTATTGAAATCAGGATTATTTTGATGGTAGACTGAACGTAAGAATTTGAGGGTTTCCTTTTCGGTTTTCGTAGTTAGATAAGAAATTGTGGTTTACCTTTCCCAATTTGCATTTGAATGAGAAGAAAACTTTTAAGTGTTATCCTTTTCTCCATTTTTCTAACCTATGTCTTTGAAGAAGTCAGTAAATATGAATGCTCTCAAAAGTGTACAATGTTGGAATTCAACTCAATACTCTTCCTTAAGCCTTTACTAGTCTAAATGGTCAAGTCCTAAATTTATAAAGGCGCATCCATGGAGTTTCTCAAATGCTCATCTTTTGGATATAGTCTTAATTTAAAATGATAGACTATGAAAACCATTTTTTTTTTTAATTTTACTAACGAGGTGGCTGCATTTTGAATAATCCCCACCCTATGTCCAGAGTAGAGCTGCCATTAAGGTGATATAAAGGGTAAAAGCTAAGGCGACGTGAGTTACGGCACCACTTTGTGACGCTAATAGAATAGAGAGTCTAGTTGCTGATGCGGTAACATAAACTATGGAAAAATATACCCCACGTTACTTAATTATTTCTGATGAATTGGGAAGAGTTAGTCACAGCCATAATGACTCAAATAAATAAATAAATAATAAACCAATAAACAAATAAAAAGTGACCTCTATCGAGATTAGTTACATTTATAAGGGAAACCATTAGGCAATGCTTAGTTAGGCTTTTTTTTTTTTACCTTGGTATTTACATGACCCCAAACTGAGATTGTATTAATTGTCGCACAGACTGCAGGGATTGTCTAAATGCAAAGTCCTGTAAGGGATAAACAGTGAGAAGATGAGCATCTGTGAAATAAAGGGGGGGAGGGAGAGAATGTAAGACAGCATTTGAACTGTTTCTGGTTAAATATCCCTTTGTTACTACAATTTAGAAGTAATTGGAGGTGTTAATTTAAAAAAAAATTATCCAAATAAGCAAAAGAGAACCTAAAAAAACAGAATCAGTGATATTAGGATTCCCCTCTATGAACAGTATTTATTAGAGCTGATTTCAACAGCTGAAGACTACATAGGTTACCTTGAAGGAACTAGCCTCCATTTGTAATCAGCTAGCTGGTCCAGGGCGGAACTTGGCTTTCAAACACATTTTCAAGTCAACAGGTAAAATGAATGTGCCCGGAATCAGTTCTTGTGTTGAGGTTACATTTCATCTTTACATTTAAGAACTTTAGATGTCCTTAAGATAAAGTACTCAGTGATGACTCTACAGAACTAGAATCCTCTTCTTGGACTTTCCAAGACCTTTTAATGAGATAAGGTGCTGGTGGGGACATCATTTTTTTCTATGAGTTACTTCGTTTACTGGAAAAATTAATTTTGAGTATGTACTAATAAAAACCACAGCAATCTGTGGGGTTTTTTAAACTTAAATTTTTGGAATTTACTAAAATTGCCTCTTTTAAATTATCAAAATCTAGTTGGAAATAAGTTGAAATTAGAAACCTTCAAGTAACTGAATTTAGTTATACTTTTTTTTTTAATGATTTTTTAAACATCTGGAACCCTAAAGCACCAAAAATTTGGGTCCCTTCCCCAAAGAATATAGGATTGAGTTAGAAACAAACATTAACTTGTGGTTTCAAATAAAAACATAATTCTATTAAAATTCTGAGAAGTGTACAATAAAGATTAAATTTTGAACAATTATTAATCTTTAAAAGTGCCCTCCCCTCCCCCACACACAGACACACTCCACTGTAATATAGTTGAAATGCTGCATATGTCCCGCTTCTGAGAATTCATAAATGTTCGAATGGCTCTCATAGGGAAAAATCCTAATGACATGAAATGAACCTGTAAATGTATGTGGGTGGGGATTGGTCTGTGTGTGCTCTGAGAGTGCACTCTGGATATATACCCCACTGTGTGCCTATTTCTAATTCCCTACATAGTCCTCTACTCTCTGAGTTAAAAATGACTTCGCATTTCTAAAATATGGACAGAATTTAATTAATAGTTTACACAATGATCTTATTTTGGGGAAAGGAAAGTTTTTTTCTTTGAAACCAAAAATAATTTTAAGAATAACTTTCATTCTACTTGAATACCATAATTGAAATGAGCAGTCATTAGCTTCTTTAGTTATTATGAAATAATATTTGTCAGGTAAATGCATCCCAAAACATGTCAACTATTCAATAATTAGACGTTTACTGCTCCTTACACATATAAGGTAGTTATATAACTTTAGAACAACCATTATCTTCTCACTACAGCCCACATACATAAATTAGTTGTTTACTATGTCATAGAGTACAATCCTTTGAATGGAGAGGAGAGGGTTATGATGCAAATGCCATTGTGTACATTTACCGACTGTTACGGAAAAATATAATTGAAAATATAAGGGATTTTTCTTCCATTGGAAACAGGTGTATTTTTTTTTGTTTTCTTTTATTTTTTATAACATTTTTATTGTGTGTCATCTACCATGATGAATGTTAGCATCAGAATATGGGTGCCTATTAACCTTCTGCAAAACTATAATATCTCACCTACAGGTCAACAAGGAAATGCAGAAAGAAATTATGGTGTTTGAAGTTGTGATTATTGAGAATACATGTCTCTGCGCTTTTAGTGTGTTAGCGCTAGGATTTTCTTCAAGTGTATAGTTTACGAAAAATGTACACGCAACTAGCGTCTGTGTACTATACGAAATGTGTACAGGGTTTGGTTTCTACAGGTCATATAAAAAAAATCTCCCATATAATCTCTCTGAGGGTCTATTTTAATGTACTTAGTAGAGAACTAATGGGCCTTCAGTATGGAAAAGCACTACCATTTATTTTAACCCAGTCACTATAACGAAGCATCAATTGGTCAGTCTAGGCGTCCCACCCTTAACTAAAATCTGAAAAAATATATATCATATCTTTTGCTAGGATAGTAATCCAAATGTCGCCATCCATTGTGAAAATGTTCTCCATTTCCTTTCCTCACCCTCACTTCCTCCCCTTCCCCCCGAAACTATTTCTCCTTCAAAACAAAACAACAACAACAAAAACCCAAAACAAGTCTTTTTGTCCGGGACGGGGTGGGGGCCAAAGAAGACGGTTTCAGGAAGAAATCCAGTTGAAGTAATCAATAGTATTGTCGGCTTGACTCTCTCACCTGAGCCTGCTTTAGCAGTGCCCTGAAACACTGGACTTTGAATACTTTTCCAGGGCTCAATTTTTCTTAGAGACTGAAACTAGAGGACCTTCTTTCTTGCTCCGAGCTGCTGAGCGCACTCCCGAACATGCACACGCACACGCGCGCACACAGACACACACACACACAAACACACTGTGAAAATAGGGGTGCAATGAGATCGCGAATAGAGACGGTTCTAAAGTTGAAGTGAGCTAGCTGCAGGATGAAACTAGGAAACTGCTGTCTGGGGAGAGAGCAGCGCCTGCACACAGGGCTGTGGCTAAAATTGAGGCATTAAACTGGGGTAAAGAGAGCCAGAGATGCTGGTGAACCGGAGCTACCTTCCCGGACTTGGTGAGAACCCACCACAGCTGCAGGAGAACCTAGATGGCAATGAAAGTTCCTTTTAGCCCTCTTCGTGCCCCTAGCTTTCTTCTCCATTTTCTACCACTTCGCCCTCCTCTTACACGCACACGCACGTGCTTACAAATACACTTCTATTCCGAATGTCTGCACACTCTTGATAAGTGTATAGAGAAGCACGGAAAGGGGGTCTCAGCTTGCACAGGCTTTTGTACATCTCCGCCTTTGGTCATAATGAAACTGACGCACCGGCTCCCCCTGGAATTCTGGAGGCGTCTCATTCATGTTGGGTGGGGAACAATTTATTCCTTTCTGTCCCATCCCATCCCATCCTACTCCACCCTGCCCCTCCCCACTCTCCTCCTCCTCCATCTTCTTCACCATCACCATCACCTTCTGATTCCCCACCTCTTCCTCTTTTTCCTTCTAGCGTTTTCCTCTCTCTCTCTCTCTCTCTCTCTCTCTCTCTCTCTCTCTCTCTCTCTCTCTCTCTCTCTCTCTCTCTCTCTCTCTTTTCTTCTCGTCTTCTCTCCCTCCTCCTCCCTCTCTCCCTCCCTTGCTTCTGCCTCCCATCCTCCTCTTCCCCTCCCCTCCCTTTTCCCCTTTTTTTCTCCCCTCCCTTTCTCCACTGAATTATCAGGCTTTGGCTCTAAAAGTCACAAGTAATCCTCATGTGTGTGACTGTGAGAGTGTGTATATGTGTGTCGTGATGAGAGGCTGACGAAAGGAGGCAGGATGGCAGACTTTTGCACACAGACTGGGAAAGGGAACTTGGAGCTTCTGGGTCACCATTTGCATTGGCATCGCTTGGGGTAAGTACCTGGGGGTAGCCGCAGCTGGTTTCTCTACCTGGGAAGGGTCAAGTTCCTCCCCTATATCCATCATCACACACACGCCTCAAATCCCAACTCCCGAAAACGTTAAGGAAGGACTCGGTCGTGTTCTAATGGTTACCTAAGGCTAATTAAATAGGAGATAAAAGCAGGGGTGAACAGGAGTAGGAGAGCTAGGAAGGTCTCTGATTGTTGAACACAGGGTAAAGAGGGCTGAATACTCTTCGCCCAGGATGAGATGCTGCCCTGGGAGCACCTTGGTCCTCCTCTGCTTTCGTACTTCTAGGATTAGAAAGCGAGATGAAGGGCTGTAAACTGGGCATCCAGATGCTTAGGACTCTCTCTCCAGCGTTCTGTACCCCTCCTCTAGTCTCTGACGTCTCCCTTTCCGGAGCTCGAGTGCGCGCACACACATACACGCGCGCGCGCACACACACAAACATGCACACATATGCACATACACACCCTTTACACACTTGCACATAGCTAACGTCTGTTCGCTATAAATTTGGGGAAGAGAAAGTTTGGTGAGCTCAGGGCCCAAAAGCCTGTCAGCCGGGGACCGAGCTAAAGTGGAGGACATTGGACAAAAATTCTGGGGTTTTTCTCTTTCCTATTAAGAAAAAAATCTTTCTATTAATGAAAAAATATATATTTATAGGAAAAAGACTATTGGATTACTATGTCTGATCAGGTGATAATGACCTGCCTATGGGCTTGTTAACACACCATGCACACGAACACACGCCCGCTCCCGAATACACACACACACGCACATATCACTTATCGGGTATTGTATGCAGTTCTGAGGGACATCATGTGTAGGTGTGAATTCTGGGAGAGGGAGGGGGCGTGTAGCAGTGGTTTTTTAAATGTGATGGGATTGTGTAAGTGTTTTAAGAGGAGTGAGGAGAATAGGGTACACACAGAGAGTTAGAGTTCTGTGTGTTTTCTGTGGCTGAAAATGCGTGTGTTTAGTATGGCGGTATCAGCTGAAGGTTTCTAAGGACAGAGCGGTGCCAGGGGCGTGTGCCACGAATACACCTAGACACTCCAGTGCTGATTTGGGAATCATTTGGTCGCTGCGGAGCGGTGACTACCTAGAGGAGACTGAAATGCGGTTAGGTCATCTCCCCAAGGTAGATTATACTTGTAACAGATGGTTCAAATAATAGAAAGGGGGGGGGGGATGGAGAGAAGAGATTTTTTTTTTTTAATAGGAGAAGAAAGGTTCGAAAGAGCCTCGCCCCATGTTAAGGAAATACCAGGATAGTTTAAGACCAAATTTCACAGGAAATGAACGATTTTTTTCTTGATATCAATAGCGGCAATGATTGTGTTTATGACATGGTGATATTACCATTATACACACACACACACACACACACACACACATACACACACACACACACACACACTCTTCTATGGTGATGAGTAGAAACCAAGCTAATTTGTACCCCATTTAGTGTATAGTTTCAGCCCATATTTTGGGAAACTGGAGGGGCCCATCCCCACCTCCTATCTATAACACTGACATCAGCACATTGATCTTGAAACCAATGCACACAGGTGCCCTTTGAGCTTTACTCTCTGGATCCAAATGTAAATGGGACCCTATGGATTTTCCTAGAGCTGCAGGAGGCCAGACAACACTCTGAGTGCACCAACCCATTTCCAGAGCTGATTGTGCAGTCTGCTTTCTTGTATAGGCATAGTCATTCCTCACTAGCCTGTCAGCTTATAAATTGATGAGATTTAAATATATACATATACACACATATGTGTGTATCCACATCATTGCAACTAGTTTCATGCCCATAAGTTGTGGTCTTTTTCAATACTGATATACTTTTACTTCCTTATTCCTTTGCAAGGACAGAAACTACACACCTATGTAGACACACAGAAGGTAAGAGTGACAAAGAAACATAAAAGATTCCCAAAAGCAGTTTTAGATTTCCTTTTTTTTTTTTTAAAGATAAGTAGAGCTGCAAAAAACAAATCAATAGAGATGTTAGGAGAAACACACCCGCCTACCTTAGCACATATTCTAATATAAAAGCCAAAAGAGGGGGAGAAATCTTGGCATTCTAAAGCCCCATGAAGAAATTATTTCATAGATCTAATTTTACATTCATGGCAAAATGTCTATACTTTAAGAAGATATAATGCCCCAAGCACTGATGATTAGCAGGTTCATGGAAGTTCCATCATTTTCAACAAAAAATGATAATGTCTATCTTTTAGTACCAAATGCCAAACAACAGCTTCTATAATCATTAAAACAACTCAGCCACATGGTGTGGGGTAGAGAGAGAAAAAGAGGAGAGGTGGTATTCTGGCTAAAGTTTTGTAGGAATAAAGTGAAATTTATAAACTTGACAATGTCTTCAATAGGAATCATTATCAAGTTCCTTAAGAATCTTTCAAGTACTCAAAGGTAACTCAGAACGTGATTTGTTTTGTGAATCACTGCTGCATATTAAATGCAGCAAAATTTTTCTTTAAAAAATACTCCTTTCCATGAATGTCACTATTTTAAAGGATATATGTTTCCTTTGATTGGGGTGCAAAATTCTTCCAGAAAACATGTCATTAAATGCAGTTGTATCTTATTATTAACAAACATTTACCTCATAAATACTGCTCAGGGACCTGTTTGTGACAGAATGAAACAACAGGACCTATTTCGATCTACAATAAAAATAAGTCAGGAAAAACTCCAAGAACCACAGCAAATTCCCCTTCATCAGAATATTTCAACCATCTCCTTTTTTAAAAAAAATGTACCTAATTCAAAGACCAGATTTGGGGGTTTGGTGTGTGGGCATGTTCATTTTATTTACAAAGCAATCCTACCACAAAATTAATATTCTGAGATTGCAAAAAAAAAAAAAAAAGGAAACTAAAAATACAGATTACTGCCCCCCCCCCCAAAAAAATCCTGACTTAGGTCCAATAACTTTGCAAAGGTAGGGCAGGAATTTTGCATTAATCTTCAAATTGAAAGGGAAGTTTTTAAATTCTTCTTTTGAAATGAATAAGATTCTTGTTTAAATACATCCAGGATGCAAATTGGTTTGATCACAAGTAAAGCCTTAGCTCCACCCCCATCACCTCCATTCTTCTGGAGAATTTTCACCGGTTAACACCATGAGCAAAACTTAAAAGGCTGTTTTTTTGTTTAGGCCCAAACACAAACTCAAAAGAAGGGGATCGAATAGTAATCTCAAAGAACAGGGCAGAACTGTGAAGCTAGAAGGAATGGAGGTGGGAAGGACTAGACTGACTCTTACATTATCCACATGATTTCTTCTTAACTTTAAACATACCGGAAATTGTTTAGAAATAAAACAAAACTTCCACACTAAGCAGAAATAATTACTTGAAGAAACAACTTACACTGCCTATAGTTTTTAAAATGTCATTAGTGTTAGGCTTTTGATGTGTTGTGATTTCACTATCATTTTCTATCTTTAACTATTAAAAAATAAAGTGCCTACTGGAGCCAAAGCATTTAAACTCCAACTCCAGGATAATTATTTAAGCAATTTACAAACCTTGATTCGTTTTTGGTTTTGCTTTTTACTTTATTATTCTAACTAACTAATTGTATAAATGGGATAAATCTAATGCAGTAAGGCAGAATCTGGTTAAGAGCTGAATATCTCGTTCAGGGTTGTTGTGCCAGAGTTTACTTTTGGATTCCATCTGAGCTTCCTTTAGCTTGCAGTGCCTGTTAGGTGTGTCCTTGACCCACAGGTCTAACTCCTTTTACAGATATGCCATTGACTGATGTATAAAGGACATCTATCCTTAGACCTGAATTAGTAGGGAAGCCATCCCAACTTCAAAATGGATACTTAGGTCGTGAACCGCAAAAGATCCAAAACTCAAATCTCCACGGCTCCCTTTCTTTTCCTTTCTTTCCTGATTTCTTTCTTAGTGATTTTTAAAAATAGATAGGAGGTTAGTAGTTGCATGTGTATAAGTACGTTTCTTCCAGGGCCTTGGGGGTTGGTGGAGATGATGATTTGGGGATTTTTATAATGGGGGGTGGCTCTGTATTCAATCTTGCTTATCCTTACATTTGGCCTTGCCCTCCTCCCCGCTCTGTGCTTCCACTTGCACACCTAGAGAACTCCATTCGGTTTAGATCAGATAGAGCTTTTTCTTGGGTTTTGCGAAGCTTCCTAACTATCACCCCTGTACTGTAATGTAAGCAGCCCCCTACTGCCAACATGAGTAGCCTGCGAAGCCGGTAGGTGTCGCTCTTCCCCTGCCGGCCAGAGCTAGGAGCCTGGAGCTGGCCAGGGGCAGTGGTTGCCCCGCCAGGCGCTCCTTCCCCAGAGACCCATTAGGGCGGCAGATAGTATCTAGAAATTCACCTTGTTCACCTGGTCTTAACACCAGGGATGCGGTTCCACTGGCCAAGATGGAGAAGTTACAATCAGAAAAGAGGAATAAACGAGCTTCGGGTGAAAATTGCCCTACAGAAGCAGAGAGAAACGTGGAACCTCTGGGTAAATGCCGCTTTCCTCTAGATCACAAACTTTGATTCATCTCTTTCCACCTCCGCTGGGCAGTTTTGGATTTGGAGTGCCCTAGCAAAAATCGGAGACTTGGGGCTTAATCAGCTCTTTAGACAGCTCATTAAAACTAAGCAGGATTATGCATCGCTTCAAATAGTAGCTTCGTTGATACTATGCCACAGGGAGAGTGAACAGTCTTTTCCTCCCCTTTGGAATTGTGCTTTTTAAAAAAGAAAGGAAAGAAACACAGAGCGTGGCCTGCTGTCATTTCTTGAAGATACAGAAAAATGCATTGTAATTGGGTATATATCTTCCCTCCTTCCAATTCTACAGTATTATTATTTTTATTATTTTGCTATCTCAAAGCTTCACTAGTAAAGTCTTTTCTCCTCCACAAATCTAGCAGTTTGCAAGTACTAGGAGTCTGTATTAAAATTCTGGGCTTTTGTAAATGTTCTCTCTTCTCTGGAGTCCCGTGGCTCCCCTGCTCTCTCAGCTTTAGTTTGTCCTTCTTGTAAGAAATTGTTAATCATCATCTTGCTTTTCGTGTGTGCTTCCAAGAAAGATGTTTGGCTTCTGGACACTGAGAAGTGCATTTTTACAATAGGTAAATTTCATAGGTAACTGCAAATTTCATTATGTTTGATATTATTGTGTAGAGGAAAATCATGGCTCCCATATGAAAAGGGTGGACCCTATTTATATACACTTAATTCGGAGCCCCTTGTTCTCTAAAGATTGGGGCTAAGTTTCTAAAAGGAAGTCTCTATTTGTTTAATTAAAACACACCCACACCTTGTTCAATCACGATTTTCAGTCTTTTGACCATTAAGTCAGTTTTTATTGATCTCCACTTTATTAATATCGCTTTCCTATAAGTTAATCAAATGGGAAGGGGGGGTGAGGGAATTTCATAGCAAAACAACATTTCCCCAAATTGCATTTCAAGCGCAGAATGTCTCACCATCAAATTTAATTATTGAAGATGGGTAAGGGGTGTATATTGTGTGACTGTGATCTAGGGGAGAGAGGAAGGTTTTCTTTCCTTTGGTAGTTTTTTTTTTAAAGATAAACCTAATTCTAACCCGAAGCTACTATGCTGTTAAAACCTTTATACATTTGAGAAGCTTTTAAGCTAGAAAATTAGCATCCATCCTCTTAAATCATATCTTTTACATGATTCTAAGAATTATTTCTGATAAAGACGCAAAATAAACGTGTAACACCTGGAGAGAAAGCACATGCAGAATATGAGGGTGTGAAGTTCAGTATGACTTGAATTTATAGCTTGGAAATGTCCAAATTCCGATATTTGGGGAATTGTCCTCCCTTCTGGGTTCTCTTCTTTCATTTTCTGTCTCTGATATCTCTGTGTCTGCGTCTCTAATGCAGTCTCTATCTCCGGGTATAAGGCTCTTTAAGTTATAAGTGTTTTGTCTCTAGGTCTCTGTTTCTGGATCTCTACGTTTGACTCTCTCTCTCTCTCTCTCTCTCTCTCTCTCTCTCTCTCTCTCTCTCTCTCTCTCTCTCTCTCTCTCTCTCTCTCTCTCTCTCTCTCTCTCCCCTCTATTTATTGTTCAAATCCTATCACTCAAGTTACTATTAAAGTGGCAAGTCCCTGGCACAGCAGCTGTTCCTAGCTTTCTTCTTATGGCACTTTGGGGCGGTGGTGGCGGTGGTGGCGGCTGGAAGGTGCAGGGCCAGAGAGGTGGTCCCTTTTGCTGAAAAAAACTGCGTGCAGAGGAGTTGGGGTGTGTGCGGGGTTGCGGGGCTTATTCAAATGCCGCCCGCTGCTGCTGTGATTCGCAGGGACTCGGCCTCCATATGGTAATGCTGGGAGGGAGGGGGGAGGGGGCGGGGGGAAGAGTAGAGGGGAGGGGGTGAGAGGAGGGGGGGGGGTTCAGGCACGGCTCGCACGGCAGCCGGGCTGGGACAGAGCACCGGCACCGGCGGCAGCGGCGGCAGCGGCACTCCCCACCCTCCAGCAGCACCCACCGAGCCACTGAGCCACCGGCCCCGGGGTAAGCAACAGCTCACACTCACAGCAGCGGCGGCGGCGGCGGCAGCAGCAGTAGCAGCATCTGTGACAGACAGTTCAGGCGCTTCGGGTTACTACCCTGCGCCAATAAGGAAAATTAGAGACAGAAAAGGAGATTACATAGAGATCAGATATAGAATGTAGCCCTATATGTATATAGACACAATACATGGACACACATGCATATGCATAGACCTGTATAAGCACATACAGGAATCTATGAATACACACTAATCTTTACACCTAAACATCTCTCTAAACGTATTACGTCCATAACTGCTATGTGTGTGTAGGTACCTGCATGAAAAGCATGCAGGTGTCGATTAAAAAAAAGAAAAAGAAAAACAACAGACCAACAAACCCTGGGCACACACTAACACAGGTTTAAATTTAAGCCAAAATCGAAAAGACACCTCCCATCGAATTGCTTTAGTCACCGAGATGCTCCCCCACGTTACACGAAAATGTACCGTTCTGAAATGTACCATCCTGAAATCAGTTATGGAATCCGACAATTATTCGCAAAATGTGCCTAAAATGTACTTTAGGAATATACTGTTGCTATATATGGTAAGGTAAGAACTAACCTCATGGCTGAGTTTCCGTTTTTTAATGTTTTACGTGTAGCCATCTGACCACTTTTTATTGGGTGCCTTATCATATGAGGATTTTAGTGTAGGGCTTGTAAAAACTAGATCTAGAAGCAAAGCTGGAGATACCATAAGAATTAAGGTCTAGGTGCTGAGAAATGAGTGCTGGAGAGTATGGAATGGAAAATGACACACTGCTGTACATTGGAAAGAAAGATAATGTATGTATTCTGGATAGCCTTGGGGCAGGGCGAACTCTTGCCCTAGACACTCATGCAGGTAAGTCATTCATAATGAAACTAATTACCTGTGCATGTACTTAGTCTAGTTTAATTGAAATTCCATGTGTGCATGTGTTGTTGTTCTTCTGGGCTTTGTTATTATGGATTCATTCTTTATAAGTTAGGGCATTTGGGTGTATGAGAGAGTGGGCATTTCTATTTGTATTCTGCTTAAAGATATCTGATTACAAACGCGATTATCACAAAGGAAAAAAAGAACTCTTGGTAGTAGGATTGCTGCTTTAAATGTAACTCAAGGCCTGTGAATTTAAGAACAAAAAAAGGCACGATCTCTCTCTCTCTGTCTCTCTCTGTCTCTCTTTCTCTCCCCACATATATATACACACAAACATTTATACATATATGCACCTACATTTATAATATATGCAGCAAATAAGAATGCTTTCCCAATCAACATTTGGCATCTAGTTTCAAGCCACACGATTTAAAAATGAAATGGAGACTACATTATTAATGTAACAGTTAAGGTACGACATACAACATGGTTGAAAATGTCTTCCTTTCAGTAAGCTGTCTTTTCCTGTGTCTACACATTTTAAAGAGAATATTTTGAAATGAGACTCCTGAAACCAATAAGGTAATAAATGCGTAGATTGCCTTGTAATTCTGCACGGAAATAATAGAAATTCTTGAAAACAGTTCCCACTACACGTATTATCTATAATGCCTTCCCCCCTGTATTTTTGTTAATATGAAGTTAATTGGGTGATCAAACTTTAAGCCATGAGCTGTTGGCATTATCACCGATTAAGGTATATGTCAGGAAAATGTGTCTCTTCTTTTAGGGCAGAACAAGCATGGTGTGCGTCTTGCATTCCATATATTAAAGATGTGAATATTTGAAACCTTAAATAAATAGAAGCCAAGGAGGAACCTGTGCATAAAATAGAGCATAGATAGCAGAGACTCAGCAAAAAAAAAATATATATATATATATATAGTCAAAAGGAAAAAAGAAAAATAGATAAAACGATAGAACCTGAACTTTTAGCGAATTAAAAAATGCAAATATACCTTTACATATGCATCAGTATTAAAAATAATACACGCTGGAACCAACAGGAGCATCGGCAGCAGGAGGAGGAGAAGGAGGAGGAGGAGGAGGAGGAGAGGAGAATGGAGGCGCAGCAGAGACCTGATTATGCATAGCTGGAGTTGCCTCCTCTCTAACCTGTTCTTCTCTGTGCAGTGCTGCAGGCCGTCCTCAGCCACCCACAGAAACAGCAGCAGAAACAACCTTCCCGAAGGCTACACCATTTATTTTTCTTTTTGGGGTTTTTGTTGTTGTTTTAGGGGGTTCCACTCTCCCTTTAATTAAAATCTTCAATAAAAGGCGATCGCGCCTGGAATGCACAGTCTCCTCTTCTGCAGGATTTGCATATTTTTTTAATGCCCTAATTTCCTTGATGTATGTAAATGTAGCCGGACGTAGAGTGAGACATGGAGCTGACGTCAATGGACGTGACCTCGCTGCTAAACCTTGAACGTGAAGCTGGGATGGGGGAAAACACGGAGAGGGAGAGATGCAGGCTGCAGACCCGGCAAGCCTGAGTGGAGGCGGCGGCGGCGGCGGCGGCGGCGGCCCCAGCTGCAGCAGCCGCAATCCGAGCAGCCAGTCCGGCAGAGGAGGGGACTGAGAAGCAGGAGCAGCGGCGGTGCCGGCGGCGGCAGCAGCAGCGGCGGAGACAGCAGCCCCAGAAAAACAATTGGAGCAGTGGAAGATAGGAAGCTGGCCTTGGAACTGCTGCATTCTTTAGTCATCTTGCTCAAAGCCTCCTCATCACCGGTTTTGCAACAATCACAAGCTTCCAAGCTCCTCCATCCCACCAAATAAACATTTTTTAACAACAACAACAACAAAAAAAATCCCTGCAAAACAACAACAAACAAAAACCCCAAATTAAAAATTAAACAAATATTTATTCTCAGGTAGCTTCTCTGAAGACTTTGAAATTGGAACGTTATTTTCGTTTCTCTCCGCCAGAAGAGGAGGGGAAGAGACCATGCAACATCAAATCTGTGCCTAAAATATGCTTCATACACGTGTTCTCAGTAGGTAGAGGTAAATCGTCCAATTAACTTATCGGTGCTTCTCGTTTCGGTACTTATTTACCTGTCGACTTAGGATTTTCATAGTCAGCTCTGCTTTGGCATCAGCACTATTGCAATGGTGTGGTCTATGGTCGGGAGTGAGGCAATGACTTGGGTAAAGAGGAGAGGAAGCCAGGCAAGAGAGCCGAGTGTGTATTTGTGTGTGTACGCGCGTGAGCGTGTGCGAGTGCACAGCGATCTTTCCAAGTTCCCATTTGTACTGTGGCTCTGTAGGCCGATCTTGGCCACCTCTGCGCTTGTCGTAGGCTTTGGTTTCAACCTTTTGAAGATGAAGGCCAAGGGAGGATGGACAACCTAAGCTAGCTCACGTTTAATTGTTCCAAAGAAACAGAAAGAGGGAAAGAAAAGGACAGACGAAAACAAGAGACAGGGGCGAGAGAGAAGAGGGCAGGTTGGGAGAAGGGGTTTTCCGAATAGGATCTCGACTCTGCAGGAAGACAATTCACATTAACCCCGATCTCTTGCCAGCCTCTTCCTGCTTTCTCGGGCAGTTTTCTGTCTCGATAGCCCTGCAAGGCTTTGCCAAGGAGACTGCAAACCTGAGAGGAGCAAGGACACCTTTCATTTTGTTTTAGACCTTCTTCCCACCCTCCTCCGTTCTCCCTCTCCTAGTGCCTAAAGGAAAATGAAGCCAGCATGTGACCCACAGACTGCGAGAGTGAATGACAGGCAGCAACTTCGCGTGCTCGGCCGGCCAGCCCAGCCCGGGCAGCTTGGCACAATGCCGCCTGCCACCTGCCTAGGGCCTTCCTTTCTCAAGACCTGGCGGGCACGGAACTCTGCACCTATAAAGGCGGAGGGGCTTTGGAGAGGAGAGGGAGTAATGCCAACGTGCTGGTGCCCGGGGGAAGACGAAAGGAGGGGCTTGGGGAGGGTTGTGGGGCAGGATGGGAGAAACCAAGGGCGGCCGACAGCTTCCCAGCCCTTCATCTCCGCAGCCAGGGCAGGGTTTGTTGGTTTGGTTTGGTTCGGTTTTTCCTAAGTCCCCAGGAACGATCTATGTTTTTCTGGCATGCTGAGGGCCACAAGGGCACACGTGTGTGTGTGTGTGTGTGTGTGTGTGTGTGTGTGTGTGTGTGTGTGTGTGGGCACGCGCGCGAGCGCGCTCTTCTGTCTGCGCGGGGGAGGGCGCGGGAGCGCGCTCCTGCCAGGCAGTGGCGGCTCCCGCCAAGGACACGCTTGGCTGTCTGTCCTCGGGCTGCACTTGGCGGGAAATCTGTGGGCTGACTGGACTGTGCTCTCAACCTCCGGCTCTCATTACTGCCTCCCTTCTCCCTCCAGCAGCCACATTTACATATGGGGTCCTCATCAAAATTTTGACTGCGTCCCTCCCTCCCCGCCGCCTGCCTCTCATTACCCCGCAAACGCGCGCGCGCACATACACATACACACACAGACATACACAGATACACACAGACCCCCCCCCACGCGCGCGCGCGCACACGCGGGCGCAGACACCCACACAGAGGCTTCTGCATCCAGGCAAACAGCCTGCTGCACATCCAACTCCACAGCCACCCACCAGCTCCCGTAGCCCCTCACCCTTCAGTGTGTTCCCATCCCCACTTAGTGCAAAATCTTTCGACAAATCACACGTACACACACAAACCCACAAGCATATATACGACCTCCTGCATTATAACCTTCCATATAAGCACACTTCCCCAATTCGCATTTATCCTTCCTCCTCTTTCCCAATCATCCCTATACAAACAACACACCTAACATCAAAAATACTAATCCACTCTCCTCTCTCTCTCTGTCTCTGTCTGTCTCTGTCTCTGTCTCTCTCTCTCTCCCATACACTTTCTTTTTCTTTTCCTCAAATAGATAACCTTTTTCTGGCTCCTCTCAGGTATCTTTTGAATAGCTTGGGACCAAAATGAATAAAAATCTTTCAAATGTTTCTCTTGTCTTTAGCCAAACACATTTAAACACCAAACAAAAGGGGAGGGGGGGAGAAGGGAGGCTTGAACCAGGAGACCATTCTTTTAAAAAAAAGTACAGGCAAAAGGTCATTCTCCAAGTTTGTAAATGGAATTGCAGAGAGAAAATCCGAAAAGAGGAAAAAAGGAGAAAGAAAAAGGCTTGAAACCCATAAGTTACACAAAATGGTGCTCTGCCTAGAAGAAAAAAAAAAGACAGAGAGCTAGCTATTCTTAAAAAGTGAATCCAAAGAGCCCAAGAGAGAAAACTGGAGGGGAAGAAGAGAGAGGGGGCGAGGGGGAAAAAAGGAAAATAAAAGGCAGAAAAGGTAAAAAGAAGTTTCTAAAGAAATGTGTGCTTTCCCTCCTACAATAGGAAAATGTAGCCATGGCTCTTCTTTAGAGTAGACATTTCTAATTTGTTCCGTCTGTCAGAAGGGAACTATGAGAGGTTTTGGTGCAAATTCATTATCTCTGGCAACGCATAACGTATAGTAGGAACTGAAAAAGACCGTGGCAATGGATGAACAATAGGGCTTCAGTTCATCACCAACAAAAGCATTGGGGAAATTGGTTGAATTTCAGAGCACGTCCTCCTCAGCAGAGAGGGCTGGACTAGACCTTGGCCAACCCCCCCAAAAAACTTGCAGAGCCTCACATACAACACTTCACTCTCTACTCTGGGGCTTAGGGAGCAAATATCTGACAAGGAAAAAAAAAGTTGTGTTTTTCTACTGCTTCTTTTTCGCCCCCTCCCCCACCCCAAGATGGAATCAGCTCTATTTAAACTATTTTAGACTCAATCAAGCAAGAATAATACTATGGAATTTAGCGGCAGTTTTAAACAGTGGTGAAGAGAGAAGCGATCTGAATTTTTGGAGACAAGAAAGACATCTGCATTCTGTGCTTCAGTGGGGGGCTTTACCGTGGGATCTTTTCCTCCTGCCGGAGACTTGAATCGCTACTCGCTAGATTTGAGGGCAAATTGGTCTTGCAAAGGAAGAAAACATGTAAGTATCTTTGTGGAGCGTGCAGTGGGTAAAGGTCTGGCGGAGCTTTCACCGTGTGCGGAAACCCCAGATAGCCCCGGGCTCGTGCCCGATGTGTGTTTTTTGGTTCAGGGAGGTATCTAGATGGACGTGAACTCTACATCGTGTGTCTGGGTGCCAGGTCAGGGGTACCAGCCCCTGCGCCCCATTGAACAGGTTGATTTCTTTGCTCCCCTCGAACTTCGACTGGGGACCGAGATGCAGAGCTGATTGCCAGAGAGTGCTTCCGTGGTTTCCCTTAATGATTCGAACTAGTTAATTGATTGTGTGCTTATGATACTAAACCTGTTGATCTGGTGAGAAGTATGAACGGGAATTATCCATTATCTAACATCAAGGAAACAATTTGGAAAGGGTCGTTGGTGCAGGTTTAGTTTTCAAAGAGGATGCTTGTGTGTTTGTGTGTTTTCCACAAGCTTCAACGTATATACAAATGAACTTTGCGTTCCAGGGTTTGAGGCACATATATGTATATACAAATGTATGTGTGCACATATAGAGACATGTACACATGTCTCTATACCTATGTATCTCTATATCATTATTATTAAGTTGATTCCTGCAGACTCTTAGAGTTGTATTAATCCGTCAATGAAAACTTTGGCTTGATTATATGCTACTGGAAAACTTGTTTACAGTATCCAACTAGATGAAATAGATTGGGGATATGATTCTGGAAGTTGAATAGTCCCTTTACTGGGTTTTTCAGGGTTCAGATTCATCAAAAAATCTGTATTTGGTAGTGTCTCGATTAGTTGTAAGAGCTTAATCATATTGTGGTTTCAGACTCTCTGTATATTAGTAGATCCGGTGAAAAATCCGCTCGATTACGCTTAACTTAGCCCAGAATAGGCTCCGGAAGGTCTCTGCTTTTGGTTGCTTGGAATTTGCAAAGGGAGTATGAAGCTGTGAGCTCTGAGAAAAGCATTTGCATTAGTGTCTGAAAGGTTTTCTTTTGAAAATATAGCCGAGATCGTTGAATTGGGAATGTGTAGAAGGGTCATTTCAAGCATTCGAATTGATCCGAACTTAGACAACAGTGCCCTATGGTGTCACGGCCACGGTCAGGGGCCCAGGCTGTTACACAGGTTGCAGCTTCCACAGGCCGAAAGACAGAAGGTAAAATCCAGTTTCCTCGCTCCCTTCTTGCCCACCTTGCGCCCCCACCCCACCCCCAACCTTGGCAGTAGTAATTACAGCTCTGAAACCAATCGTGAGCTCCAATAGACAACATAATTGAACGTGTGTAATACCATCATATTACAGAATCAACATCCTCACCCCACCTCCATCACCAAAAAAATCAATGGTAAAATAAAGGCAACCTATTTAAGAAAGCAGAAGGCTACTTAAAGACTTGGGGTGGGGGGAATAAAGAAAAATCTACCACTTTACAGCAATCATGTTTTACATTATTCATTGATTTATAAGGTGGAAAGAACCAATCAGAAAACACAGACATGAACGCACATAGCCCATGTACAGTGACTGTACAGTAAACTATTTGCATATTTCTAATATATTAGACACTTATCTAAGGATTCCCATTGTTTGTAAGACCTGAAAATTCAGTCATGAAAATGTTTGGAAAATCAGGCATTTGACCTACCTAAAAACCCTTACTGGGTTGAAAGGAGCCTCTTCCTATCCTATACTGTTTGGCAGTTTGCAATTTAAAATAGCTCATGGTTGGGTTTTTTTTTTTTAATTTTCAGATTTTCACCCCTTATTCCAAGCTAAAAAATATTGCTAATCTCAGAAGCTTTCCAGATCCTGCATATTTTGTATTGCCATTATTATACATGTCCCTATTTACATGTAAATTAGCATATTTAACCCCTTGAATGCTGAAGCATAGTGCATACTGTAAGTCTGCTACTTGGTAGCATAATGACATTTTAAGGAAATATAAAAATTGCAACAATGTAAGGAAATACTTTGATCTTATTGTATCCTCCATAGTGCCCCTTTTAGCATTCTAAACAAAAATAGACGCTAGTATATGTTAAAACTGTGACCATTTTTTTCTTGGCTATTTTTCAGATGAGACTACAAAGAAGCATAAAATGAATAGACAAACACCACAAGCAAAGGTAATTTTAAAAATTAATATTTGATAAAACCCAAGTCACAGAACCTAAAATGCACTATTTACTGTGTAGTATGCCCATAGTATTTCATATAACTCATATTACATAGTTCATGAAGTAGACAAAATTCAAGAAAACCTAAGTTTCCATATTTTTAGTTTGGATTTTTATTATGTAGCCCTTTGTATGTCATATATCAACCATAACACAAACATAACCTGTAATTGCCTATAAAAAAGAAATTCTGGATACAGAGGAAATAATAGGACACTTTTATTAGAAAGCAAGCCAGTCAAGTACCTTACTTGAGCTATACAAATAGCTGTAATTAAATGGCTTTTATATAGGAAATGGTTGCCTTGACTGTATTAGTGGACGGTGGTTTACATCCATGTGAATTACACAAACTAAGTATGAAAGGGGGATTCCTGCAATGGCCTAATTCTTTATCTACTCCTCAGTAGCAGAAAGACAATTCAAATATGTATTCTATTTGCATGTATAGAAAATAATTTATCTGATTCAAAGATTTCAGTGTAAAATCATAACTTCCCAATTTAACTTGAACAGAGATTGTTTATTCCAAGAAAACCAGGATGTTTCACTGTACGTCACAGCCATCTGGAGACCTATAAAAAGATTAGAAAACAAGCATGACAATCACGTCCTAATCTACTAGCCATTAATGGGAATTTATTAGAGAGTGAACAGGCAAGCCACTTGGATTCAGTATATCTTTCAATATGCAGATTCTTTCCAAACTGGTATTCTACCTCTTAGCTAAGTAGCTTTCTGAGGAGCAAATACAGCTGAAATGAAAACATGTAGGTGTTATTAGTTTCTCTTAACAATTTAGAATGAATATATATGACAGACACTGCTAGGAATCTTCAACACAATTGCTTCAGCTTGTTCACATTTTCAATAATAATATAGTTCTTGAAATTGTATATGAATAATACCTATATAAACCTTGGCAACATCCAGAATAATCAAGGATTCAATGTTCAGTCTTTTGAGGGTATCTGTGATTGCTAAAAGTCCTAATAAATAATGGAGAGTCAGAAGATTTAATTGGTAATATGGCTAATGCTCAGTGAGGTTATAATCATCATGTTGTCAATTTTCACTACCTTGGACTCCAATAATTAATCTACAGTATATGTGGCAGATGTAGTGACTAGGCCTAGAGTCAGTTGGTGGGAGTAGGTGAAACTCCTGAGGGTGTCATATGCTATTTAAAGATAATTTTTTCTTGTATCTTGAGGGTGAAATTATCTCACATGTATACTATGTTTCACATGTAATTTCTCGAGAATGTTTTTGACATGTATTTCATGTTAGAACACAGATGTGTGTATGTATTCTACACATGTATAAGTATATAATACACAACAGAACATGTTTACACAAATACACTCACAGAGTAATACACACCTATCATATATGTATGTATATGTTTATATATACACATACATATGTGAGGAGGGTGCAACAATATACATGCATACTAACACACCTACAGAGACTTTGACATACTGAAAGACATTCTGAATAAATCTGCTCAAGTCTGCTCAAGATCACATGTCTGCTTTGTGTAATACACAAAGTGAGATCACTAGTGAGTAGGTTTCTAGCTAATGGACTACATCTTCAACAAACTTGGGGTCTACCATATTTCTGCCAGAAAGACTCATTAAAGTAGTGCATAATGTCAAAAAGCATCATATGCTTTTCCATATATTCAATTTCTATTCCCATAGTTTGTATTTTGACTATAATCAAGATGATGAAACAAAGTTATTCTGTATTTCCCTGAATTACATATTGTTGTTTTATATGTGCATTTAAGACATAACAAAGGCCACAAATATGCATTCTGCTACCTCTTATGTTACAATATGAGAAAACAAAATGCAACAGGATATTTCTAGATTTACACAATTTGTTTTTTTTAAGATTGGAAGAAATCTGCTTGAGAGATTACCTAACCCTACACCCTTCCCCTCATTTTATAGATGAGGAAATTGGGGTCTAAAGAGAAGTGACTCACCCAGAGTCCTTAGTATAGCTTATTCTCTATATTTAATGCTGGACTACCTGCTTTAAGAATTGAGCATCTAGAAATGCCCTCTACAGGAAAATGTAATGTGCTAATAACTTAAATTGTTAACCCATATTTTAATGCTTTTAGCAGTGTTTTAACCATTAATTTGGGGTTCTACCAGTAGTTCTTAGTTTGTATACTGTCAGGTTTTGGATAATAAATTTTGCTATTAAATTGGAAACATGAATTCATTTATACGTTTGTAAGTAGGTAGGTATACACAATACTTCATATATATGCAAACAATTAAATTAGTCAAATAATATGTGATTATTTTAAAGGTGATTTTGCATTCTGGGAAAAAACCAAGTAGACAGTATGTGAAGTGAACATGGAGATTTAAAATATTCTCTTGTAATTTACATTTTAAAGAACAGTAATATCATCAATCATAAGTCATTATTGATGCTGCAAAACAGTCCATAAACTGATCTGTACTGAAATGCAAAATACATCCTAGATTTGCCACTGAAGCCACTGGCTATTTGATAAGTACACAGAGT